>NW_006159888.1:3386257-3406073 GCF_000334495.1 Tupaia belangeri chinensis
TTCCCCCCCAAAAAAATTAAACCCCCCGCTTTAAAAAAAAAAAAAAAAAAAAAAAAAAAAAAAGGACTGATCACTATGTATGGGAGGCTACCCTGTCTCAGTTGGTCCATAAGGACCTGAAATTATTTTATTAGTTTTGGATTCTGGAGCAAAAATTCTAGCAAATTTAACATTTTCATGGACACTCTAAGTTGGCTGGGTCACAGTGAATTTCTCTTTACTGGTTACCCCTTTGGAACTCTGCAAGATAGAGCTTGACTCTTCCACATTCCATCCGCTGCCCCTCCTCCCAAGCATCTGTGTTCCCCAGTTTGGGAATCATGGGTTGAGTCTGGACTTTGGAATTGATCAGGTTTGGGGCCTTGGCTCTGAAACTCACTAGTTGAGTGACTTTTTGAGCCTCAGTTTCTTCATCTATAAAATGGGACTCACCTCAGTCTGGCCTGGTGACATGAGCCCAACTGTGAGGGGTGTCAAGAAAGGCAGCCTCCCCTTGAGTTGGGTCCCTGGACTGGAGGCTCTCTGGGGTCTTCCTTGCCCTGGGAGTGTTGTGGAGCTTTAGGGGAGGCTGGTGCAGCGGCCTCTGTGGACAAATGTGTGGCCGAATGTGGACACAGACAGGGACTGAGGCCGAATGTGGACACAGCCAGAGGCCCTGGGTGTTTGTTGGGCAGGAGGGGAGCTGGAGTGGGAAGTTCTTTCCCCTCTGCTCCAGGCCTCTGGCTGCCCTGGCTCACCGTGTTTCCTTTCTCTGGTTTCTCTCCAATTGCCATCCTCATTCTGGCTCCTTCCCTCTGCCACTTGCCTGGCTCCTAGCTGCTTCCTGGCTCTTGCCATCTTCTGTGCCTTTGGGGAGACTAATGGCCATGGGCAGGAAGCATCCCTTAATCTGGGGTGCCTGCAGGGTGCACAGGTGGCTCTGAATTTGTTGGGAGGGAGCTGACTGGGAGCATTCTTGCCTCCTGGGGATGGATGCCTTCAGGCCCTTGCCCAAGGGCTGCATCTCAGCACTTACCTGTTTTAAAAGCCCACCTACCCTTGGGGAGTTGGAAGGGCAGCCTGTGGAGCCATCTGCTGGGGAGGGTTAGCAGCAGGGTTTGTTGTGGATTCTCTGATATAAGTTCTACACTTGGTTTCCAGGACTGAGCTCCATGGCGCCTGGGCTTGCTGCCAGCAGGAACCTGGGCTGCTCCTCCCTGTGGAGGTCCAAGCTGGGACCGGTGCAGGCCCAGGGTGCAGTGGCCTGCAGCCTTCTCGTTCTAGACCCCTTACCTTGGTCATTGGGTGTGGTGGCAGCTCTGGGTCTACTGACCAGGCCTAAGGTCACCAGTAGAATCTTAGCCTCTGATCAACACTGCCACTCTGAAGGGGTGGGTTACCAACGCCCAGGACACCCAGCCTAACCCCACCTGCTCAGTCACTGATGTGAGCAGCTCATGGGTCTGTGGCCTTGGCCAGAACACGCTGATGGAACCGGAGGCAGCAGCAGGGCTGTCAGTCTGTCTCGCTTCCCACAGCAGACAGGGCTGAGGGCACTTGTTCATGGCTGCCACAAAGCCACAGAGTGCTGGCTCTGCTCCTTCGTGGTGGGGGCCAGATCCCTGAGTCTCAGCCTTTCTTTACCTCTGCAGAGGGGTAAAGGCTCAGCCTCGGTGACACAGGCGGTCACTTACTGATTGGCTGTGCTGGAAGTCACGTGGTCAGCCTTAGGTACAAATCCCCCAGACACTGGAATGCTCTGGACACATACGTGTCCAAGATCCTGAGGAACTGGAAGACTGGGGAAGGGGATTACAGCATCAAGACTGGGGCCCTGTTGAGGGTGTCTCTGTCTCTTTCTCTCTTTTTTTAAGAGAGTTTTTTTTTCCTAAGGTGTGTGTGCTTGCTGGAGAGACAGAGGGAGACAGAGAGACAGAAAGCAAGAAATCACCCACTAGGAGGAATGGCCACACCACAATCCCTTCTCCTCTTGGGATTTTGAGCATGCACACACATATGCCTGGCATGAGTTTTAAGCTGCCGGGTCCGGAACTCAAACCGCAGTCAATGACGTGGAAGTCCAGTGATGTAATTATTATGCCATTTGCTGATCCCAAGGGTGTCTTTCTCTTTCTCTCTGTCACACACGTATGTCCTGTCTCTCTTATGAGAGAAATAAACTTAAAAGTACAGCAGGGGTAATAATCTGTAACTCAAGGCCTAATAAAAAGATTAAACGCCTAAGAGCAGGGGCATCCAGTAGCAGTGAGCACACCTCCCTGCCAGAGGGAGCCAGGGCCGCCTGGAGAAGTGGCTGGTTCTAGGGCTGGGAAGAAACGTACTGGCTGAGCCCGAAGCATCGTGGGATACCAGAAAGGAACAAAGTGCTCAAAGACGGAAAGTGGACATGTGTTCAGGCTCCTGCTGCCACATTTGGGACATTTGAACATCCAAAAGAATAATGGGGGCTGGACTCATGAGGGAGATCCTGAGTTCTCATCCTGGGACCTCCCTGAACATGCCGCGTGGGTGTGTGTGCTTGAGCCTGCCATCTGGGCTGGCTGAGGCTGGGGGTGGCTTGCTTGTCTGTGCTGTGGCCTGTCTCTCTGTCTCTGTCTCTCTCCTGTAAGAAATAAATATACTTCAGAGAATATTGATGGGGAGCAGATTATAACACATTGGATGTAGAATGAAGGCACGCGTTTTTAGTGGCACCCTTACTGCTCTTCCTGCAAAGGTACGATCGAGGGTACTCTTCTCTGTGGAATGCCAGGCCTCGCAGGAGAGACTGGGTGACTGGATTCTGGCAAAGGGACTGGCGCAGCGTCCCTTAGACTTCCATGTGTGCACCGTGCACCAGGGAGACTCGGAATGCACAGCCCGGTCCAACGGGGCACAGTGGAGCTGAATCCTCCTCTCTACCAGGCTCAGATGCCTGTGGTGCTGCTGGCCCAGGGACCCCTTTTGAGTAGCAGAGTGTTAATGGATGCTAAAGACACAAGGGGAACATTCTGGCCTTGGGTGTTCATGCAGACAGTGATCACCCTGCAGATGCTTAATTATTGTGAAGAGCCACCTTATCTCGGAGAGCTCTGCAAACATGACTCAGACCAAGTGGTCAGGCGTAGCTCATCCTTACAGAGTGGCAGTTACTTGTCTGTCCACAGGGCAGGGAGGTGCCTGCTGCAGCCAGGAGACAGGCCTGTGGATCTAGGGTTTGAGTTGGGTGAGGAGGGGGTTGGGAGACTGGGGGACCTGGGACAGTAAGGGTCTGCTGGTATCCTTAGGCCAGGGCTCCCCTACTTTGGGGGATTCAAGACTCCCCTTGCACACCTTCCTGGCGACACTGGGAGGCAGGAGGGCCCTTTCCCTGCGTGGGCACCCACCGCTGCCTGGTCACATGACTATTTTAGTCTATTTTCTGTAACTACAGACTGAGTAAAGGTCTGTTTATTTCACGGTTTGGAGGTCCCAGGCCGAGGGTCCGCATCTGGGGAAGGCCTCGCTGGTAGGACTCGCTCGCTGCAGAGACCTGATGGCTCAGAGCATCACATGGGAAGAGGGCGAGCATCCCTCTTCTTGTAAAGCCACCAGGAATCAATCATGGGCCCCACCCTGCTGACCTTATTGAATCTTAGTCACTCCCCAAAGGCCCCACCCTTTAACACCATAATTGGATTAAGTTTCTGTTCCGCTTAATCTCACAATAGCCACCAAATTCCAACACGGACATTTTGGGGCCACATTCAAACCATAGCACAGATCCTAGCCTCGGTGCAGGCTTGTCCTCTGCCGCCCTGGGCATCTTTGGCCATAGCCCTGCAAGGCCTGAGCTGTCCTCCTGCCCTCCTGCCTTTCCGGGATGGCCCATGAGCACCAGGACAGAAGGACCAGGAAGACGTAGGAGGCTGGCGGTGCCTGGTCCGACGGGCCTGAGCTGTGTGTGGGCAGGCATGTGGGGAAAGAGGAACAGGAGAGGTTCTCAGAGAGGACCCTGGTGCCAGAGAGCCAGCCCAAACCCAGAGCAGGTGGGCAGCTGGGCACGGGGTCCCCTCACTTTCTTCTCTTAGAGTTTCCTCAGTACAGGACCCAGGGAAAACCTGGCTGGTGCCTCCTGCCATCTTTCTGCCCTCCTGCCTGTCTGCCTGAGAGCCTGGGTGTAGGGGTGTGAGGGTGCGAGGGTGCAAAAGCGTGCATCCTGTCGCTGTGGCCCCCAACCGCAGGCCCTGCTGGGAGGAAGAAGCGAGGTGGAGACACCCTGCCTGCCGGGCGGGGCTTACTGCATCCTGTGACCCTTCCTGAGGCGGCAGCTGGGCAGGTGCTGGGGAGATGATGAGAAAGGTAAAGGCCACTGTTCGCTGGGCTCTCAGCAGCTGGGTGGTGGGAGGGAGGTGTGCTAGGTGAGGCTCCCGTTTTGTGCATGTGTGAGTGTGTGTGTGTAGGAATGGGTGCTGCCCCCCACCCCGAGTGAAGGGTGGGGTGGGCTCAGTCTCAGCTGGCCCTGGTGAGAAGCCCGCTGTGGGAGCCAGCAGCCCAGAACCCAAATCAGGGCTGACTGGGAGGGTGGCTCGGGCCCTGGGTTCTAGACAGTGCTTGTCCCCGCCATGCCATGTCATGCACACTGGGCGTGTGCCCCCAGAAGCGCAGGGGCCCGGCCACTCCCTGGGGCCGAGGGAAGAGCAGAGACCCAGGACGGTGCACCAAGCCCAGAGCTCAGTCTGGGGCACCCACACAGCCTGGCTGGCGTGGCTGAGGAACGTGCACAGCCGTGCCTCTCCACAGTCCCTGCCAGTCCTGACTGGCTGCGTGGGGCTGTGTGTCCAGCTTGATCTGTGCTCACTGGCCATCTGTCGTGGAGGTGATCCCACTGACGTGTGAGGAGGCAGTGCTTGGTGTCTGAAGGGCTGTGGTGGCAGGCGGCAGCCTGGCATTCGGTGGCTGTGCCCCTACTTTAAGGGAGACATGCCTGTGGGGGCTACACCAGGGGACTCACTGTGCTCTGGGCTTGCCTGTCCCCTGGGCTGAGGGACCTGACTCCAGACCTCCTGCTGCTGCAGGGCGCTGGGACGAAGGCTGCAGCCAGGAGACTGGGATCCCCTTCCTCCCACAGCAGCACCTGCTGACTCTGAGCGCCCAGCTCTCCTGGGGAGGACAGGATGGTGTGGGCCCCCTGCCTTTCACAGCCCCTGCTCCTGAGCTGGAGTGGGCAGCCTCTGTTGCCTCCCACCCCCTAACCTCACTCTCCAGCTCCACTCTCACCAGGCTCTGGCTGAGGATGTGGTGAGAGGAAGCTCTGATAGGAGGTGACAAGTGCGGCACTGATAAGGCTTCCTGGACTGTTAGGCCAGGAGCCTCCCCCTCCTATTCCTGGACTGCCTGTGTTAGCACGAGGTTTGCGCCTGTGTCCCCTCCTCTCATTATCAAAGGCTCCCCTTTGTTGATTAAAAGTGAGGCCTGCATGGTTAAGTGTGTGGTGAGTGTGAGTGGTGCGGCCTGCGACTCCCCATCAAACGCAGCCCTCAGCACGAATCCCAAGCCTGTGCCTCCAGGCCCTTTTCCTCACTCAGTTCCTGCTCATTCTTCAAAATGCCGCTCAGTCTAGGCCCCTTCTGGACACCCAGAGGCTCCTGTATCCCTTGGTGGTCTGCCTGTGAGTTTGACACAGGGAGGCCCCACCACCAGTTGTGTGTGAAATAGATGGGATGGAGGACTTGTGTCCCCAAGGCCACAGCCTTGGCTGCAGCTTCCCCAGGCAAGTGGAGGGCTCTGAGTATGAGTGACAGTGGGTGAGTGTGTGGGTGCGTGTGAGAGATGTGTGCAGATGCATGTCTGCCAGGTACTGGTGGGGCTGCAGAGGGCCTCCTTGTGTCCTGCCCACCCCCCGGGATGGGGATGGATTCTGATTGGGCTGAACAGGTTTTAGGTGCCAGGGAAGGGAGCAGCCCTGGCCTGGGCCTGGGGGGCCTGGGCAGAAAGCCCTTTTCTAGCAGCGAGGGTGTGGTGGAAGTCTCAGTCATGGAGGGTGGGACTAGGAAGGTGACAAGGAGGTGGTAGGATTTTGTCCTAGTCCCTGACTGGGCAGGTCGTGTCCAGTTTGTTTTTCCCTCTAGTGACCGCACTGGGAGCTCCTTGACAAGGGCCCCAGGCTGCGCACTCTTGTTCTCTCACTGAAGTGGGGTTGGTACAGTGAGGAGCCAACGGCATGGCCAGCGTCGGCTTACTGGCCACCTCCCCAAGCCTTGGCCACACTATGGTCACTGTTATTACTCCTGTTTCAGAAGGGAGGACGCTGAGACCTTGAGAGGTTTAGAAGCTAGCCCTAGGCCACACAGCTTGTGCTTGTCACCCTCCCCACACTTTGGGCTGAGTGCTTTCTGTGTATAGCCTTCCCATTTTGTGAAGCAGGCTGAGGCTGAAAGGTGGGGTGTTTTTTCCCAAGGCCAAATCTCTGCCCTTGAAGCCCAGGGGTCAGAGGAGAGCCAGTGGCCACTGAGAATGTCTATGCATCTATCCTGTGCCTAGCCCTATGCAGGAGCTAGGGACACAGAGAGGACCATGACACCATCCCTGGCTTTAAGCTAGTCCTGTGGGTGGGGAGTGAGGCAGGCACTCAGCCTGTCACATGGCAATGGGGAGAGTAGGTCTCAGGCCTGAAGTGATACTGAATTTAAAGGAGGGAAAGTCAGGGAGCACTTTACAGAGACATTGTCACCTGAGTGAGGTTTTCAAGGACACATAAGAGCTTGTAATGTGCACGAACAGTGTGCACGGGCATGACTTCTGTCTGGCGTCTTGCAATGTATCCGTCTGGAGTGGGATGAGAGTTGGTACGTCAGCTCTGTGAAGCTGCTGTGAGAGACTGTGAGGAATTGTCATTGTTGAATCCTATGGGCTAGGTGCTGCTCCGCATCTGACATACAGGGTCCTTGCCTCCCTGTGCCCACTGGCCCCCTCTGCCTGCCACTCTTAACTGCCCTTGCCATCTTCTGTGATCTCTAGCTGCCGGAACAATTCAAAGTTCCCTGGGGATATGTATTGCCTCTTTGGTCTCCTGGCCTAGGCTATAAGATCACCCCTCTGTCTGAGCTGTCACCTCCCCCAGGAAGTTTGCCCTGACTGCCCAGACTGGATGGGATACTCACCCTGACCTTCCATAGCCCCGTGTCCTTCCACTGTCTTGGGACCAGGGCCCTTCTCTGATTCACCCTTGCAGTCCCGGAAGAGGTGCCCAAGGCAGGGGATAGAGCAGGCAGTTGGTGAGAGACAGCAAGAGGGGCTGCCTTGCTGGGCTCCTGGGCTGGGAAAGTACAGCAGGCAGCTCAGGCTCTGCAAGGACCAAGCAGGGGTGGCTCTGGTCTTGGGCCCTGGGTGGGCAAAGCTGAGGTTCTAGGCCCCTCAGTCTTTACAGGGAGGACATATCAGAGGACATGCTGGCGGTGACCTGCTGGCCTCAGGTGGCCACTGGGCCCTTTTTTCTCTTATGCCACAATCCCCACTGTTTATGTCTCATTCTTGGGTTTTGGCCGTTGCCTTTGGAGACAGTCCTGCTGACCTGTTGGTGGTGTCCTTTTTTCTTAGTATGGTGGGGAGTGCCAGCATCTTCCTCACTCCACAGCCCCACCTCCACTCTGCCTCGGCATCCCCTTGTGTCTCTTTCTGCATCCCCTACTCTCTGCCTCTCTTCTCTTCCCCCCTGCTACCTTCCCATCTCCCCTTCAGAGGGAGCCTGGGGGTTGGAGGGAGCAGGGCCAGAGAGAGAACCCGGGGAAGGCCTGGTGAGCCGACCCTTCAGGTAAGGGCTTCCCCTGGCCTGCTCCAGCTCCCTCCTCCCAGCCCGGGACTCCCTCTCTGTCTTGACCCACTCACCCCTCACTGCTTCTCCACATAGCTGCAGAGGGACAGCTGGGACACACTAGATGGGGGCTCCTCTGAGAGTGCCAGGTGGGAGCAGAGTGTGTGGCTGAGCTCATGTGTGTGCCCGTGTATGCCTGTGTGTGTGTATGAACACACAGTGGATCAGTGTGTATGAGTGTGAATGCCCAGGGTCTGGTCTGGCATGGCCTGCTGGACTGTGCCTAGAGCTGGTCACGCCGACTCTGAGTGACCCCTGGAGTGCCCTCCTGGAATGGTGACTTGCCAGCTCAGCGTACTCTGGGCTATTCTGGGCCTTGGGCCCAGGAAATGGAGTCACGTAGGGAGGTGGGCCTTCTCTGCCTGGCCCCTCTCCTGTTGAGCCTACTTTTGAGCTACCCAGGTGGGAGGAGCATCTGAGGGTACAGTTTGATCAGCACATAGGGGTCCCCGCCCCTTCTGCTGCCTTTGAAGCCTGTCCTAAGCGCCACTCTCGGTTAGTGCTTGGGCCCTGGTAGACCCGGGTAGAGGTGGGGTGGCTTGGGACCAGATGGACTCAGTCCTGCTGTGGCGACCACAGTGCTGTGAGACCGCAGGACGGTCCCAGTGCCCTGGGCTGGGCGATACTGACCTCCCAGATCTGCGCTGTGGTACCGATGACTGGGCGCTCTCGGGTTGGCCCCTGGGCTAGTCTGCTCTGTTGCTGCTAGCAGAAGACACCTGCCTGGAACTGGGCGATCTGTAGGAGTAGACGTTTGTTTGGCTCTATGGTTCAGAGGTGCAAGGTCCAAGGGTGCATCTGGTGAGGCTCTTCTGGCTGCAGCAGATGGTGGAGGGCAGGAGACTGTAGGTCTGTGTCCACGTCTCTGTCTGGTCTCACCTCCTCTCCTTATAACCCACTCGGAATCACGTCTGGGGGCCTCGCCCTGATGACCTTAATCCTGATCTCCCAGAGGGCCCACCTTTGGATTAAGTTCTCACCTTCTTAATCCCATCATAGCTGAATCTGGATGTATGAGTTCTGGGGGACATGCAAACCATGGCAGCCACCCTCCTTCTCAGGTAACACTCTTCCTTCTCTCTCTCCCTTGGCAGGTCCTCCAGAAACTGGGGAAGGCAGATGAGACAAAAGATGAGCAGTTCGAACAGTGTGTCCAGAATTTCAACAAGCAGCTGGTGAGTGTGGGTGGCCCTTGGCCTCAGGGAGCTTGTGAAAGCGGAATGGTTGCTGCCAGGTGGGAAATGGCAAGAGCCAAACTTGTGGAGTAGGGAGCTCGGAAGTGGGAAAGCAGTGTGGCTGGCAGTCTCTGAGGACTTCTTGGAGGAAAAAGCACTGGCACTGAGCGCGAATGCTGAGAAAGAACAGGGTTGGGGTGTTCTTTAGGTTTAAAATAAGATGTTGAAAGGGTGGTGGGCCAGCAATAGGTTGTGCCTAGATGGCAGGACCTTGCACATCAAGGCAAGCGGGAGCCGCAGAAGCAAGTGGGAGTTGGAGTGTGGCGTCTAGGGGTTAGTGTAGATTTGATGTGGGCACCTGCTGAGTGGGATGGTGCCTCGCTCCTGGTGTGGCAGGCTCTGGGCTGGGCCAGCTGTAGATGGCTCATGGATGCCTCCCAATAGCCCTACAAGGCATCTCATTGTTCCGTTTTGTAGATGAAGCAGCGGAGGCTCAGAGAAGTTGGGTAATTTGCTCAAGGCTGTCCAGCTTTGAAAGTGGATTCAGACCCATACCTGTCTAGTTTTAAAGTCTGAAGGGGACTTCCCGGGCATCCATAGCAAGGCCCATTATAGGCCATGACCAATGACAGAAAGGGCTAGTCCTGTTGGCAGCCTGCAGGCAGCGCTTAGATACAAGGAAGGCCACCCTGACTGCAGCCCTCAGCTGCCCCTAAAACTTTCCCCCCAGAGACCGCTGAGTGCAGGACGGGCCATTTCTGTGGCTATATCTGAGGATAGCGGAAGAGGGAACTAAGATAACCCTGGCAATCGCTCTCTCCTGGAGGAGGCCTCAGTTGCAGGAAGGGAGGAAGAGCTGGACCACATCTCTGTGGCTTCTGTGGGCCAGCCCAGCGAGTGACAAATTGGATGGAGGCCAGAGGAGGAGCCTCAGGAATGGAACTGGCCATGGGGAGTGAGCTCAGGGTGGGGGCTGGGAGCAGCTGGGAGGAAGCCAGGGAGATTCTGGGAGGAGGGAAGCATTCTGGGATAGGGTTGGGGCATTCTGGGATATTGTCAGGAGTATTCTTGGTCAGGCCAAGGATAGGGTCAGGAAACATTCTGGGATGGGGCTGGGGAACATTCTGGTAGCACCAGGAGCATTCTGAGAGAGGACCTGGGAGCAGCTGGGAGAGGATTGGGAAAAGCCCCGCTGCAGGTCCACCCTGGCCTGAGAGAGGGGCTCAGCTGGGGGCTCCCTCGGCCGGGTATAGGAGCCACTATGGCTTGTCTCCCCAGGCCAGTAATGGGAGGTGTTTCAAGGCTCACATAGGCCCCGAAGCAGGGCTATCTACCTCTGAGGCCCTCTTGAACTTTAGCTTTCTCTCCTGCACAATGTAGGCCATGAAACCTGAAGTCTTAGCTCCTCAGTCTGTCTGCTGGAAGCCCTCCTGAGCCCACTGGGCACTGGTCACAGGAACTTTCTCTGCGCTGAGAGACCTTGGAGGGCTCTCTTGGCCTTCCACTCACAGAGGCTTGCCATCCCAACTCAGGCCCTCCTGGAAGCCATTAGGGTTCTTGCAGGTCAGCTACACGCTTACCCCTAAGGGCAACCTGTAACCTGTAGGACTCCAAGGTTCACCATTACTGCCTGTCACTGAGGTGGGGCAGGTCTGATTCCTTCTTGTCCTAGGTTCCATCTCAGGCTCTACTTGAAGTGGGCATCCCTGGCCATTGAGTGAAAATTGAGTCCCTGGCATTAATTGCTAAGGAGCAAGAATCAGAGCTGGAGCTAGAGGGGGTCCATGAAGGAAGTGATGTTCTGATCCCCAACACCCCATGGGATGATGGGGGTGTGAGTCTTTGGGCCACTGGTGGGACTAAAGTGGAGAGAGGTGCAGCAGGGGCGTGGGGCTACTGACTGAGTCTAGCTCCCCCAGAGCTGACCAGGCCTGTTGACCTCCAAGGCCTAGAGCTGAAGGTTGGGGTGGGCAGTGGCTCCGGTGGGCTATGATTAGAACCCTGGATCTCCAGAACACTGGTTTGCAGACACCCTGTTTGGGGGCTGAGGGAGTCCATTGGGAGTGAACACATGCAACTCTTTGCACTGGCCTGGGCACTGCCCTGCAAAGGCAGCTGGATTGGGCCCAGGGTAGGGAGGGCTGGGTCCTCCCTGGGGAGGCTAGCCCGGGGCGGCCCCTTGCACATCTGTGTGCCACGTGCCCGCTCACAGCCCGGCGTTGTTTGAGAAGCACAAGGGACCCTGGTACGGCCTGAAGCCTGGGTGTATGCAGCAGCCAGGCCTGTGGGGGATCCCTTGCTGGGACACAGTGTAGGGACAGGTGCTGAGGGATAGAGTGGAGGCAGGAGGTGTGGCTAGGGTGATGGGGCTTTGGTAGGGAGAGAGGCTGGGTCTGGAATATTCTGTGACATCATATCACGAACATGTTTTAATCCTCATCTGAACCCACAGAGCATGTCATTGTTAAGATGAGGGAGGCTGTGTCTGGAGTGGGCTGGACCCTTCCTCATTCCCCACTCCCTGATGGGATTCCAGAGTCTGAGGCTTGTGCATTGGGCTTTTATGTCTTCATTTAATCTTTAATCAGCGAGTCTCCAATGTTATGTTCCTACGGATTTTGTTGGGCCAGAGTTTTCTACTATACTCTTAGGGGACTGAAGGCATTTGAGAGAGGGTTTTCACCTCTTACTGCTTTGTATTACTTACCATCTTGTGTGCCACTCTCAGTCCTTCCCTGCTGTTGTCCCCACTGCAATGTGGAAGTGGTCATCGCAAAAAATAGGAGGATCCCTGGGATCTGCGGGGACCATATTGTTACCAGATACTCAGCAAGCTGCAGACTGAGAGCCTGAGCCACGGAGGGCCTCGGTGACTCAGCGCAAGTTGCTCACCCTCTCAGCTTCTGTGTTCCTTGTGTGGGGACAGTGGAGTTGAGAGGACGGTGCATGGAACGTGCCTGTTCCCGTGGGCAGCTGGTGCACGGAGCTCGGTGGGCTCTGCCTTGTACAATACCTCTGTGATATTGAGAAGAGGGAGGAAGGACTGGCCTCTGCTGTGGGGGTAGGGCCTGTTTAGGGACACGTCAGTGGGCTGAGTGTGTGGGGAGTGGGGGGTGAGCTGGTGAAGGCGGCAGGTCCCTGTTTACTTCACCTGGAGACTGACTTCTGGCTCGTGGCCAGGCTGGGGCCTGCAGGGGTGCTGGGTCTCCTGGGACCACAGCCAACTGCCGAGTCTGTCTCCTTACTGTCCCCTCCAGGGCAAGGGGATCTAGAATGTGGGTGTCTTGGTGGCATGGGTTGGGCAGCAGGGCCGCTGGGGAGGTGGCTTTTCCCTGGGCAGGGCAGCCTTAGCACCACTGCCCTCCTGTCTGCTCTCTGCTTCACATTCTGGTCCTCAGGGTGCACCCCTCTCCTGAGCCGGCCTTCAAGGCTCTGGGCACTGGCCTGGCTTCCTCAAGTCACTCCCTGAGCACCTGCTGTGTGCCAGGAGGGATCATTCACGCCATTGATGAAGGAGAGTGAGGCTCAGAGATGCCCACTGACTAGCTCAGGGCTGCATGTCTAGTTAGAATCAGAGCTGGGTCTGTGTGGCCTCAAAGCCCATGTATGCTTCTCCCTCTTTTCTCTTGGCTTCTAGAAACATCAGCAGCTCACTGCTGGTGGTCTTGGACCTTGTGCAGGATTTCTCTCTTGTTTACTCCACTTAGTACCTGGAGCTCAGCTTTTCTGCTCCTACCTTCTGTGGTATTGACAGCTCTAAAGGACCTAGGCCTGGCATGTGGTTCTACCCTCTGTGGGTCTTGGTGTTCCAGGAAGGCCCCAGGGTTGCTCTCCCAGCTCAGGGAGCTTCACAATCTTCCCACCCCCTCTTCAGCCTTTCCCTCCTCTTCCTACATCCCCCCTCTCAGCTGGGCCAGTGACCTCAGAGTCCTGGACATAACCCCCCACTTCTGTACCCCTGTTGATGCCATCTGCTTTGGAGGACTCCTCTCCCCAGAGGTCCATCCTGCAGCCATTAGAGCCCTCCTGTTCCCATGAAGGCTGTCTTTACATCCCATTCCCTGGCACAGAGCTGCGGGAGCCCTCTGTTTCTGGACATGCAGAACGAGGGGCCCGTTGGTCAAGCACCCGTCCTGCCCGTGCTCCTGTACTCATTGGCCACTTGTCCACAGGTGTCTGAAGGCAGGTCTGCCCGTGCAGTCCCGTAGTGCACGTGTGCTGTGCCAAGCGGGTGTCATTCAGTTGTGCCCCCTGTGTGTCCTCCAGGGCACAGGGTCTCTGTTCTGCTTTCTGCACAGGTCTGGAAACGGTGCCTGGAACAGGCAGGCTCTGACAGACACGTGCCAGTGTCGCTGTGACAAGGGCTGTCGAGGCAGGGATGGGGCCAGGAATGCAGTGCTGCGTTTCTAGTAAGGGACATTAAGGGTGTAGCTGCCATCCTCTCAGCTCATCAGGAGGGCACCTGGCCATCCATGTGGATTGATGGGGAAGAGAGAATCAGGGACCTGGTGCCCTAGCCCTGACCTGGACCTTGTCTTTTGCAGACTGAGGGTACCCGGCTGCAGAAGGACCTCCGGACCTACCTGGCCTCTGTCAAAGGTAAGAGGCGTATAGAGCAGACCCGGCTCGCATGCAGCTGGGGGGTGCAGGGCTGGGAGGGGCAGCAGGCCTGGGATGCTATGGGGGCCACATGCCTCTCTCTGCCCCACAGCCATGCACGAGGCCTCCAAGAAGCTGAGCGAGTGTCTGCAGGAAGTGTACGAGCCCGACTGGCCCGGCAGGGATGAGGCAAACAAGATCGCAGAGGTGAGGGGGGCTGGTGGCCTTGGCCCTTCTGCCCTTTCCAGGGGGCCATTATGGCCTCTGCTACTGTCTCCCCTCTCAGCTGGGACAAGCCCTTCTGGCTCTCGGGCGCATCGCCTTCCCTTTCCTGATATGCCCTCATTTTCGGTGTGTCAGATGATGCGCTGTGGCCAGCCCTCATCTGGGTTATGGCTCGTAGCTCCCAAAGCCTGCTTGCTACCCACCAGCCCTGAGTGTATCTGATCCTCATGGTGACCTCACAAGAGGCTACAGGGCAGGAGTTATTACCCATTTTACAGATGGGGAAACCGAAGCTCTGACAAACCACCAAGTTGCCATGTGACAGGCCGGGCTGCCCCACGGTCCCTGGGAGGTGAGTCCTGGGGTCCCTCTGGTGGCACACTCTCGTGCTCTTGCCTGTTCCAGAACAATGACCTGCTGTGGATGGATTACCACCAGAAGCTGGTGGACCAGGCGCTGCTGACTATGGACACATACCTGGGCCAGTTTCCTGACATCAAGGTGAGAGGCCCTTGGCTGCCTGTGTAGGGGGCTGGACAGAGGACACGGCCCCGGGGGTGTGGCCAGAGCTGGCTCAGGTGTGGATGTGACTGCCCTGGAGGCAGGTACCCTGGCCTGGTGTGTTATCCTTCCAGGGCTGCTCCCTCAGCAGCCAGCCCATCAGCCTCTGCTCCCCAGACCTGGGCCTTCCTGGCCATGGACGAACACCACGGTGCATTCACAGGTGTGGCGTGTCTGTGGTGTGGTGCATGATTGTGCGAGGGTGTGTGCACAGAGGTGTACCTGTCTCCTGTCATCTGGGTATATTTCTGTGATAGTGTGTTCAGAAGTTGCTGGCTGTGCCAGGCCCAGGTGTGTGCTAGAAGTTTCAGGGAGCCAGGGTCTCTGCTGAGGTGAATGGGCCCCTGGATGCTGTGTTCTTGTAGGTAGGAGAGTGGCTAAGGTGTCACACCTGCTCCCCTTGGCGTCACACTCATACTGGCTCTGGGGGCCACCCAGTGCAGATGCCTCTGGCTCTCTTGGACTGCTGGCGAGAAGTCAGGCCTAGGGGATATCTTGGAGGGGCTTGGGGCCCAGCCAAGGAGGAGGCTCAGTGGCAGAGCTGGCCAGGGGGTCCTGCCAGCTGGATTTGTGCTGCTAGGGACAGGTCTAGCACAGGTCCAGCTGCCATGAAGGCTGTGGTCCCTGCCACCCGGGGCTGGAGCCACAAGGGCTCAGGCATGCCTGGGAGCGGTCTCTGCCCTGGGCCCAGCAGTGACGAGCATCTCAGCAAGGCCCCAGGCCCTGTTCAGCCACTCTCTCTCCCTTGGTCCCCAGTCACGCATCGCCAAGCGGGGACGGAAGCTGGTGGACTACGACAGTGCCCGGCACCATTTTGAGTCCCTTCAAACCGCCAAAAAGAAGGATGAAGCCAAAATTGCCAAGGTAAGGTCTGTGGGGTGGGGTCGGGGGTGTCTGCAGGGGCTGGGGTAGGGTGGGATGTCCAATCCCCCCTGGGAGGAGCAGGGTGGAGGAATAGCAGAGGTTGCACATGGGTGGTGGTGGGCACTGGGCCCTGGCCCCTTTCTGGCCCCTCCTGTCTGCTCTGAGGCCACTTTCCAGATGAGAATAGGCCTGGCTTGTGTTTCACTGGGATGGTGCCGCCCTGCCTGGCGTGCTCTGAGTGGAATTCTGTCACAAGATCCGATGTGACCCTGTCTGGCCAAGATGAGCTGGTCGGCCTGGGGCTGGCCACATGGTGAGGGGCCAAGGGTGGGACTCTCCTACCCTGAGGCAGGACTGTGCTTGCTGGGCCCCTCCTTCACTGCTAACCACTGTCATGTTTTGCCTTTGCAGTTGGAGCCTCCCCCCAGCCCCCCAAACCCTGGCGGTCCCTAGGGCTCCCTTTGGTTCTGTCTGCCTCTGGGCCTTATCTGCTGCTAGGCCCTGACTCCTGGAGGGGTGGCTGGCTTTTCTGTTGCTGCATTTGGGCATGTAGACTTGGTGTTTAATCTCTGTGTCTGTTTCTCTCTCCCACCTCCCTCCTGTCTCTCCACTCTCTTTTGCCTTGACCTACCCCCCTAGCCTGTCTCGCTGCTTGAGAAGGCCGCCCCCCAGTGGTGCCAAGGCAAACTGCAGGCTCATCTCGTAGCTCAAACTAACCTGCTCCGAAATCAGGTGACACTGGCTTCTAACCTTGCACGCGCTGGCGCCTTCCGGTCTATCTTCCTGTCCTCTTACTGAGCACCCGTTTGTCCAGCTGCCCTGTGCTGCCAGGGGCCAGGGAGTGCTCAGCGACTTCTGGGGTCAGGGGTGGGAGGCTGGGCTGGTGGCTGGGAGCTGCAGTTGGGTAAAGAGTTTTCAAATGCCTCTGTAGGAAGTGGTACATTTCACTTCCTGCTTTAGAGGTCAAGGGGTTCTGGTTAATCCAGGCTGGGGGCCCATGTGTGTCCGCTGTTCCCAGGTCTGTGGTCATTCCAAGACTCCTCTGAAACCCCAGTGTCTCAAATATTCAGAAAGGCCTTTTGGCCATTTATCCTCTGAGAGGGCTCCAGGGGAGGGAGGCTCCTGCCCTGGCATGTGCTGTCCTTCATGCCTCATAAGAACTCTGCAGTTTTCCTGAGGAAGACCTTCCCAGAGAGGCAGTCTCTCACCCAGGGTTTGTCCTCTGTGGATCTCTTGGAGGGCAAATGATCAGTAGTAGGAAGTGCTTCTGGAAGAAAGCTTTTTGTAGAAAACTTCTGGGACATGCCACCATCCTGGCCATAGATCCCTTGCTCTGCTTGAACCCCCGTCATGGAACGGGCTGTGGTGTGGCCGGGGGGCTGTAAGTAATGCCCTGTGCGAGGTGGGCCATGTGTTTTATCTCCAGTGAAACGGAGGCACATTTCAGGTCAGGGAAGGCGCAGCCTGAGTGAGATTCCCATACCCCTTCGTAGTTGGGGTGTCGGGGGGATACAGACCTGACCCAGGAGGTTGGGTTTCTTTTGGGCAGCTGCCCCAGTAGCTTTTGGGCCACCTTCTGATTTCATCATCTTCACCCGCATGCGTTACCTGCCAGCGATGCGGAGAGCTGAGCTCAGCAGTGTTCGCTGCCTGGTTTCTTTAGGGTGAGGCTGTGGGCTGACTTGGAGGCACCTGGTAATTTGGTAGTTCAGTAGCTGATATCTTCATCCTGAGGTTGGGACTGGGGAAGACGTTCTGGGAGGTGGAAGGAGCAGGTCTGGATTGGGCTGTTGTGCCTGGAGGGAAGTGGGGATACTGACCCAGACTGGAGGTTCTGCAAAATGTTCCCTGAAACAGATGAAGCATTTTCATTGGGTGGGAGAAGCCCCCCTGGGATCTGTGGGCCTTGGGTGGGGCCTGGTCTGTTCCCTGCTTTCAGGCTCTTGGGGTGGGTGTGGTTGGGGATCATGTTGGGAGGGCTCCACCCACATCCTGGGGCACAGCAGGAGGGGCCGAAGTGCAGGATCACAACTGCAGTTGCTGGACCACAGATGTTTCGCCTTTCGGCCAGTTTGGCTTCCCTTTGGAATCCCATTTATGTTTGAGCAGCCCCCCCGCCCCCCACCCCACCTCGTGCCTGGCTGAGAGCTGGGGAGCTGTGGAGTTGCACGGGCAGCCGCAGGCTGGGAGCTGGGTCCATGGGAGCTCAGACCACCCTGCGGATGGACCTGACTTGGGGGAGATGTGCGTCCTCTCAAGGCTCTGCTCTGGGAGCTCGTCAGTTCTTGTGTCCCCTGAGCTAGGCCCGAGCTTCTCCACATAGTGAAGCAGGCTCCCCAAATCTGCCCCCGTCTATCAGCCATGGGTTACAAGGCCCCCAAACCCTGTCACTCATGTGCTTCTGAAAGAGCCAGAATATGAGGAATGTGACCTGAAGGGGATAAGACAGAGCTGCCCTGTGGCTGGGCCGCTAGTCTGTGTGAGCGAGGCTGCTGCCCGGAGGTGCCGCCCAGCTCTTGTCCCATAGTCCTCCCCTTCGCTGGTTTGGGAGTTAGGACCAATGCTGGCCAGGTGGGCAGTGGTAGCTGTATCCTCATGGAAAGGTGGTCTTGGTGGGCATGGGAGCTGAAGAGGTCCGGGTGGGTTCTTGTGGAGTGTGGGACTCGAGGCAGCCTCTCCACAGCGAGGCCAGAGCTTGCACAGTGGGCAGTGGCTGCTCACAGTGTCCGGGGAGTTGCTTATCTTGTGCATCCCACAGTCTGTCATAGGCAGCACCCCCTCCACCCCCGCATTGGCCCTGGGATGACCAGCCACAGCTTGGAGACAGAGGGACAGAGGAGGGCCAATATTCTCATCCCAGCCATGTGTAGGGGCTGAAGTCTCCCCAAATCTGACCCATTCCAAGAGAGACATGTGTTTCTAGATCGATGTGTCTTTTTCTCCCTATTCCAGCCTCAACTTTTTATGAACTTTTAAAAAGTCGGGGAAGAAACCTGGGCACTCTAGCGAGCGGCCACGGTGGCCCTTCTCTGGCCCTATCCCAGGTCACTGTAGAGGGCCAAGGAGGGCTGGTAGGCAGCCGGAGATGGGGGCTGATGACGCTGGACTGGTCGAGATGGCTGGCTGGGCTCGTTGCAATCTATCTGAACTTCGTGGCTATCTGCTAGGAGGAGGCTCCAGCCTGGCCTGAGAATGTGAGGCCCGCTGACGGGAAGCTTTCCCCTGGGCGGGGCCCTCACGTTCTTGGGCCCTGACTCAGACCCTGAATCCAAGTCACCCCCGAGTCACTATCCCAGCAGCCCCCTCCTGGGGTCTGTGACTCAACCCCTCCTGCCGCCCTTCCCATCACTGTCTGTGCTATGGTGCTTTAGCGCCACCTGCAGGAGGATGTGAGCAGCCCAGCGGGAGCGGGGCCAGCTCTGTAGCCACTGCTCTTTGGACCTACTTTTTCCTCCTTTACCCCCTGCCTCTTTGGAAGTGCCTCAGCTTCTACTTCTGGCCTCATTCTTGTGGGGACAGTCACAGGAGAGAGAGGAGTGGAAGGGAAGACATCCCAGGGAGGTGATAGGAAGGCTGGTGGCTGAGGCTGAGCAGGAGGTGGCCTTGAGAAAGGAGGGAACGCGTGGGGCTGCTGCTTAGCCTGAGGGCTTCATGTGGAAGGGGGCAGCCCCACTTGGCTGGTCTGGGGTCCGTCTCTAGCCCTTCCTGGTCCTGGCCCTCCTATTCACCCCTCCTGTCCTGCAGTCCCCAGCCCTCTTGGGCCACATAGGTGGCTCTCCCTTTGTCCCTTTGCAGCGGCTGCCTTGTCCCCCCCTCCCCAGCCTGTGCCTGGCTGCAGGGGCCCTGGGGGCTGCAGTGGGAGGTGGCTGGCTGTATCCAGCTCAGCTCCATCTTGCCCAATGGGTGGGGGTGCCTGAGGGTGGTCAGGTCTGAGGGTGGGCCTGGCCTGAGCTGGCCTGGGCTGGAGGGATAGACGCCTAGCACAGGGCCCAAAATGACCCATACTGCCCCCCAGGCTGAGGAGGAGCTCATCAAGGCCCAGAAGGTGTTTGAGGAGATGAACGTGGACCTGCAGGAGGAGCTGCCATCTCTGTGGAACAGGTGAGGCTGCAGGTGCCCGTGGGCCTGCCCAGAGCACAGTGCCCAGCCAGAGTGCCCGTCTGCAGTGCCTGTTGCCATCAGGGTTTGTGGCCCTGACGAAGTGTTTGTGGTCACACAGGTGGGTTCTGGGCAGCCTGGCCCGACCTGCCTGCTGACCTGGTCCTTCTCCCCTCCCTCTTGCAGCCGCGTGGGCTTCTACGTCAACACGTTTCAGAGCATTGCGGGCCTGGAGGAGAACTTCCACAAGGAGATGAGTAAGGTGGGCCCTGGTGACCCCGCTGTGGACCTTAGGGACTCAGGGTCATGCTTCACCCGAGCCAAGGAATAGAGTTGGAGGCATAGGAGGGGAAGGCCAAGTTTCCCTTTCCTGCTGGGGTTCAGCACATGCTGGTGAGCACAGTGGTCCTTCTGGACCCGGGGGGGGGGGGGGGGGGGCGTGCGGCGGCGTGTCCCCTCTGGG
>NW_006159888.1:3406491-3446044 GCF_000334495.1 Tupaia belangeri chinensis
AGTCCTGGCGGGGGGGGTGAGGAGCTAGCTAGTACTTGCCCTCAGGAAGCCCCCTGCACCGAGCACCAGAACTGGGAGAGCTGCCGGGTGCTCTAGGGAGGCTGTGAGCCACCTTGGCCTGACTGGGCTCTCTGCACTCTGCACTCCCAGCCTGATTCTCCTTGCCCGGCCAGACCCACTGGGAATGGAGACAAGCTCTCTCACATTGCAACCTTGGCCCAGGGAATTCAGCATTAGAAAATGGGGGCTATTTTCCAATGTTGTAGAAAAATGAAAAACTACTAGAATTTTCTCAATTTTCAATTTTTCCTTCCATGTTTCTGGAGACATTGAAACAGGCCTGTTTATCTGCCCAGGGTCTGGGGTATGAAGAGGTCTGATTAGTTAAGATCCCTGTGTCGTGTTATTTTCCTCTTAACTGGCCATGAAATGATAAAGCTCTCAATTTTGCAGTTTGAGACACCTGGTGCTGCAGCTCCCACTCAGCCAGCGGGTGGGCCCAACTTTGTCCCTTAGACCCAGAGGCATGAAGTGATGATGCTGATTCGGGCCGAGGGCTGGAGGAGGAAAAGCCAGCCCGAGGTCTCTTCTGACTCAAAGCCTGAGTGAAGCTTCCTGTCTTTTGAGCCTTCTCCTTCCTTCCTACTTTTGCTCCTTCCCTTCAGAGATATGAGACAAATTAGAAGAAGTTTCACGAACGGGGAGGTGCTTTAGGAAAGGAAACATTATGTAAAGCTAACCTCTAGAAATATATACCACAGGCAGCACTGTTTCTGAGAGAAGATTCCGCTCTGAACTGCCCAGTGGCACCGTAAAAAGAGAGATCGTCTCAGGAACTGGAATCACACATGTGTATCAGATGAGCCTCTTTTGCCTGTAATCTTGGTGAAATCTCTGACACGGTGTAATATGAAACATCTTGGCAAAATGACCTTAATAATTAGGATCAACAGCAATTAGTAATGATTTTTTTAAAGAATTATTTTATTTAACTTTATTTATTATTATATCATTATTATTTTTCAGTTTGATCAGAGAGAGACAGAGAGAGAGAGGAAGTGAGAAAGCAAGCCACCAGTGCCTCATAGACTTGAACCATGGTCGGCCATGTGGGAGTCCAGCACCTTTAACCACCATGCCACTTGGCAGCGCCAGCAATTAATAATAATTTTTAAGAAAAAATAATGAATAATTTTTAAGAAATAAGTTTTAAGAAAAAAATGTAAAAAGAGCACAAGCTCTCTGTGATAGTTGAGAATATCCCACCCCGTTTTCTTTTGCCCTTGGTCTTCCTGGGTTTGGTGTTCTGGTCCCCAGCTCTCACCAATGGGGAAAGAGGACCTTCTGTCTAGGGGTAGGGCCTGGAGGCGGCGGAGAAGCAGGGGGGATCTGGGGAGGTGCTGGAGGCCCCCCATCGTCTCGCTGTCCTTCCTGCAGCTCAACCAGAACCTCAATGATGTGCTGGTCAACCTGGAGAAGCAGCACGGGAGCAACACCTTCACGATCAAGGCCCAGCCCAGGTGTGAGCCCAGCCCCGCCTGGCCGTGGTGGGTGGGTGACGCCTGGTGGGACTGACTTGCGCACAGGAGCAGGGCTCCTTCCTATGGCCCCGTGGTATCTTCCTTGGTCCTCTGGCCTGCCTGTGCTCAGGGAAGCAGGTGTGGGCAGGTCACTGTCCTCCGATATTCTTGTTCCTCTGAGTGTGTCCTGTGGAGGCAGGAGTGTCCCCAGGAGCCTGCAGGTCTCTGAGCCTGGGGCCTCATTTCCTCATTCAGGGGACAGGAGCAGCCGGGGCAGAGACAGAGCTGCCTGCTCGGCTTGAGGGCCACAGGGTGAGCGCCTCCTTGTGCAGCCTTCAGCGCAGGGAGGTAGTGCTGCCTGTTTTCTCTCCTGCCCTTGGAAAAGCCACATCCCTGGTTGGCCACATCCACACACCTGCAAAGGTGTCCTCAGCCCCAGGCCATCGGGGGTCCCAGCTGCCCAGGAGATCCCTGTATCCTGACAGGAAGCCAGGAGAGAGGAGGGGAAGTGCCTTTTCCTCTGGCCGAGGATTAGGGGAAACGGTAGCGAGTCTGGGATTTCCCTTCCTTTCTGGCTGAATGTGTGTGACAGTGAGTTTCTGGGTGTGAGTGTGCACACACAAGCAGGGTTGGGCAGAGTGCAGAGAGCTCTGATGAGTCTCACCTTCCTGGTCTGTAAAACAGGGTGATTGTGTCTGCGTCTTCTTACCTGGGGTACCAGGGAAGGAGGTATTCAGTGAGTGCTATTGCCTCTCCTCCCCTGAAAAGATTTGTGAGTGTGTGTGTGTGTGAGAGAGAGAAAGAGAGAGAGAGAGAGAGACCCATAGGTGTCCTGAGGCTGAGAAATACAGGGACGGGGTGAGAGGGTGTGTAGAATAAAGGCCAGAAGGTAAGTCCAAGGTCACTTCTGGGAGGGACACCTGCCTGCCGGTGCAGGTCCAGGCGGGAACATACACAATGGCTATCCTGGGCAGTGCAGGCAGCTCCCCCTCGGAAAGGGGTCCAAGGAAGAGGGAGGGAGGTGGAGGAAGAGAAGTGGAGGCCCAGAGCTTGTTTTCCACCAAGGCCACCACTATGCAGCTGCCCTCACCTAGGGGCCTCTTCTCCTGGGTCTACAGCGGCCAGCTGACTCCTTCTTGAAGCCCCTTACTGAGGACCACAAGCAGGGTGGACTTCCTCTGGCCCTCTGCCAGCCTCCTGCACTTTGCAGGACCCTGTCAGCACCACCTGGGCACCGGACAGCATGCTGAAGCTGGCCAGAGTGCCATGGACTGGACGGTGAGGTGGGCAGGCCTATGCCCTCTTCACGGGCTCCAGGTGGTTAGGGGAACTCTTGCCCCTTTGCCTTCCTCAGAGGAGGGGAGGGGACTGGCCAGCATCTGGCATTTGCCCCAAATGAAGGCCTCCATGTCCGCCCATCCCCACAGAAAGAAAACTAAACTGTTCTCCCGGCTGCGCAGAAAGAAGAACAGGTACCTCAGTGAGCGCTGCGCGGCAGGGCCTCCGAGGCAGCGCCCCAGCTGCTGGTGGCCTGTGCATGTGAGGACGCCACTAACCCCTAACCTGCCTCCGTGTGTGGTGCTGCTGGGCAGGGCTACTGCGGGAGGGGTCAGCAGAGGCCAGCACTGGGTGGTGGTGTGTGCGCATTGGGAGGGGACAGGGACTGAGGAGGTGATTGTGGTGGCCCAGGGCAGGCCAGCTCAGTTTAGCACACAGCGTCACCATCCCCATGCATCCTACCCTGAGTGGCCCCACCAGCAGTGCACGTAAAAGGGAGAGGGCAGCGAGGGCTCAGGAAAGGGGATGCTGTAGCAGGGTGTATGTGTGCGTGTTTATTTTTAAAAAATAAGTGTGCATATTATACATTTAAGTTTATATGAGGGGTGTTCAAAAAGTTCATGGAGGGTACATATTGTGATAAAATGGTACGTGAATTGCAAAAGTGTTTGTGCCAAAATAAACTTCAATTCCACATTCTATCCATAAACTTTTTTTTAAAGAATTATTTTATTTTAAACTTTATTTATAATTATTTTCTAATTTGACCAGAGAGTGATAGAGAGAGAGAGAGAGGGGGAAAGTGAGAAAGGAAACCACCAGGTCCGAGACTTGAACCATGGTTGGCCATGTTGGAGGCTGCGCCTTTAACCACCATGTCACCTGGCGGCCCCTCCACAAACTTTTTGAAGTCCTGTGTATTACTATTATTTTTTAAAAGTTTATTTCCTTGTGAGTGAGTCAGAGATAGCACCCCTAGAGAGTCTGGATGGCTCTGCCCTCATGTCAGTCAGCCCCGGGTCTGTACATGCCCAGCGCACTCAGGGAGGTCTCCGGACGCACACTCTGCCTTCCCACGTGGGACAGCCCCGCGGAGCACTGCACTTTACTGCTGCGCCACCTTTTGGTCCCTGTATATTTTCTAAGGAGGCAAAACATTCCCATAAAACAAATTCAGAAAGAATAAGCTGGTACCAGCAGTGTCTTGCACTGTCCCATTTCCAGCCCTGCACCACGTGACCTGGTCACTGGTCTCTGTTGTGTCTAGACCTGCTCTGCCTGGCTCAGGGGCCAGTCTCCTCAGGTGCTTGAAATGTGGCCTGGGTGGCTAAGGATCTGAACTTTGCATTTTAATTAAGCTGAAGTTTGATTTTAGTTTTAGTTAAATGAATGTGAGTAACCCCCCGCCCTGTGGCTAGTGACTGCTGGACAGTGTTGTCCTAGAGCTTCCTTATGTGAGCTGAGATGTAGGAGTCCCTTCTCTGTCCCCTTCACACCCAGGGGAGGCCCCCCGGTACCCTGCCTGGGTCCTCCCCTCCACCCCACTGCCCGCTTGTCCAGTGAAGGCATGGCTGGCCTTTGCTGCCCCAGCCTGCCCTGGCCTGGGGTGTTTCTGGTATCTCATGGGGAGGCATGCTGGGCCAAAGGGGCAGTGGGAGAAAGATGGGGAACGAATGGGGCGGGGCGTGTGCGTGCGAGTGGAGGTGGTAGCCCGGGAAGCAGAGCAGTCTGGGCGCCAGCTGGGAGCTGCCGTGTGGCATGAGGAGACTCACTTTGCCTCTAGGTGGTCTGGCTTTCTGCTGTGGATCTCGGCCTTCAGGACAGGCCGTGGTAGTGCCTGATGGAGCCTGCAGGCAGCTGGGCTGGCCTGTGGTGGCCAGCAGTTCCCAGAGACCTGTCTGTACCCTCGGGAAGCACAGATTCCAACTCGAAGTCCTGCCTTGTGTGGTCACTGCCTCCAAGGCAGTCCCCTTGCTTTGACCTTGTGCAGGCACATGTCCAGGTCCCATGTGCATATGTGCTCACACGGCATGACATGTGACTTCACAGGGCTCATGCATGTACATGTGCACAGTTTCACACATGGATTCATGAGGACACACATGCACATACATATGCACATACACATGCACTACAACTCCACAGTGGGTCCACAGAGATGTACGCACATACACACACCAGATCCATGAGGATGCACATATACACACATGATCTCACTTGAGAATCCATGTTGCACACATGTACATTACAGAAACACATAGTTTCCCACTTGTGTCCACAGGGCATCCCTACCCCTTCACACAGACACCTACGTGTTGGCTCAGCCCTCTTGTGTGGTGGTCTTCTACATCACCAGCTGTCTTGCCCCTACAGTGACAACGCCCCTGCAAAAGGGAACAAGAGCCCGTCGCCTCCGCCAGATGGGTCCCCTGCTGCCACCCCCGAGATCCGAGTGAACCACGAGCCAGAGCCGGCCAGTGGGGCCTCCCCTGGGGCCACCCTCCCCAAGTCCCCATCTCAGGTAGGCATGAGTCTTTGTGGCCTGTCACCTCCCTGCCTCCTCATCCTACTTTCCTGCCCCCTTCCCCTGGGCAGGTCTGGATGCTCAGTCTTCGCCTGGGTGGCTGGGCCCGGACCTTGGTCTCCCTGGGCCACACCGGCCAGGCTCACTCAGTGGCCTAGGTCTGCTTCAGAGGACAACTGCAGCTGTCTGTTTTCTCCCAAGTGTCCCCTTACCCCCACTGCAGTGTCCACCCTTTCTTCTCAGCTTGGCCTCTGGGGCGCTTGACTCTTTCTCCATCTTCCTTTCTCCCAGACAGAGGTTCTGGCCCCAGCCCCAGTCCTCTGAGTCTCCAGAGGTGGCTGCCGTTCCCTTTCCTTGCTTCTCTTTCTTGCAGGGGTGGAGGGAGGAGCCCAACCAGGTGGCCATGCCTGACCTTTAAAGCGAGGGAAGTGCAGGGGGCTAAGGGACAGGGCCCGGGCTCTGGGACTGTGCCATCTACCCTGGTTCTCAGGGTTCCTGCAAGGCCCCGGGCAGGCTAGTCGGGGGGCTGGGCAGGGCAAGGCGAGACTGGAGTCCACCGAGAGCCTGTCTGAGCCGGCATTAGGTTGCATGTACCATCTGGCTCTCAGCAGCTCTCTGGGTTTCACGCTGCTACTCCAGTCTACTGGAGAACCACATTCAAATAGCACTTGCTTGGGGGCAAGGCACTTTCTACATTTTCATCCATGAATCCTCACAGCTGCCCTGAGAGGTGGATTCCTTTAACACCTACGTGGGGCAAATGAAGAAACCCAGGCATGGGGTGTGGTACCTGTCAGAGTGCCTGCCTGGGGGCAGGTATGTGGCCTCTGTCGGTCCTGGCTCTGCTGCCTTCAAGGGGCATACAGGCTGAACCCGCTCCCCCAGGCCGCCTGCCTAGGGCAGATAGTGAGGGCTCTGCCAGGGGGCCAGAAGGACGAGAATGGGCAGGGCTGAGGTGGGGCCTGTCTGTCTGTCTGTCTGTCTGCTACTGTTTCTCCTCCGGCCCTCTCAGCAGGGTGGGTGGGAGCCAGATCCTCCAGTGGGCTGGTGGGCAGCCTGAGCTGGCCTCCCTCCCTTTTCCTTCCTGTCTCTCTCTCACTTCTCTCCCCTCCACCTCTCTCACTCTGTGGTGTTTCTGGACCTCCTGCTCCGCCCCTCCTGGGGTGGCTGTGGCCCTGGTGTCTGTTGGGGGTGTGGCTCTGTCTTTGCTCATCTTCATCGTGGCCTGGGCGGGGCTGTGGCCTGGGGTGTGACTAACCATGGCTTTGTCTCTGTCTCCCAACCCCGTGCTCCATGTGCCACCCCATGCGGCCCCAAACCCGCTGCGGCCCACAGCTCCGGAAAGGCCCGCCAGTCCCTCCGCCTCCCAAACACACCCCGTCCAAGGAAGTGAAGCAGGAGCAGATCCTCAGCCTGTTCGATGACACGTTTGTCCCTGAGATCAGCGTGACCACCCCCTCCCAGGTCAGCCGCGGCTGCCGCGGCCCAGCTCCCCTCCTCACTCGGGCTGTGCATGGCCTTCACCCTCCACTCCACTCCTGTGCTTCCATCTCAGAGCCAAGAATCCGGTCAGGGAGACTGGCCCTCCCACCCCATCATTGTCCATCTCTGTGTGTGCCCCGTGGCCAGCTGCAGGGACATGGGGACAGGTGCCCTCCTGCCCCACAGTGGTGGGGGTCAGCTCAGCAATGCCCTCATAGTGTGGCTGATGACACAGGGGAGTGTGACGGTGCAGATAGAGAAGGCTTCTGCCAGTAACTATGAGCAGACAGTGGCTTGTGCTTAGGCCAGGAAGGGTGAGAGGCAGCTGCGTGTGGCAAAATGACCAGGTGGGTGGACATGGGAGGAAGTAGCAGGGGCATTGTTGGAAGGGCCCTTGACTTCAGCCCTGGGAGCTCTGAGCCCCATGGAGGTGGGAGCAGGGTGTGTTGCAGAGCAGAGCTGTTGCTTGTGGAAACCCTGAGTGGCATGCAATGCCCATTCACAGACTGATGACAGGGGGGTTGTGCAGAGGAGTCGGGGTCCCTGTGGTGGGAGTAAACTGTTAGCACCAGAGGGACCAACATGTTGTCAGATCAGCTTAGGGGCAGCTAGGTTTCCTTGTGCCACTGGGAACCCACTGCTCGAAGCTGGCTCTCCTGGTCCAGCTGGGGTCCTTGCACATGGGCTAGTCCAGTCTGAAGACGGGCTAGTGTGCTGTAAGGGTCGCTCTGCCCGGAGCCTTGCCTGGAGTCTCTGACTCGCCTCCTGGAAGTTCCTTTGACAGGCCTGGAGAGGAATGACAGGGTCAGAAGAGGTGCATTTTGGGAGAGCCAGTGGGAACTGAAAACAGGGCTCTGTAGGAGGGCTTCCAGGCCCCATGGGAGGACTTCAGGTTAGAACCAAAGCACGTGCTCTGGGGGTAGAGTGCCTGGTCCAGGAGTCTGGGAGGCTGGTGAGCCCCTCTCTTTAGGGAAGTGGTGGAGGGGAGTGTTAGAGGAGCAGGTGAGTCAAGGGGAGTGATTCGGGGGCAGCTTGCTACTGGGCCTGCCTGGAGGGAGCATAATGCCTCTGCCTTGGGAACAGGAAGGCAAGAGCAGGTGTGGAGCTGGGCGCGGTACTGTCCACTTTCCTCCAGCACCTTGTTTGCTTCTCATCCTCCCTCTGGCCCTATTTAGCAGGCGCGGGCCCTGCCTGCAGGGCCTGGCCAGGAGGTGGCCCAGAGAGCGCCTGCACCACCCTGAGTGTGCCTGTCCCTCCATGTCACTGCATGCCTCCCTTCCTGCCCCTGTGCCCGGTCTAGCCTGGGGTGGGAGAACCATACGCCTTGGGTGGTGGTGCATGGCAAGGTGTGGCGTGTCCTTGTCCTCAACGTTGGTGTCAACAGGGCTTCTCTGCTGTGGTGTGGTGAGTAGCCTGTATCCCTCGTGGAAGGCCAGTCTCGTCCTGTATGTTGAGGGGTGCCGGGCAGGGAGGGCTTGGAGAAGGCTGGGCTTCAAGCCCTGGTTGGAGGACTTTAGGTTAGAAGTCTGGCTAATGAGCCTCGGCTTGGAGCGTGGCTGCCCTGACTGTTGGAGGAGCAGGATGTGGGCTACCTGGAGGGAGAGCCGGCTGTCTGCTGGTGAGGCACACAGAGGCCAGGCCACACAGTGCCCGGAGCTCTTACTCTTCAGACAACGAGGTTACAGTCAGGTAGTGACCTCCTGACCCAGTGATGGGCCTTCAGGCAAGTTCACTGCTGGGTAGGCCTGGGACAGGGCCTGGGGCTGGGGCCTGCCTGGTTCTGGGGCCTGAATCCCCTTGACCTGGGCTCTCTGTGGCTAGGCCCACATGGAAGGCCTGATGCCTTATCCCCTGAGTTGTGGACACCTGGCCCCGATTGCTCTCAGGACTGAGGATCTATGGCCACTCCTGAGCCTGCAACCTAGCTGTGGAGGTCCCCGAGGGAACTTTTGCTAACACCCCAGGTCTCAGTTCCTTCTTGGTGGAAGCTGTGGAACGGACTCAGCCTGAAGGGCCCTCCCATCAGTGCTGGATGCCCATCGAGAGCACATGGAGCCAAGAAGCTGCTGGCCTGGGGGTGGGGGTGGGGACCCACCAGCACTCCATGGAAGCCTGGGAGCAGGAGCACCCTAGCCACATCTCTCTTCTCTTGGAGGTGGGCATAGTCCTCTCTGGCCCCAAAAGTTAGCCCCGCGAACTGGAGGAAGTCACAGTTGAGCCAGCCCCTCCTCAGGAGGCAGCGGGTCCTCTGAGTGCTGGGGCTGCCCTGACTGCCCTCCCAGTTTCAGGCTCATCAGTCATTGCTCCCACCATCAAGGGCTCCCCTGGGGCCCTAGAACAGTGGGGCTCTTTACCATGAGGCCAGGGCTGCCCTGAGCTATGCCCAGGCTTACTCAGGGATCTGCCTGTGGCTGTTAAGGTGGGGTCTGCAGTTTTGACACAGGTGCCTCAGGTGCTTTTGAAGTCCCTGATGTTGGAGACCCTCACTTTGAAGAGCGGCCCCCGAGGCTGTGTGGGCTGGCTGGCAGGTTGTGTTACCAAGGGGTGACCTGTCTGTCTGGGGTGCCGAGGGAAGACTGGGGGTCATGTTCCATCTGGGCTGTGGCCTAGAGCTGCTCTTGGTGGGAAGAGGGGCAGGCAGAGAATGAAGAGGCATAGACATCCACACGGGAGGCCATTGCCAGCCTGACAGGTGGAGAGAGCCCAGACTTTGCACTAGTCCTGCGGGAGGCTGCCCTGAGCAGCCAGCAAGGCAGGCACCAACGTCTTCATGTGGGTGGGAGCCATGCACAGTGCTCTGGCGTGTGTGTGTGTGTGTGTGTGTGTGTGTGTGTGTGTGTGTGTGGTGGATGGGTGTGTCATGTGTGCCTGCTGGTCTGTCACTAACTGCTTTCCTTCTTTGCTGCTGCCATTGCAAGTTTGAGGCTCCAGGGCCCTTCTCCGAGCAGGCCAGCCTGCTGGACCTGGACTTTGACCCCCTTCCGCCTGTAGCAAGCCCCGTGAAGGCGCCCACACCTTCTGGTCAGGTTGGTTGTGCCACACTGCCCATGGGCCCACCGGCCCCCAGGAGCTAGGCCTGGGCTCATGCTTGTCTGCTGACTACGTGGACTGTTTAAGACAGGCCTTGGGGGATCCAAGGTCGCTAGGCTATCTTCCCACTCACTGCCCTCATCACTATAGGGCAGAGTAGACACTGGTCAGCTGGGGACCCTCCTGGCGACTTCTGGTTCATTCAGCACCCTGCCCCTTCCAGCAGCCACCCTTGCCTGGGTCCTCTGAGTGTTGTCCCAGACTCTGCTATCAGCAGACCTCCAAGCCCAGCCAGTTCTACGCTGCCCCATGCTGGGATGGAGGGCCCTGGGGGTGCTGGGGTGCCTGGGGACTGCTTGCTGCCCTGTCTCTAACCTCTGTGCTAACCGTGTCCTTCTCCCCCTACTGCTGCGCTCAGCCAATTCCATGGGACCTCTGGGAGGTAAGCGTGTGTTTGCTCCATGCCTGCCCTTGGGGAGTGGCTCGTCTGCGCATGCCCAGGCCCACACGCCTCCTCCTCCACCAAGCTCATTCTTATGTGCACACACATGCCATGCACATACACCACACACTCTACACACAGGCTGTGAGCTACCGAGGCTGCCTATCACCAGCTGATTACTGCTGCTCCCTGTGTCACGTTCTGAAATGTGGCCCAGTTGCAGGGCCTCCAAGTATGTGATAGTCGTCCTCACAGTGGGCTGAGGCCTGTGAGGCCAGGGGGGCCTTAGGATGGAGGGTTCTTGTTGCACAGGGCATAGGGCACAGGGCAGAGGGAGAGAGAGATGGGAAAGGCAGGGTGAGGCCAGGGCCCGCTGAGAGCAGGGCCCCAGGCAGGTGCCAGGCCAGCCTACTCAGGACAGATCTCAGCCACAGGATGGCTCAGGACGGGGCCAGGTGGTGATGGTGGAGCCGAATTCCAGCTGGGTTCCTGGGCTCTCTCTGAGTTGCCTTCACACAGGCAGAGGTTGGTGAGCAGGGAGAGGTGGGGGTGGTGTGCAGGTGCCCTTGGGGGCTCCTGGGAATCCTAGAAGCTCTGCCACAATGTTGGCTCTGCAAGAGGCCATAGAAAGCAAGCCTGGTGCGAGCAGGCAGGGCCGTTTTTCCACTGGATCTCACTGGGTGCTGCGCCGTGTCCAGCACAGACTTACCTGCCTGTCCCCTGGGCTGTGGTAGGAAAGAGGCTAAGGAGAGTGACCACACTGGGCTCCAGCTGGGGTTCAGGCACCCACACTGTCCCCTGCAGGCATTGTCCACTTACGACCCACTTCTGTTGTCTCGTGCCCCTGCCCGACACCTTTCCACTGGCCTCCCTGCCCCCACCCTCCCTGCTCTGTCCTGGTGGCCTGTCACTAGCCCACAGAGAGTCCAGCTGGCAGCCTGCCTTCCGGGGAGCCCAGCGCTGCCGAGGGCACCTTTGCTGTGGCCTGGCCCAGCCAGACAGCTGAGCCGGGGCCTGCTCAAGTAAGTGCCCACCTGCCTGCTCCCTGTCCCCTCCAGCTTATCCCCACCTCTGGGGATGTAGCAGGGAAGAAAAGGCTGGGGTGGGGAGAAGGATGGACCAGGCCACTTTGGGCTGAGAGTGAAGTTGGAGGCCTGAGCCAGGAGACCCTGGGACAGGGTTGCACCTTGTATTAGGGGCAGGTGAGCATGGCTGGGGTCACATTGGCCCTCCTCCCACTCTCCCTGCCTACCCCTGTCTCAGCGTTGGTCTCCCACAGTGGGAGGTGGCATCTAGAGCACTTCCAGTTTATGGTGGCACTCCCCAGAACTTGTGCGTTTCATCTTCACTTTGACTTTGTCAGCCAACTTTCAGAGATCAGAGTGGAGGTTAGGAAGGCTGAGTAACCTGGTCCCAGAAGTGGCTGAACAGGTCGTTGGCCCAGGTTGGCCCAACCGTAGGCAGGTAGCATCTGTCCTGCCTTGCTGGGACCTTGCTGGGAGGGGTGGGGTGCGCCACTGGGGACGCTCTTTGGTGAGGGTGGGGGTGCACTCCGGGCTGGGCAGGGCCCACTTACCCATCCTGAGTTGGTTTGGGCTATTGTACTGCTGTCCCCAGGCATGAGCTGTTTACTGGCGCAGCAACTCAGCCAACTGGGCAGGGTGGGTGGCAAGAGGCTAAGGCCTGGTGAAGTCTTGGGCTTAGTGGGCAGGGCCTGTGAAGAGGGTCAGGGTGGCACCCAGGGCCTGTGCTAGGTTTCTCTGAGCATGTCACTTGTCGTCCCTGTGCCTGCCACACCTTCTCTTCAGCTGCTTCCTGTGCCCGGGGTCCTGCCTGTCCTGCAGGGCTCCCTGGTCGTGTGAGGCACTCACTGACCAGTTCCAGCCCTGGGGCCCTCCCGTGCGGTGCTGCCTCTGTAGCCCGTTTCTGTGCCCTGGCCACAGCGTCCTGTCTGTGTCTGACCGTGCCGGCATTTATGTTGCAGCCAGCAGAGCCATTGGAGGTGGCGGGTGGTACTCAACCTGGAGCCCAGGAGCCTGGGGAGACAGCGGCAAGTGAAGCAGCCTCCGTAAGACAGCAGGGACCACAGCCCTGTCTTTTCTTCTCTGCTGTCTGTTTGCCTGCCTGTTTGTCCATCTGCCTGCCCACGGCTCCCGTGCCCCTTGCCCTGTGCTGGCCTAGGCTGGGGCAGGCTGGTCTGGCATCAGGTGCAGACATTCCCTCCATCCCCCATCACCCTCACTCTCCTGGGACCACCTCCTTGCTAGCTGACCTGTGCTCCTACCCCCAGAGCTCTCTTCCTGCTGTCGTGGTGGAGACCTTCTCAGCAACTGTGAATGGCACCGTGGAGGGCAGCAGCGGGGCTGGGCGCGTCGACCTGCCCCCAGGGTTCATGTTCAAGGTGAGCTCAGTCTGGCTGACCCCTTTGGCCTCTGTTGGCCACCACCCCACAGTGCCCTGGGGGAGGGCTCACCTCATTTACAGATGGGGACACGGCCCCTGCAGATGCTGTGATTTGTCACTTGTGAAGGCTATCTGAACCATGGTCCTGCAGCTGCTATGCTCCTGGTCTCCTTGTGGCTGTTGGTATCCCGGCAGGCCCAGGCTGGTGCTCTTTGCAGGCTTGGAGGGACTCACACCCCTGACCTCTGCAGGTACAGGCCCAGCATGACTACACAGCAACTGACACAGATGAGCTGCAGCTCAAGGCTGGCGACGTGGTACTCGTGATCCCCTTCCAGAACCCAGAGGAGCAGGTGGGCAGGGAAGGCCTTCTGGACTCCTGGAGCTGTGGAGACCTCTAGGGTGGGCTATGATGGGGATGGGCCTGCAGGGGGCAGCAGAGGCCCAGCGTTGTGCAGCGTGCTCCTAGCCATCTGCAGCTTCTCCAGCCTTCCATCCCTGCCTTTTCTGCCCTGTAGCTTCTCCTCATCCCCTTGGCTTCCTCTCTGTCCCTGCCTGTCTGCCCCTCCCTGAGTGTCTCAGCGTCTTCTCTTCCTGCCTTTAGCTTCTGCTTTCCTTCTTCACCCTTCCGCTTCCCTTTGTTTCTGTCTGTCTCTCAGCATCCTGCTTGTTTTTTCTCCCTAACTTCCCTCCCTCCCTGTCCCTGCCTAGGAGCCTGACTTCCTTCCAGGACAGTGTCATGGGCCCTGTTCAGGTGCTTGCAAGGTGCCCACTCTGCAGCAGAACACTGGCCTCCTGCTGGGCTCACTTGGCCCAGGTGCCCCAGGCTTGCCCTGCCCTGGCCTGCTGTGGCTTTTCCTAGCTCCTGCTGAGCCTGGTGGTGTCAAATATTTCCTCCAGGTTTGGGCCAGCTGCCCTGCTCAGCTGGCCATGGCCCTCAGCAGGGGCTTTATTTTCGGGGTGAGGGAGTCTTTGCTCGTGGGCATCCAGTTTCACCCTCAGTGACTGAGCACCTGCTGGCTGAGCACAGGGGCCTGGAGAATCCACTTAGTCATCAACACGCCTGTCCGTCCACATGGATGGATTGTCAGGAAGGCTGAGGGTGGACAGTAGGTTTGGCTGGATCTGGGATGAGGCTCACTGAGTCTTGAGGGCACTAGGTACTCACTGAGGCCAGAGGGCAGAAAGGCTGAGTAACAAGGGTTTCCTGGGTGTGGGGCTGAATTGGCCAATTCTTTCAGCCCCTTGTCAGCACTGACCTCCCTGGTGGCTAGTGGGAAAGTAGACCCCTGGTCCCCCTACCCACAGTGGGAGTTGTCCACGGGAGGCTCAGATAGATAGGAATAGGGTTTATGACCAGAGGAATAGGGTTAATCACACAGGGAGATGACAGACCCAGGAAGGCCCCAGGCACAGCCTTCCTGCAGGGGCAGCAATGGCCCAGCCATGAGCAGGGGTCAGGGCCCAGGCAGAGGACCCTTGTGAGGGGTCAATATTGGAGCAAAGGAGGGCTTGGTGGGGATGCCCTCAGCCTCTATAGAAAATCCTGCTCTCAGAACTTTCTTATATTATGTCCAGAAGTCTGGAGGGGCTTCTGCAGGGATGTGTCCTCTGAGGGCACCATATGATGGGATGACACCCAGTGGCCTGGGGTGGAGGGATTGGTTTAGACATGTTCAGATGAATGCAGTAGTCAGGCTGCTTTCTCGGGCTGTGGAGGGCTCAGCACAACCAGCCCAAAGGCCGGATCCACCCAGGAAGCAGGCTGGCTTCTATGGTGGATGTGAGTCATGATGAGGCTCATGGATTGCTGCCTGGAGGAGGTGTTCTCCAGGTGGGCTAGGGAGGCTGAGAGGGCAAGAAAGCACGTTTTCAGGTTCTGTGCCTCCTTCTGTTCCCTGTGACCTGTTGGTTCCCTGCAGGATGAAGGCTGGCTCATGGGTGTGAAGGAGAGCGACTGGAACCAGCACAAGGAGCTGGAGAAATGCCGGGGTGTCTTCCCTGAGAACTTCACCGAGCGGGTTCAGTGATGGGCCTGGAGTGTGAAGATGCCTTTTCCCGAAAAATGTGTGTTTCTTTTTCTTCTACCTTTTTTTTTTTTTTTTAAAGTTTTTGTTTTTGAACTTTTGAAAAGCCAAGGGAAATCACGAGGAGAGACCTGGGCCAAGGGGTCTCTCCCGGAGATTGGGTGGTTTTCCGCAGAGCCGGCTGGCAAGTCCGCGGATTTGCCAGTCTTCCTGAAGCTGCTGTGTCCCTAGTTGAGTCCCGGCGCCCCACCGCGCCCGCATGTGCGCCCAGCCCAGGATGGAGTCCCCGCTTGCCTGAGCTTGGCTGAGCCACCCGGGCGGGAGTCTCTTCCTGGCAGCTGCTGTGGGTGGGGTCCAGATGCCAGCTTGGCTGGCCCTGCCCCGCAGACCGTCTGTGTGCTGTTTGAGAATAAATCTTAGTGTTCAAAACAAAGTGAAACAAACAAACAAACAAACAAAAAAACCTGACAAAAACACTCAAGAAATGTGTGGTTACTTTTTTTTTTTTTTTTTGAATTTTTTTGTCTTGTTTGCTAGTGTGAATGGAACTGAGTTATTTAACTTTTCTATTCCTGGGTGGGTGCTGTTGGGCCAGCTGCATGGCTGCACCTCACCTCCTCTAGACTCAGACCACACCCAGGGCTTTGGGTTTTTACTGGTGGCCCCTAGGAACTCAGGTGGTAGACTGGGTGGCAGGGCTTGTCACAAAGCCTGTTAGGTACTATCCAGAGAGGCCTTAATATAGAAGATGGGGTCAGGAGGGAATTGAGTCACTTGCCTGTGAGTGTTGGAACTGGGGTGAATCTGAGCCCTTGGTCCAGAACACAGGGTGCCTGATTCTGAAGAGGTCTAAAGGGCCTGGATCTGGGACAGGCTTGGAGTTCTAGCTTCTCTGTTCTCCTGGCCTCCATGGCACACAGCCCCTGATTTTCCAGCTCCATCAGCACAGATGTATCAGGTGATACACTGCAGCAGCTGGGTCTTTTCTAGGAAGTGTGCTCTTGGGTCCTGGAACCACTTGGACTTAGGGTGCAAGCAGTTTCTCTTTACATAAATCCAGGCTAATCCTAAAATCACGTGGCTCAGGCCAGTGTCAGTCTGAGGATTATTTTTGGGCAAGCCCCTGGGCTTTTCTGTAGGCTATGGGATTGTCACTGCTGGAATCTAACCTGGTGTGTGGCCTTGAGCAAGCAAGAGGCCATGGTGTCAGTACGCAAGTCTGTGGAGAGTGGCCAATCTGAGCAAATATGGTGACCTTTAGTACAAATGCAGAAACCCTGCTCCATGAGCTGTCATTTGCATGGCAATGAAAGCAATATACATGTAAATATGCTAACTGCTTGAAATTGCAGAGCAGTATTGGTCTAAAGAAAGTCACATGTGCTTATTCAAAATTTGCCCAAAAAGATTAGAAAAAAAAACTTAAATAAAACTACATGGTGCCAAGTGTCCTCACATTTTTAAACTGATTAACATTCCCAAACAACTGACTTTAAATTCTATTTCCTCTTCTCCCATTTTCTGCCCTTTAAAAAAATAAACGTGAAACTGGTTCCAGGCCTCAGCTATCTCTATCAAAAAAGTAGGGCCCACTCGATCCTCACTTTTCTATACATGTTTGTCTTTGTATGTTTATTTTTATGTTTATTTCTAATCCACAGCCCCCTCACTCAAAAAAACATGTTTTGCCAAGTGAGTCCCGGTACAAGTCATCTCTAGTTACCCCAGCTTTGAAAGCTTTAGCTGCTCCCTCTTTCCTCACTCCCTTTATCATTCCTCTCACACTACCAGGTTCATTCCCTTGCACAAGGCCAATGCTTTGAACCTGGGGTGTGTGTGCCCTGGGCGCTGTGGATACATGCAGCCAGAGGCCAACACAAAGAGCCTTCACTTTTATTTCAGTGTGATAATTCGAAACATTTTCATTTAAATCATATTATCCAGGAGAAAGCATTTGCATTAGGTTTTACCATAATATGAGGCTGGTGGGCCCAGAGTTATAGGCCTGGAGTTGAGTGGACTGGGCTAGGTGAAGGAGGGTTGATATCCAAACAAACACTGGGCTATGACTTTCAAGGAGAAGGCGAGGTAGATTCAGTTCAGGCCTGTGAATGTCCTCATGGTGGTTTCTAGAAAGGGCACATGACTAAAGAACTAGTCTGGATAGAGACTACAAGTAGGTTTGTGTGAGTGTATGTGTATGTGTATGTGAAAGTGAGTGTAAATGTATGCAAGAGTGAGTGTGTCTGATGGTGAGTGAGTGTGAGTGTGTTGTGTGATTGAGCACGTGTTGTGTGTGTGACTGAGACAGTGTGCAAGTGTGTGAGTAAGTGCAATTGTGTGTTAATATGTTGTGTGTGAGTGGATACGTGAGCAGTTGTGTGAATGTGAGTGAGCATGAGGATGAACGTGCGTATGAGTGAGAGTATGTGTGAGAGTTTTTACTGTGTTGTGTTAGTGAATGTATGAGGTGTGAGAGTGAATATGAGAACAAGTGTATGAGTGAATGTGTATATGTGAGCATGACTGGATTGTGTGTGAGATGGTAAGAGTGTATGTGTGGTGACTGAGTGAATGTGTTATATAGTGTGTGTGAATGTGTGTAAGACTGAGCAAGTGTATGAGTGTGGGACAATGTGAGAGCATGTTATGTGAAAGTGAAAGCATGTGTGTATGATTGTGTGAGACTATATGTGTGAGTGCGTGTTTGGCTGTATGTGTGAGAGCGAGTGTATGTGAGTGACATTTGGGACACTTTTTGTTCACTCCTAGGAATGACCTCAAGAAGGGCAGTGTGAGATCAGGGAAGTTCTCTACCTTCTCCATATTTCAGGGGGCATTCACCTGACACCCCTGCCTCCTTAGCCCAATTCTGTTCCCATTGGGGCTGTGGACAGAGCATGATCCTCCTCAGTTGTCTGGAGACCGAGTGGCTAGGGATGCCCCTGTATGTGTGGGCCCAGCGTCCTCAACTTTCATTCACTCACTTGGATCTAGTCTCTTGAACTTCCACTCATTGTTCCCCTCCTAGGCACTGAGATTACAGAGAAGGATAAAACATGGTTTCCCGGCCCAGCCTAAGGCAGGAGGTGTTATGCCGAACTGGTACTGGAAGCTGTGTGGCTGTGGGTTGGTTCTTGGCTGGCCAACATGAGACCAGGGGTTGTGGACATGTCCAAGATCCTGTTGGGCTGGTAGGCTGGATGAAGGGGATGCTGTGGATCCAGCCCTGTGGAGGGGTTTTCTCTCGTGTGTGTACCCGCTCCTTATCATGAGCAAAAAATTTTTAAAATGGGGTTCCAGGGCAAACAGGTGATATGATGGCTGGAGCACTGGATTTCTGCAATTGTGGTTCGAGTCCCAGACTGGCAGTTTGAAAGTCATGCTGGGCGTGTGTGTTTGTCCAAAATCCTGAGAGAAGGGATTGAAGCCTGGCTATTCTCCCGGGGGATGATTTCTCACTTTCCCTCTCTCTGTCTCCTCTATGGCAAGTGCATGTGCCCGATGGCAAAAGCCTAAAAAAAAAAAACAAAAACGGGGAATGGGGGTGGGGATTCCCTCCAGTGATATACTCAGTCTGGGGGAGAGCAGAACAGAGCAGTTGGAGGCACAGCACTGTCATGGTTTATGCAAGGTTCTGGGGACAAAGAGGAAGAGCTGCCACAAAAGCCTATGTGTGTGTGTGTGTATGTGTGTGTGTGTATGTGTGTGTGTGTGTTCTGAGGGTTCCAGAACTGGTGCAGGGAGGCAATCTGGGGCCATAGCTGGTAGAGTTGTGGAGGACTGTGTGTGGGGCTCAAGTTCTCGCGAGGCAGCCTGGAGCTTAAGACAGAGGTGATGCTGAGGTGGCCACAGGGCCCAGGGGTGGAATGAGGCAACCCAAGAGAGCTTATAGAGGAGTAAAGAGGAGAGTCCAGGGAATGGCCAGTGACCTTTGCTGTTATGGGAGGGTGGAAGGGGCCAGTGCTGAGGGGCTGCTATAGGGAGTGCCTTAAAGTGGATACAGTCTTTATGCTTCTGCTGCAGGGCATGAGAAAGGTCCAAACAAAGGCATGATCTCTGCTGGGCAATATTAACTGGTTGGATCCAGTTGTCAGACAGAAACTACCAGTAACCTGAGCCTAAGATGGAGGCTGCCAGAAGAGGCTTGTTTAGAACCACGAGGTGCTCTACTGTTGAGGTACAGGGCTTTGCCTCCTCTATGAAAGAATGAGCACAGAAGGAAACTGATTGACCTAAGGTTGTACAAACAAGAGATGGGGGTTAATGCCAGATGTGGTGTGGGTGGAGAAGTGGGGCCTAAGGAAGGACATTTGGAGGAAGGATATGGAGGCAGAGCATTGACGGGATGGGGAGGTGTGGTGTTATCGGTTGAAGATATTTTGATCAACTGGACTGGGGAGAAATGTTCACATATTGAAATGTTCACTTTGTAAGCTAAATAATGTGATTGAATGCATACAGAAATAAAATAAATTTTAAAAAAAAGTGACTCTGGGCCATAGCTTTTCCAGCAGAGACTCCCTCAGCCTGCCTTACCTCCCCTCACCCCAGTCCTTCCTCTTGGTACCTTATCTTTTTGCCCTCAGGCCGGGCAACCTGCTAAATGCTTCCTTTGGGAAGAGCCTCCTCTCTAGAAGCTGTCATAGCTGGTGGGGCTGAGAGGAAGGGGAAGGCAGTGGTGACATGGGCCTTGCTGTCCTGCTCTTGGGTCCCTAGGGCCAATGGAAGGACTGCTATAGACTGTAGGAAGGCTGGGCCAGCGACACTCCAGACTCTTAGTCTGATGGTGTGGGTGAACAAATCCCCAAGGAGAGGTCCTCAGTGTAATTAAAAGGATAATTAACAATGAGCAAGGAGGCTGCCTTCCCAACAGCCTCTGATTATAGATGAGGCTGCCGGGGGAGAAGGGGAGGTGTGACTCCTTCCAAATAGTCAGGGTCAGTGTACAGTACACAGATGGATGTCGGGTTCTGCTGAAAGAAAAGGCTTAAATTCAGTTGGGCAGAGACTTAAGAGACCCTGTGTCCTCATGTCCCTAGTGTGCCCTACCAGGGTAATGGGGAAGTTGACTCAGCTCTCCCTTGAAGGAGATAAGCTCATGGGCCAAGTCTGGCATGAAAACCATCCTGGGGCTAAGACAGCAGGATCTTTCTTCTGGAAGCCTGCTACATTCTTATTTTGGTAGGTCTAGCAGACATGGAGTTTCCATAGGTGGAGTCACAGAGTGGGCTGGGAAGCTTCTGGAAAATCATCCTCCAGGAGGAGCTGATGGCCCTGAATCTATGGCTTAAGGGCAGCCTTCGCTGCCACACCTCAGCTGTCTAACTGCCCATCTCCCCCAATGCCCTCAGTACCCTGAGATTTAGGTGCCTTCAGCTGGGCTTGTCAGGTCTGGCTGGCTCTCTGTCTTTCCTGGGATGATCATATAAGTGCTCAGCCAGGGCTTATCTCCTTCTAACCTCACCCTGGTTTTGCTCAGGGAAACAATGGACTCCACTGAGGTCAGTCATTAACCCAGACTCCTCTGCAACTATGAGTGGCCCTATGACATGGTCCCGGCCAACCAGAGAGAGGCTCTCCTATACAGATAAAAGCCAAAGGCTTGTGGAGAGAAGGCTTCACTTCCTCCCCTACCTGGACTGAGTGCTGGAGGTGCCACAGTCATCTTGTGACCCCAAGTTCAAAGCCACTCATGGAGATCTCAGAGTGCAGAGGTGTAGGGATGTCTTTATCAAGTTCCAGTACCGCCAACTGTGTCCCTCTCACTGAAGTTTGTGTGGAACAAACTAACTTATCTTATGTGTGGGGGTTCCTGTCCCCACATCCTCTTTGTGGCCTCCTCGAGAGTTCCACCTCTGTTTCTTCCTGCCTCCTCCTAGTTTAGGCCTTGTCATTCATTCTCTCTTGCACAGATGCCACAGTGGGTCCTGATGCTTTGAAGACATCTTCCCTGGAGTCTACTGCAGTTGCCAGACAATTCTCTGACACTTATGTCTGCCCATATCATATTTTTCCCTCTCTCCCTCCTGTCTCTTCCTCTCTACCTCTTTCTCTCTCTCTTTGCCAAAGGACACATGTGCTTGCCAGAGAGAGAGACAGAGAGACAGGGAGAGGGAAAAAGCATCTCCCAGTGGGGTGTGGTTACATTGCAATCCTTTCTCCATTTCTTTTTTTTTCTTTAAAGAATTGTGAATTTAATTTATTAGTTTATTATCATTATTACCAGAGTGAGAAAGGGAAAGTGAGAAGTCAAGCTACCAGGTCTAGGACTCAAGCTGTTATTGGCCATGTGGGAGTCCAGTACCTTAACCACCATGCTACCTGCCAGCCCCTTCTTTCTCCATTTCTACATCCTATTGAGATTTTGAGCATGCAACATGTCCAGCATTCTTTTCAAGTCACCAGGGCTGGGATTAGAACCATGGCTGACCTTGTGGGATGCAGCTCCCTTAACCACTAGGCTATAAGCCAGCTTTCTTATTTTAACTGCTTAATAGTCTCCATTTCCTACTCAAACCCACGTTCCTTAGTCAAGCCCTTCATGCTGGACCCTGCCTGTCTCTAGCCCCCTCATTCACCGCCTGTCCCTGGAGCATGCCCATCCCTCTGCCGTACTGTGGTCAAGCCTCCTCAGGGATGTGCCCTTCTCTCTCAGCTGACTGCCTGCCTTCTCTGAGCTCACCTCCACTGCCTACCATGGCATTTGTGGTTCTGGGTCTAGACTGTCTCTCCCCCCACCCTCTGCCTGGCTGCTATCATTGTGTGGCCCTTCTAATCCCCCCTGGGCCCAGACTCCTGAGTAGATGGTGTGTTCAGCCATCCTCAACTTGTCCTTGCCATGTGGCAGCTGCCTACTGCTTCTTGTAGAAACCACATGGCATTCTTTTTCGAAACTGGAAAAATGAGTCATAACCCTCCATTCTGACCCTGCAGTCTATTCTATGTGAGCCTGTTTAGATAGTAGTTCTTTAAGAACCTGTGGGCTGGCTCTATTATTTCTTTGGCCATGTTTTACATGGTTAGATCTGACCAGTGGTTGGGCCTCATCAACTCTCTGGCAAGAATTGCCCTGTCAGCCTGTGTCCTCAGGTATCTATCATCCAGAGTCCAGACAGATGGAGTGGTGGGAGAACAAGTGCCAGTTCTGCTCAGAACCTGCTGAGTGACCCCCAGCAGCTTACTTAAGGTCTCAAATCCAGCTTTCTCATCTTTAAATAAGGAGGTTGGATGATACCACGTGCTGTCATGAAATTGTCAAGCTCCACCTGTAGCACCCTGGGGCACATCTCCATGGACTTGCATCTTCTCAGGCACTCTCTTTGGGGATGTTGGCTTTTCCCATTTCAGTCTCATCTTGCTGTCCTGCAATCTGCTGATTCCTTTCTGTTTTGTTCACATGAATTTTATGAGAGACCATGAGGTCCCACAATCAAGATTACATTTTAGACAGGTAAGTCCATAATTTTTTGAGCCAACAAAAAGCATCCATCCACATGAATATTTATCTTTCAAAGTAGTGTGTTGAGTGTGTGTGCGCATGTGTGCATCTTTATTTCAACAAAAGGCTGCAGTTGCTCAGCACACTTGATCATTTCCTTTCTGGGAGACATCTTCAGACTGGCGGTGTGGTCCTTTGGATGAATTCCATGCTGGTGAATTGTCATCTTCTGTCAGGGAATGTGATCTTTGTGTAATAGAAAACGATTGCTACTTGAAAAGTTGCCTAGGGTTTGAAGTGGACGAATTGAACTAGGAGGAACAAAAAATTTCTCTAACAGAGTAACAAAGTCATTTGTTGGAACAAAATCCAAATCTTTAAAGAGCACTTTTGATTTAGACCTCAATGAGACAAGGATGGGAGAAGCCAAAGATTTGAACTATTTGGCATGAAGAAGAAATGGGAGGCAGACCATGCTCCACGTGGGAGGAGGGCCAGTTGTGTCCCAGGAGCCTCCCTGTGCACATAGGACTGGTTGGGGTTGAGGGTGCATGGTGGCATGAAGACTCTGGGGGTACCTCTTTCTCTTACAGAAGAAATAAATAACCTTGAAAAAGAAAAAGAACATGGTATTCTGCTTCTCCCTGTAGAAGAGGGAGGGAGAAAAGAATGAGGAAGAGAGTTGGTAGTGAACAAGGGTCCAGAAGAGGTGGTAGGCTGGCCTGAGGAAGAACCAAGGCTGGAGAAAGGTCACAGGTAGCGAACACTGGATAGTTCATAGAATGCCAAAGACTCACCACGAGGCTGAAAATCCCACCTTTCACTGTAGCTCCCCAGTATGTCAATGTTGCTTTGAGGACAATGAAGAAAGGGAACTGAGTTTCATGTTGGAGCTGACTCAGGCTGAGGGAAGAAGGCACCTATGTTAGTGACAGATTTTACCCAAAGTAACCAACTTTCACGTTACAGGAAAAATGGAGGCTGTGAGCAGAAATCGAAACTGTCCTACACAAGCACTTCTGTAGATAAGCAGAGTGCCTGGTATTCACACGCACATTTCCACAGCCACACAAGCCTTTCACCCCTTAAAATGCAAATGTGAACACATTCAGCTGGCCCAGAGATAGTCTTTCTGCAGCATATAATAATAAGCAATGTATATAAGCTTAAAATGATGCTTCGTAATCTTAGTATTACATTTTCTCATACTTAGAAATTTTCTTACATATTCAATAGTTATCCATTAATTAGCTCTGTTCAATGTCAGCTCCAGGTCTTAAGTTATCTAAAGAGCTTGGAAATTTATTTAATCTGATACATTCCAATGTATAGCTTTATATGATAAGTTTATTTGAAAAGTGATTCAATTTAGAATAACATCAATTTATAGTTTCATAATCATAACATCATAGAAAAGAAATGTTTACTTTTTGTTCAGTAAACTATTTAGGAAGTTCAGATTAACTATTGTCTTCATGTGAAATCAAGCCAAATGAAATGTGCTCTTGCATTGTACATGATGTAGATAAATCAAAGAAAGGACTTACCTGCTTTTTTTAAAAACCAAAATTATGAATATAATGATTTGCCTTAATTACCACATGTGAACTTGAATTTATGAAATGTTCCTAAGCAGCCAGCAGCCTCAGTGCTGAGGCCATGTGACAAGGTCCTGGTTTCATGTCCACACGTCTCCCTGTATAGGCTGGGCGTTCACGATCCAGGCTGGCTAAAGGCGGAGTGGATTATGTCATGGAGACCCTGTTGGGTGTGCCTGTCTCTCTCCCTCACCATGGAAAACAACATTTTGAAGCTTTGCTGTATAAACTTTCCCTATATTAGCAGTTTATGTATGAAGACATTTTTTCCCTCAATACCTAGCTCATTAAAAGTGTTAGAAGATAGGAATATTAGATTTATATAAGTGCTTATTTTTTCTATATGTTAACTGGAACAGAGCTCATTTGATCTAAGAGACATAAAATCTAATTTATTAATATATTTTATGGCTATACACCAAATGGTCCAGGCCTTTCTCTGGTAAACTCAAGACACATGGGTCACAGATACATAGATTCTTGAGTTTTGTTTTTTATTCCTCTTTTTTCTTTTTTTGGAGAGGTTTTCGCTATAGGGTGCGTGCGCTCACCAGACAGACAGAGACAGAGAGAGACAGAGGGATAGATAGAAAGGGAGAAATCACCCCCCAGAGGGGATGGCCACGCCGCAATCCCTTCTCCTCCATTCTCTCAGGATCTTGGGCATGCACGCATACACGCCCTGCGTGAGTTTAAGCCACCGGGTCCGGGACTTGAACCGTGGTCGATTACGTGGGAGTCCAGTGACATAGCCATTACGCTAACTGCTGGTCCCTAGATTCTTGAGTTTTTCAAAATCATGTTACCCTGTATGTTTACTTTAAAAATGGTTTTTATTACTAAAAAGGTGAGTAAGAACAGAGGACATACATGTCTCATAGAATAGAGACAAAATAAATGGCAGCCACTATTATCAAATCTAACAAGTAGGAGTGTCCAGCTGCTTAACAGACTTTCTCAGACAGGAAGGACAATTCCAGGATGTTGATTAGGGTTGATTCGATCTCCAGCTCCTCTGAGCTGACATCTTTCTTCCTTGGGAAAAAAACTGGACATGTTGGTGAGGGTGGGGTAAAGAGGGGCAACAGTGGAGGAGGACATTGACTGAAAAACACAAATAGGCCTGCTGGCATCCTGCAAGGATGTAAGTTGTCCCTCCAGCGCCCTGATATTTCTGGAAAATTGTATGGGATGCTCACAAATAAATTTTGTCTTGCCATGTGTTGGGGGAATTTACAAAGAACTGAATGTAATAATTTAAAAATCTGAATATAACTTTTTTCTTCTTGCATAAATGACTTTTGAAGTTCTTAACAACCCAGTGACTCAGTAGTGGCCCTCCAGCTCAGTAGTGACTGAAGAGTAGGTGTAAGTTGCAAACCCACAAATTCGGTTTGGCCAGATGGGTTCCTTCCTGTGAAGCTTGCTCATTGCAGAAAAATCAGAGAATGCCCAAATGAAAAGAAGCTTCAGTTAGTAATGTGTGCATATTCTTTGAGGTTTTTCTGTTTTTGTTTTACTGTATCTACATCTCCAAATATGAATTAACATTGTTACTTTGTAATTCAAAGTAGATATGGTAAAGGTCTGTTACATGCATATCTGAAACATGCTTCTTTTTCGTAAGTATACTTATTTCTCCCATGAGAGGGTCAGAAAAAGAGTGAGAGCGATTGAGAGAGACAAAATGAGTGAGAGACAACAGGGTCCTGGTATTACATTCATCCCTACCCTTTAGCCAACCCCCGATCATGAGCAATCATGTGCCTGCTACACGCAGAGTGGTCTCTAGACTTGAACTGGGAACCTTCCCGTATGTGGTATTGCTTTGCAGAGTGTTGCATTTAACTGCTGTGCCACCATCTGGGGTTCCTGATACACCTTTGCTAAGACTTATAATCTTTTCTGGGCTGGCTGGGCCTACCATTTGCTCTCCTCTGTTATTAGACTATTTCTAGTTTCAACCATAACAAATGCTACATCTGTAACTTATCCTCTGAGTCCTTATTTATTTCCTCAGGACAAATTTTCCAAAATGAAATTTTGGGTCAAAGGACATAAATAAAAAATAAATAAAAAATAAATAAATAAAATAACTTCCAAAAAATTTTACTGCTATTTTAGATCTATAGAAAAATTGAGGGAGTAGGAAGTTCCCATATACCCTACACCCAGTTTCTGCTATCATTTACATCTTACATTAGTATGGTACATTTGGGAGCCAGCAGTTAGTGTGGTGGTTAAGGTGCTAGACTCCCACATGGCTGACTGTGGTTTGAGACCCAGGCCTGGTGAATGGCTTTCTCACTCTCTTCCCCCCAACCCCTGTGTCACTCTCTGGTGAGCACAGGTGCTCTATAGGAAATTAAAACAATAATAATAACTTTTTAAAGTTAAATTAATTCTTTTAAAAAGTCTGGTACATTTGTTACAATTAATCAACTCATATTGACAACAGTATTACTTTATTTGGATTTCCTTAATTTTTCCCTAGTGTCCTTTTTCTGTCCCAGGATCCCATCCAGGATTCCACATCACTTTTAGTCATCATGCCTCTGTAGGCTCCTGGGGATATAACAGCTCCTCACACTTTCCTTGCTTTTATAATGGTTGCATTAACTCTACAAATATATGTGAGAAAAACAGCATGTTAACACTACTCTGAGGCTTTCAATCCATGAACATGGTTTAGCTTTCCATTCATTGATGTATTTGGAATGTCTCTTTATAACATATTATTATGGAAAAAATCAAACAAACAAACTAACAAACAAAATAAGATGAGTCAGGTATTTTGAAGAATTTCCCACAGTTGGGATTTGATGTTTTTCTCATGATTTGGACTGGGTATTTTAATTTTGAGGTTGCAGACCACAGAGGCATAGTAACATTCTAATTGCCATCATATCAAGGGTGCATATTATCCACATGGCTCTTCACTGATGTTGACCTCAATCACAGGGCTGAGTTAATGTTTAAAGCTAGCTGCTCCCTACCCTTCACACTGTACTCTCTGGAAGGAAGTCACTATAAGAGTCCACGCTTAAAAATAGGGAGTTCTGTTTCATCTTTTTAAAAGAAAATTCACTAGAGGACACATGTACTCTCCAGACAGAGAGGAGAGAGAGAGAAAGTGAGAAAGCACTCCCCAAAGGGGATGTTCATGCCACAGTCCCTTCTCCATTTTCCTCTTGGGATTTTGGCCATGTATGCACATGGACCTGGAGTGTTTTTCAAGCTGGAACTTCTGGGACTGAACCATGCAGTTAACCATGTGGGATCTAGCTACCTTAACCACTATGCCACTGGCTGGGATTTGTTTCATCTTTTCAAGGGACAAGTATTACACAAATTATTTGGAATGAATATGCATGGACGTTTGTCTATTCTGTCTCAATTGTTTACTTATTTGATTATTTATATTAGAATGGACTAAGGACTATTGATTTTATACTCTGGATTATAATCCAACACTATTTTATTTTGTTGCTTACATTGTTCCAGGTTTCATTAATTTGTCCCTTGAGATACTCCATCATTGTGGAATATTTTTTCAAGCATGTTCTGACTTTCTGGCATTATCAGATGCTCCATGCTAATCTTATATATTTCCTGCCCCAGTCCTAGTAGCAGCCATATATATACATATATATTTTTTTGCTATAGGGCGCGTGCGCTCGCCAGACAGACAGAGAGAAACATAGAGACGAGAGAGAAAGTGAGAAAGCACTCCCCAAAGGGGATGTTCATGCCACAGTCCCTTCTCCATTTTCCTCTTGGGATTTTGGCCATGTATGCACATGGACCTGGAGTGTTTTTCAAGCTGGAACTTCTGGGACTGAACCATGCAGTTAACCATGTGGGATCTAGCTACCTTAACCACTATGCCACTGGCTGGGATTTGTTTCATCTTTTCAAGGGACAAGTATTACACAAATTATTTGGAATGAATATGCATGGACGTTTGTCTATTCTGTCTCAATTGTTTACTTATTTGATTATTTATATTAGAATGGACTAAGGACTATTGATTTTATACTCTGGATTATAATCCAACACTATTTTATTTTGTTGCTTACATTGTTCCAGGTTTCATTAATTTGTCCCTTGAGATACTCCATCATTGTGGAATATTTTTTCAAGCATGTTCTGACTTTCTGGCATTATCAGATGCTCCATGCTAATCTTATATATTTCCTGCCCCAGTCCTAGTAGCAGCCATATATATACATATATATTTTTTTGCTATAGGGCGCGTGCGCTCGCCAGACAGACAGAGAGAAACATAGAGACGGAAACGGAGAAATCACCCCCCGGGGGGATGGTCACACCGCAATCCCTTCTCCTCCATTCTCCTCTCGGGATCTTGGGTACGCACGCACACGGGCCCGGCGTGAGTTTTAAGCCACCAGGTCTGGGACATGAACCGCGGTCGACTACGTGGAAGTCTGGTGACATAGCCATTACACTAACTGCTGGTTCCCAAGTAACAGCCATATTTTAAGGAAAGTAGGGCACACATTTTTCAGGGGTTTTCATACACATCGCTGAGTTAGTCACCAAAAAGTTTATACAATTTGTAGTTCAGCCAGCAGTGTATGGCTACTCATTTGTCATTACATTGCAATAATCTAAAAATAATGTTTCATCATTCCTTTAAGTTGGTTCCACTAATAATTAGTGACTTTCCCTAATTTTGTAAATTTATTATTGATTTGTAATTTGGAAAATTGTCTTTTCATGTTCTTAACTCCTCTTTCTATTAGAATGTTTGTTGATAACATTTTGTAAGAATTGAGTATCTAAAATGTACAGTAACCTTTTGACATATCACATAAATTGCAAATATTTGTCTTAGTTTCTTATTTGCCTTTTGAATTTATAGATTGTTTTTCATTTAAAAACAAAAAAGGCTTTTAAATATGGTAAATTTTACCTGGCATAAAAGAGGAATTACCCTCTTTGTAATCTTTGTAATGCAGAATCTCTTGTACTCTTTTCCCAACTTCCATAATCACCAAAATTTTGCCACTCTTATTTTTGCTACTTCTCTCACATTATTATTATTAATTTTAAGCTGGAGTTCTTTAAAGTAAATTCCAGCATGTCCTTTTACCTATATATACTAATGTATACATCCTTAACTAACAAGAGCATTTTAAAACACAAACACCAGGGAACCAGCAGTTAGCGTAATGGCTATGTCGCTGGACTCCCACGTAGTCGACTGCAGTTCACATCCTGGACCAGGTGGCTTAAAACTCACGCCGGGCGCGTATACGTGCGTGCCCAAGATCCCAAAAGGAGAATGGAGGAGAAGGGATTGTGGCGTGACCATCCCCCCTGGGGGGTGATTTCTCCCTTTCTGTCTCTGTGTTTCTCTCTGTCTGTCTGTCTGGTGAGCACATGTGCCCTATAGTGAAAAACCTCTCCAAAAAAAAAATAAATAAATAAAATAACCAAAAAAACCCCCACAAACACCACACATTATCATACCCACCAAAATTAAACAATTCCTTAATGTAATCTAGTACATAATTCATTATCAAATTCTCAAAAATACCTTTTAGAGTTGAGTTTTCTCAATCAGGATCCAAATAAGACTTGTATGTTGTGTTTAGGTATATATTAAGCATCCTTTATTCTTTCTGTTGTATTCTTTTTTCTTCTTCTATTCCTTAATTATTATTTTTAAATGCCATTGATTTGCTGGAAAAACTAGTTCATTAGATTAAAATTTTTTATAGTAATAGATCTTTGTAAAAATTATGTTTTAATTTAATTTTATTTATTATAATTATTTTTTAAATTTTGCCATAGGGCATGTGTGCTCACCAGAGAGAGATGAAAGAGAGAGAGATAGGGAGAGAGGGAAGGTGAGAATGGAAGCTGCCAGGTCTGGAACTTGAACTGTGGTCAGTCATGTGGGAGTCTAACACCCTAATCACCATGCCACCTGCTGGCCCCAGTTCATTGGATCTTTAAAATTTCCTGTATTGTGGATTTGGCTGATTGCTGCCTAGAAGAGTTCTTAAATTTTCTCTCTATTCCCTGCATATTACATAAATTAGTAAGTAGTTGGATCCAGAGACTTGATTAAATTCAAGGTTTTTTTTTATTTAATTTTTTTTTATGATAGGGAATATGTACATGTGCATGCATACCAGAAAGCAGGAGCAAGAGAGATAGAGAAAGCACCCTTGACAGGCTGTCATCACGCTGTGATCCTTTTTCCCCAGTCCCGTTACTCCTCAGGATCCAGAGCACCCTTGCGTGCCCTACATATTTGCAGGTCAACCTAGAATCTGAACCCAGGGTCAGCCTTGTGGTTTCCAGCCTGTAATCTGGTGTACTATGGATTGTGCCACCAGACTGGGCCCAAGTTCTTTCTATTTTAAAAATTATTTGTTGGGAACCAGCAGTTAGCGTAATGGCTATGTCGCTGGACTCCCACGTAGTCGACCGCGGTTCACGTCTCGGACCCGGTGGCTTAAAACTCACGCCGGGCGCGTGTGCGTGCATGCCCAAGATCCCGGGAGGAGAAGGGATTGCGGCGTGACCATCCCCCCTGGGGGGTGATTTCTCGCTTTCTGTCTCTATGTCTCTCTCTGTCTGTCTGGCGAGCGCACGCGCCCTACAGTGAAAATCTCTCCAAAAAAAAAAAAAATATATATATATATATATTTGTTTATCTATTTATTTTAAAAATTTAAATTTTTAAAGAGATTTTTGCTATACGACATGTGCGCTCACCAGAAAGAGATAGACAGAAAAACAGAAAGTGAGAAATCATCACCTGGGGGATGGCCGTGGCCTGGCAATACCTTCTCCTCCAGTCTCCTCTAGGGATTTCGGGCATGCATGCACATGTGCCTGGCATGAGTTTTAAGCCATTGGGTCTGGCACTTGAACCACAGTTCAAGTGATATAACCATTATGCCATCTGCTGGTCCCTATTTATTTATTTTTAAGGTTTTTGCCATAGGATTCATGCTTGCTGGAGAGAAACAAAGAGAGTGAGAGGGAAAGTGAGAAATCAGCCCCAGGGGGATGGCCATACTGCAGTTCCCTCTCCTCCATGCTCCTCCTGGGATTTTGGGCATGTATGCTCAAATGCCCAGTGTGATTTTCAAGCTGCCATATTTGGGGCTTGAACCACAGTGGCTATGTAGAAGTCCAGTGCCATAACCACTATGCCACTTGCTGGCCCCACCAAGTTCTCTTTTTAAGGCAAGAGCACCTCTTAGGTGGTGCTGTGATTTCTTGCTGGATCTCATCAGGGAGGTTCATTACAGTTCTTCTACCTTTGGCGATGATCAGTTCAGATGAGTGTCAAGTTGTTTCCTCCATTGTAAAGTTTACATTTCATCTCATCAGCTCTGTAGTTCCTCTGAAATATAGCTTGGAAGAAAAAGATAAAGTGAGTGCTTTTTGTTTCCTTTTTTTTTAAATTTTCCAGAAGGTGCATGTGCTCACTAGAGAGAGACAGAGAGAGAGTGAGAAAGCACTCCCCATGAGGGATGGTCATGCTACAATGCCTTCTCTTCCATCCCTCCCTTCTTTTGGGATCTTGGGCTTGCACACAATCCTGGTGTGCTTTTCAAGAAACTGTGCAGTTGACTTTAAGGGATCTAGTCTCCTTAATTAACCACTATGCCACCAGCTTGTCCATGTTTTTTTATTTCCCCCCTATTGATTAATTTTCAGAGTAATGAGCTAATTAGAATGATGATCAAAGAGTTCTAAAACGCTATTAGGGGGACCAGCAGATGGTGTAAGGGTTATGTCACTGGACTCCCATGCAGTGAACAGCAGTTTGAGGCTGGACCTGGTGGCTTAAAACTCACACCAGGTGTGTGTGTGTGTGTGTGTGTGTGTGTGTGTGTGCGCGTGACCAAAAAATCCCAAGGGAATGGAGGAAAAGGGATTGTGGCATGGACAGTGCCCCTGGGGGGTGATTTCTCGCTTCCTGTCTCTGGTTTCTGTCTCTAGGGTGAGCTAACGCATCCTATAGCAAAAATCTCTCTTAAAAGAAAGGTTATCATGGGACCAGCAGATCGCATAATGGCTATGTTGCTTGAACTCACACCAGGCGCGTGTGCGTGCGTGCCCAAGATCCCGAGAGGAGAAAGGAGGAGAAGGGATTGCGGCGTGGCCATCCCCCCTGGGGAGTGATTTCTTGCTTTCTGTCTTTATGTCTCTCTCTGTCTTTCTAGTGTCCAGCCATATAGCAAAAACCTTTCCAAAAAAAAGAAAAGGTTATCAGGAACTCATGAAGTTTTTTTTTTTTTTTTTTTTTTTAGAATTATTTTATTTAACTTTATTTACTTGTTTAAATTTGACCAGAGAGGGTCAGAGAGAGAGAGAGAGAGAGAGAATGTGGGAAAGTGAGAGAGCAAGCCACCAGGTTTGGGACTTGAACTGCAGTCAGCCATGAGGGAGTCTAGCACCCTTAACTACCACACCACCTGCCACCTGCCTCATGGAGTTTTTATATATTTCTTGTGTTCTATTCCATTTCAATAATTTGACTTTTAGATGCTTGAGTGTTCTATCTTAGGGCAGTGGGAGCCCCTTCAGATTGGCACGTGTATTTTTTCTTTTTTTAAGATTATAATAACATTTTATGGGAGGACATTCAAAAGGCATCGATGAATTGAGAGCTAAACCGTGTTTATGGATTGGAAGGCTCAATAGTGTTAACATGCCATTTTTCTCACATGCATTTATAGAGTTAATGCAACTTCAACTAAACCTCCAACAGGATTCCTGTGGAATTTGACAAATGCATTTAAAAATTTATATGTAAATGCAAAGGGCCAGGCCAAGCCACTCTAAAAAGAACTCGGTGGGAGAACTTGAGCCACCAGAGAGTAAGACCTGTTTTAAAGCCACAGTTGAGAGCATATTATTGGTGCAAGGATAGAGATACAGACCACTGACTTAAGTATATGCTTCTGCTACAGATCCATACTTTAATAGACCGTGGATATATGACAACAAATTATCACTTTTAAAAAAAATAAACTAATTCATGAGAAAAGAAGATTAGAATTTCTACCTCGCACCATACACAACCTATCTTAGGTGTACAAAGACCTAAAAATAGAGAGTAAAATTATAAAGATATTAGAGAATAAAACAGGATATCTTCGTGACCTTGTGACAGGGGAATAGTTCCTAGATAATAAAGAAAAAAAGCATTTACCTAAGAGGGGAAAAATAAGACACACTGAGCTATTTTCAAAGTAGTAGGTAGGTAAAAGACTTTGGAATATGCCGGGACCAGCAGTTAGCGTAATGGCTATGTTGCTGGACTCCCATGTGATCGACTGCGATTCGCGTCCCAGACCCAGTGGCTTAAACTCATGCCCGACATATATGTGTGTATGCCCAAGATCCCAAGAGGAGAATGGAGGAGAAGGGATTGCAGCGTGGCCATCCCCCCTAGAGGGTGATTTCTCGCTTTCTATCTCTCTGTCTCTGTCTGTCTGGCGAGCGCACGCGCCTTATAGCAAAAATCTCAAAAAAAAAAAAGAAAAAGACTTTAGAATGTGCCATTTGTAAAGTCTGTTTCCAACTTGTGACTGGGTATGTAGACAGGTTGGAGGTCAGTTTTAGAAACTTTTATGTCAGCCTGACAGTGTATTCTATGTTTGCTTAATCTAGTAATTAAAACATGAGGCGTACGTTGTGACTGCCATTAAAAATTGTTTTTAACACTTTACATTTTAAATCTATCTGCCACTGATTAAGATGAAAATCAGATAAAGTAACAAACCAGGGGTGGGGTAGTGGCATAGGGTAAAAATGCAATGCTTTTGGAGGCAGATCCACAGGAGATGGTTGTCATTGCTTTGGGGAGACCTTCCTGAGCATGTGGGCGGGTACCGGAGTGCCCATGATCCTGGCTGGCTGAAGCTGGGGCTGGATCTCGGTATCAAGACCCTGTCTGGTGGGGGAGAATGCATGCTCGCTCTCTATCTGAAAGAACAAACTTAAACAAACAAACAAACCAAACTAACAAACCAAAATGTGTCTGATGTGACAGATAATTTAAGAAATACTGAAATAGACAAAATGGAAATCAAGAAATCAAAAAAGTCTACTAATGTAAAACAAAATAAATGGAAAAAAGATGTGTGCAGCACATTAATTTCTAATGGGATATAAGAATCAATTCAAATCAAGAAAAAAGGGGAAAATCAGCATGAACAGACACTTCACATGAGAATTTCTAGTACCTTGTCAGTAGGCGAGAGCTGTTTAACCTCACCGTCTTCAGGGAAATGAACTCTGAAACCACGAGGAAGCCACAATGTTGGCAGACCTCAAAGGTTAAAAAGGAGATGGCAAGTGTAGATACCAGAGACTGTATAGGAGGGGGTGGGCAGTTGGGGATGGGAGGGAGGGGCTCAGAAAAAAAATTAGCAGAGAGACACAAGAATGGAAAGTTACCGCGCACCATAGTATCTTTGACTTGTTTGATATGCAATGTATTTATTACTTGAGAACCTATATTGTATGCTATAAAGACATAACAATGATTAAATGTAAATTTTTAAAACAATATATATATATTTTTAAAGTCTCATAATCTGAAATGTCAGTAACAGTGCTGTCCCGTGGGAGTCTTGGGAAACACCGCTGATAGAACAGTAAATGTGCCCGGTCCTCTGGAGAGGGCTGGCAGCTTCCACCAGCTCTGAACGTTTGCAGGTCCCTAAGCGCAATTGCACTACCTGTCCTAAGCACCAACGGTGCACATGTAGGTCCCAAGGAAAGTGGTGGGGGCATCCCTGAAGGTGCTGCTCACGATGGCTTCAGAGTGAAAATAAGCAGACACCCGCATCAGTAGAATGGACTGCACTAGGAGGTGCTTTGGCACTGTGGAAGAGTAATCAGTGGTGAGAACTGCCCAGTCACAAATCCAGGCCCAAGTGGATGCACCTCACAGGGAGGCACACCTTGGTCCCTTTAGGGTTTTGGGATCTGCAGGACGGGGCTGGGAGACACACCTCTTCAAATGTCCAGGAGGAGAAATTCTATCCTTGCATAAGGCCAGCCCCTGCTTGGTACCCAGATGTGGTGGGGAAGAGGAAAGGTCCTGAGTAAGTCTTGGGGTGGGAGGAGCCCTGTGCGGAATGAGGAAGGATCTGGTGTGGGTCTCAGGTGGAGAGGTCGTGAGCCCAGGGGCTGGGATCTTGGGCTTGCTGCCCTGCGCTGGGGTTCCTGGGCCTGGCCCAGGATTATTGGAGACCACCCTGTGTGACGTTGGCTCAAATCTGCTGGAAAACAACTTGGGTGACCTGGCACACTGGGTCCTCAAGTATAGGAGACACAATCTCCTATGATCTGTTTCCCAGAGAAGCAAGCCAGGCACCACTGGGTTAATGTATCCTGTGTCTAATAGTTCTCCATTTTCTGCTAATATATATATTTCAATTTCTATGTTTGAGGGGAACATGTGATATTTCTTTTTCTAAGCCTGACTTATTTTACTTAACATAATGTCTTCCAGGCTCATCCATTTAACCTTAAATGACAGGATTTTGTTCTTTTTAATAGCTGAACAGTATTCCATTGTGTGTGTGTGTGTGTGTGTGTCTGTGTGTACCATGTTTTCTTTATCCATTCATCTGTTGATGGACATTTAGGTTAATTTCATATCTTGGCTATTGCAAATAGTGTTGTAATAAATGTAGAGGTGTAGGTATCTTTACAACATATTGATTTTCTTTCTTTTGGTTATATCACTAGTAGTGGGGTTGCTGGATCACATAGTAGTTTTATTTTTAATTTTTTGAGGAATCTTCATATTGCTTTCTATAATGGTTGGCCTAATTTATAGTCCTTTCAACAGGATAACACAATGCCCCTTTCTGTGAATCCTCATCGGGATTTGTTATTTTTTTGCCCTTTTTAAAAAGATTTATTTTTTAAATAATTATTTTATTTAACTTTATTTATTTATCCATTTATTTATTTATTTATTTAAATTTGACCAGAGAGGGACAGAGTGAGAGCGAGAGTGAGAGCAAGAGAGAGAGCGAGAGAGAGAGAGAGAGAAAGTGAGAAAGTAAGCCACCTGGTCCGGGACTTGAACCATGGTCAGCCATGTAGGATTCCAGTGCCCTTAAGCACCATGTCACCTGCTGGCCCCTATTTTTTGTCTTTTTAATAGTAGCCATTCTGATTGGGGTAAAATGGGATCTCATGGTTTTGATCTGCATTTCCCTAATAGTAATAGTGAGTATTTTTTCATACATTTGTTAGCCATTTGTAGGTCCTCTTTGAGAATTATTTATTCGGCTGCCTATTTAAAAATCAGATTATTATTGTTATTATTATTACTATTATGTTCTTTGTATATTCTGGACATTAATCTTGCTGTCAGATATATGGTTTATAATTATTTTCTCCTATTTTATAGATTGGCTCATTATTCTGTTGCTTGTTTCCTCTACTCTTCAGAAACTTTTTAGATTGCTTTAATCCCATTTGTCTATTTTTGCATTTGTTTCCAGTGCTTTTTGAGGTTTTATTCATGAACTCTTTGCCAGTACCAACATCTGAAATGTTTCCCCTTAGCTCCCATAATTTAGGTTTTAAGTTTAAGTCTTATATCTCCTTGAAATTAATTTTTGTATATGATGAGAGATACAGGTCTAGCTTCATTCTTTTGCATAAGGATGTTCAGTTTTCCAACACCATTTATTGACGAGACTGTCTTTCCTCTAATAAATTTTCTTGGCACCATTATTAAAATTCCACTGTCAGTACATATATGGTTTATTTCTGATTCTCTGTTCTGTTCTATTGATCTGTTCTTTTGCCAGTATCAAGTTGTTTCATAAGGCTCTGACCTTACAATATATTTTGAGATCTGGTGTATATATATTTTGAGTATGATGTCTTACAATATATTTTGAGTATGATGTCTCCAGATTCATTCTTTTTGCTCAGGATTTCTTTGGCTATTTGGGGTCTTTCATGATTCTGTGGTAGGCAGTTAGTTAGTCATAAGCGTGCAGCCCTAAGAGAAAAGCAAAAGGCTCACCTAGCCCCAGGCGCCAGGAGGGCAGGCAATTTGCCACCTTCCTTCCTTGGGGCCTAAGGGAAGTACACAGGGATGATTCACAGATTTTTCTCTTATCAAAAAGACCCAAGCAAGCATTTTGGTCAACACCCTAATTCCCACTAGGGTGATAAACTAATTAAACAACCTGGCTCACAGGGGCATGCACATGCACAATTAGGTAATCAAATTCCTCATTCTTTAACTGTGAGAAAAGTACACAGGCAGAGAAAAATGTGCAAATTCGAATTCAAACCGAAGGACATAGGTAATATGACAGACCTCCCACCAATAAATATTCATGATCACCTCTAGTAATAAAAGTAACAATTAACCAGTATCAAGCACAGTTGCCACCTGGCAATCTGCCTGTCCGTGAGCCTTTTGGGTGTACTTTCCTTTCTTTCCTATTAGATCTTTTCTACCTACTTCATTCGTGGTTGCAGTTTCATTTTGCACCTAGGGACAGATCTCTAATTTTAGTGATCTGGACCCAGAGAACCAAGGACTTCACAACGTAGCTCAACACTTTCTCATCCGTTAACATTTTAGTACAAGTTTTATGATTTTCTTTCTATTTCTGTGAAGAATGACATTGGTATTTTGGTAAGTGTTGCACTGAATCTAGATCTCTTTTGGTAGCATAAACATTTTAACAATATTGATTCTTTCAGTCCATGAACATAGTATGTTTTTTCACTTTTTGTGTGTAAGTATTGTTCAATTTCTTTCATCAATGGTTATAAGTTTTCATTATAGAGATCTTTTATCTGTTTTATTAGAGTGATTTCTAGGCTTTTTTTTTTCCTTTGTAACTAAATGGGGTAGCTTTCTTGAAGTTTTAAAACTATTTTATTACTAGTGTATAAAAATGCTACTAATTTTCATATGTTGACCATATATCCTGCAATTTTCCTGAATTCATCTGTTATAGTCTACTTGGAGAGAAATAAGAGGACATCCAGACATAGTCAAATTTATTGGAGTATATTGATTAGGCCGGTGGCATACAGGGAGACTCATGTCTCTCAAAACCCCACAGCCCCGAGTGAAAGGAGAAAGGAGCTTATATAGGCCAAAAATGCACTATCATGTCCGGGATGACTTGAGGATTCACAAGGACAAAGAGCAGTGGGCTTGAAAGGATAGGAGGTAGGTGGGAACCAGCAGTTAGCGTAATGGCTATGTCGCTGGACTCCCACGTAGTCGACCGCGGTTCGCGTGCCGGACCCGGTGGCTTAAAACTCACGCCGGGCACGTGTGCGTGCGTGCCCAAGATCCCGAGAGGAGAACGGAGGAGAAGGGATTGCGGCGTGACCATCCCCCCTGGGGGGTGATTTCTCACTTTCTGTCTCTAATGTCTCTGTCTGTCTGGCGAGCGCACGCGCCCTATAGTGAAAATCTCTCAAAAAAAAAAATTAAAAAAAAGGATAGGAGGTAGGGTTTTACAATGTAAAAGCAAGAAAAAGCCATCACAGAGGCAGAATAAGCAGGTAAACAGGTTAATAATCCCTAAGGGTATGTTCCATCTTTACACAAACACAAAGGAATCTCAATAGTCTCTATGAGTCTGGGCTAGGTTAAGGCAACCAGGAGGAGTGGAGTTTTAAGGACAATAGGAATGTTAATCACTCTATTTACTTTTAGACAAAAGGAAAGAGGGCAGGTTTCCAGTCATAGGAATTTAACAGTTCATAATGTAGGCGCTCCTCCAAGATGGAGTTGTGCCTGCTTCACATTGATCAGTTAAATGAAGTTTTTATTTTTTTTTTAAATCTTTAGTATATTCTGTATATAAGATATATCATCTGCAAACAGACAATTTGACCCTCTTCTTTCCAATTTGGATGCCTTTTCTTTCTTTTTATTGCCTAATTGCTTCATCTAAGAGTTTCTTGTTTCTCTTTGAGACTTTTTTTTCTTTTTTTTTTCATTAATTATTTTTTTTTATTATTTATTTTTACATTTTTTAAATACATTCAATCACATTATTTAGCTTACAAGGTGATCATTTCAATATGTCAACATTTCTCCCCAGTCCAGTTGATCAAAATATAACAATACTACCTCCCTGTCTCAACAATGCTGTCTCTGTATCCTTCCTCCAAATGTTTTTCCCCAGGCCTCCACCCATGCCACATCTGGCATTCACACCCATCTCTTGTGTTTGTACATCCTTTAGTCTGTCAGTTTCAGTTATAGAGTGCGGACACTCGGCATATATTAAGTGGGGACATACAGTGTCTCTCCTTCATTGCCTGGCTTGCTTCACTCAGCAGTAAATCTTCTATATTCTTCCACTTTGTGTCAAAAGCCAGAGTTTTTTTTTTTAATGGCTGAATAGTATTCCATAGAATATATGTGCCACAGTTTTTCAATCCATTCATCCGTAAGGGGGCATTTGGGTTGGTTCCATGTCTTAGCAATCGTGAAAAGTGCCGCAATAAACATCGAAGTGTAAGCACTTTTCCAGTGAAGAATTCTTCTGTTCTTTGGGTAGATGCCAAGGAATGGGATTGCTGGATCATATGGTAGTTCTATTTGTAGACTTTTGAGGAATCTCCAAAGTGTTCTCCACAGTGGTTGGACTAATTTACATTCCCACCAGCAGTGTAAGAGAGTTCCCCTTTCACCCCCCCCAACACTTATCATTTTTTGTTTTTTTAATCTTAGCCATTCTGACTGGGGTTAGGTGGTATCTCATTGTTGTTTTGATCTGCATTTCCCTTA
>NW_006159888.1:3446875-3456555 GCF_000334495.1 Tupaia belangeri chinensis
TATATGTGCCACAGTTTTTCAATCCATTCATCCGTAAGGGGGCATTTGGGTTGGTTCCATGTCTTAGCAATCGTGAAAAGTGCCGCAATAAACATCGAAGTGTAAGCACTTTTCCAGTGAAGAATTCTTCTGTTCTTTGGGTAGATGCCAAGGAATGGGATTGCTGGATCATATGGTAGTTCTATTTGTAGACTTTTGAGGAATCTCCAAAGTGTTCTCCACAGTGGTTGGACTAATTTACATTCCCACCAGCAGTGTAAGAGAGTTCCCCTTTCACCCCCCCCAACACTTATCATTTTTTGTTTTTTTAATCTTAGCCATTCTGACTGGGGTTAGGTGGTATCTCATTGTTGTTTTGATCTGCATTTCCCTTATGATGAGGGATGTTGAGCATTTTTTCATATGCCTTTTGGTTATTCGTATGTCATCTTTAGAGAGTGTTTTTTTCAAATCCTTCTCCCATCTTTTAATAGGGTTGATCATCTTTTTTTCAATCAGCTTTAGTTCCTTGTGTATTCTGGTTATCAGTCCCTTATCTGATGCATAATTTACAAAAATAATTTCCCATTCTGAGGGCTGTTGATTCACACTACTTACTGTGTCCTTTGCCATGCAGAAACTTCTTAGTCTGATGTAATCCCACTTGTTTATTTTGGGGATTATCGACTGTGCTTTGGGGGTCTTATGTAAGAAGTCTTTCCCTCTTTGAGACTGTTTTTAAAAATGATATAAAACATTTACAAAATAAAAAATAATTTTTCCTAATTACATCTACAGAAGTCTTGATTTCATAGCCGTTTCTTTTTCTCTCAGTAGATAATCATTAAAATTTTAAATTTTCTTTACCCTTTCATTATTTTTTTGATAATATAAATATAAATAAATAAATAAATATCTTTCTACTGTGAACTAAATCGAATCTCTCTCCCAACTCCAATTCATATGTTAAAGCTCTAAATCCCTTTGTGATGGCATTTGAAGATGGGGCTTTTGTGAGGTAATTATGTTTAGATGGGATTTTGAGGGTGGAGCTCTCAAGATGAGATTAATACCCTTAGAAGAGGAGACACTGGAAAACTTGCTTGTTCTCTCTTCCCTGTGAGCTCATAGTGAGAAGGTGGCTGTCTGCAAGTCAGAAATAACTCTAACCTGGAATGGAATTGGTCAGCATTCTTCATCTTGAGTTTCAAGCCTCCAGAACTGTGAGAAATAAATTCTTGAAGTTTAAGCCACCCAGTCTAAGTTATTTTCTTATGTCAGCCCAAGTATACTATGTATCTATAGCTATCTATCTGTGTCTAACTATCATCTATCTATCTATACCTATCATCTATTTGTCTCTATCAGCTACCTATCATCTTCCCATTGTTACATAAAAGGTACCATATTACAAATATTGTTCTACTCACTTCTTTTATTTATATAGAGATATTTCTTATTCCTAATTACAACTCTTTGGTATTACATTGTGTGGCTGAAACATAGTTTATTCTAATCAATCAGTCTCTTATTTTGGTTAAACCTCATAATGACTTTTCTTATATGACTTCTATCATATGAGTTTTAAAATAATTTTTTAAAGTGATGAATCTAGTAAATAATCAAAATCCCCCATAGTTATTTTACAATATTTGATTTTTGTTTAAGGAGGTAGAAAGTCTGATGTATAATGTGCATGAAGGGGCTATGTTACCGAACTCAAATCAGGTTCGCTCGCCCAAGTGCTATAAAACCAAACCATAGGCACATGGTGTGATGAAGGGAAGTACAGCTTTATTGCGAAGCACAAAGCAAGGAGAGCGGGCAGTTCATGCTGAAAAGACCCGGTCTCCTCGAGATGTTCCCCACATGTGCTTTTAAGGGCAAAATTAGGGGCAGAGGTCCCAGGCACATGATCAGTTCCGTGATTGGTTCAAGAGGGCGTGATTGTCTCTTGGACATTCTTGATTGGTGAGGACTTAGATAATCAAATTCCTCTTCAGGTGTCTGGAACCGGTCAGCCTGTAGTCTCTGAACTCACAACCAGCAGTTTCCAGTCTACAAAACATCTTACATGTTGAAATGAAAACCTTCTTTCTTTTAAGTGAGAGTTGTAGAGGTCAAATGGTCCTCACTCATGGTCTACATTGGTTATTATCATAACCAAAGTCTGAAGACTTACTCTTACTTCAGGCCATTACAATGCAAATGGACTTTATATTTCAGGAATCCTAGAAAATACATTAGGGGGTTCTTGTTCGGTTTCAGCTATAGTTGCCATCAGATGAGAAAGCTCTCCTCACGTATGACTAGTTCCTCCCAAGCACCTCTCACTGCTGTGGAGTGTCTCCTTGTGGTCAGGTCTTGTTATGAAGTAGGTTTTATTTAATATAAGCTGTTATTTTTATAATATTCACTTTTAGTTTTCAAAATAAGGTCTAAATATAAGCTTTCTTCCCCACTGTGTTCAATGAATTCTAGTTACTGTTTGAGCGGATTCATTTTTAATGGACTTAAAAATATTTTATTTTAGTTCATGATAATGTGTGTGTGCACAGTGTGTGCATGTGTGCACGAGGAGAGAAAGAGAGAGAGAGAGAGAGATAGAGAGAGAGAGAGAAAGGGAGAGGAGCACCCTTAACAGGGTTTTGTCATGCTGTGGTCCTGTGTTCTCAGCCCTCCAACTTATCAGGATCCTAGGCACATGTGAGTGCACCGAGCACATTTTCATATGACCCAGGGATCTGAACTGTGGTTAGCCATGTGACTTCCAGCACTGCAGTATAGTTTGCTACAATTGCACCACCAGGTTGGGCTACTGGTTTGTTTTTTGTTTTGTTTTGTTTTATTTATTTTTTTTTTTGGGTGCCAGTATCTTTAATTAGTAAGGACACCTGTGTCCCAGGGTGAAGTGCCTACAATCTTCACAGGTAAGAATTCTTAAAATTTTCCTTCAAAAAATGAAAGTAAAAAATTCCTTTAGAAAACAAAGCCAAGACCAAACATCTAAATTTGTGCTTTTATCTTTCTTTTCTAAAAAGCATAACTTACTTCTCCAATGAGCGATAAATACATATAGAGAGGCACCTCAACAGGGTCCTCACATTGTGATCTACCCCTAACGTCTGCCAGCCAGGATCACAGCCCATGCCTGGCCTGCATAGGGAGACCCCGGATGTAAACCTGGAACCCTCCCATGTGGCTCCATTTCTGAAGAATGTTGCATTAGCTCTGCATCACTGCAGCTGGCCTAAATCTGTGTGTTTCTTACATTCCACAGATTGGCCAAGCTGGGTCATTTCCCAGACCACTCACTCATACATCTCATTTCGAGACTGGGTCCCACTGCGTCACTGGACAGGGTTCCTTGACTTTCTGTCTGTTAAACTCATATAACCCTGATTTCGCAGGAGGCAACGAAGATTACATGAGCAGATGCCGTTATTCCAGATCTGCCTTGGGAGGAGGTGTCCTCATTGTGGAGAAACGCTGAGCAAGCCATGCTCCAAAGCTTTCTCCACTCTCCAGGCTCCCTGGGGGCACTTTGGAAACAAAAGCCCACTGGAGGATTTCCAAGAGGAGATGAACTAGAGGCAAGGGGTCTGGGTGGCTGGGGTAATGGGCGAGGTGGTAGGAGGAGAGCCAAGAGGGACTAAGTGGTCTGAGCACAGAGAAGGGAGTGGAGTATTTGAAAAGATTATTTTGGCTGGGAAATACTTCCTTAACTCCTAAACAGTGCTGCAGTTCCCTGAGTCAGCTGTATTTTGGGCAAGGCTGCAGGCTGCTGTAAAATGCGTTTCCTGTGTATGTGTGTATAGCTTGCTGTTCCTTTTATTCACAGCCCAGACCATCTCTTTGAGCTTTGAACATAAATTCCCAGCTACTCACATGGCTGCTACTATGGTGTCACAAAGGCGCCTTGGATCTGGCCCTATCCAAGACAAAATGACTGACTTGAGGTCCCCAAATACCTGCTCTTCGGTGAAAGTCATTATTTCCTGGAAACCCAGAAGCTGGAAGTCATTTCAATCTATTTCTTTGCCCTCCTTCTAGTTCCCAGAGCCGATCCTAACCAAGTCCAGTCAGTGTTACTTCCTTGTCAGCTGCCTGTACTTGTACCCCATGTCATCCCCCTACGGTCTTCCAAGACTTGTACCACTTCAATTCGCCCTTTTGTATGCAGTTCTACACCTATCTATTGGTTGTTGGGATTAAAACCCACGATTTTTAACAGGCCAATGCCTTACGTGCTCTGCCTATCACCCATCTCTCCTGCCTTTCTTGTCCCATTCTCTGTTCTGACTACTTCAACAGAAGAAATGGGCTTGGGCAGGAAGAGGATGATAAGCACCAGTCTTGTAGAATACAGAGGAGAGTTTGTCTTTGTTAATTACCACAAATCAACACCTTGGAAAATGGGTTGGGGGCACCACTAATGGGAACACTGCTTTTTGGCAAGCCAAACTAGCTCCTTTTGCTGCCAGTTGCCTCCTTCCCCTGGTTTGCGAAGCCTGGGAGCTGAATGTACAACTAGTATCTCAGGGTGGATTTATGGACTGCTACCAGGGACAGTGTGGCCTGGTTTTAAATTATACTGCTTTTTAATGGCTCCTAGAAGCTAGGTAGCGGTTGCATATCATGGGAAGGAATCTTCAAATCCTGGCCTTTCCATTTAGTTCTAGGACCCTGGGCAGGATCATAATCTCCCTGATGCTCAGTATCTTTTTCTATAAAATAGAGATAATCCTACCTGTTCTGCCTGTCCTAAGGGCTTGCTTTGAGGCTCAAAGAAGTCATTTAATCAGTCATGTATGGATAAGGTGACCACACAGGGTACTGCCAAAGTGGGACATCTGAGAGGAACAGGGATTGTTATTTATAATTACACGGGGACAATGGGTGCCAGCTGGGCCTACGCTGGGCATGCTGAAGGGCTGGTCACACTGCATACAGGGGGCCTTCTTACATTGGTCTTTGTTCTCACAGGTGGGTAATCACATGGGTGAAGCTGAACAGGACCACCACATACCTGCAAGGGACATGAAATGTGGTTTTTAAATGAAGATATGCTTTTAGTCCCCAAGGAGACTATTTCAACTCCTGAGATAATCCAAGGGAAACAGAGGATTTGTCTTTCAAAGTTGAACCATGCACATTAGTCCTAGTAGTGTGTCCAGCAGATTACACAGTTCTGTTCTTCAAAGGGAAGCCTTCAGATCAGGGACAGAGGCTTCATTAGAGGAGACATCTGCAAAAACCCCCAAGTCAACAGCTTGGACCCTGGTCTGTTCTGTTCTCTTTAATTTTTATTTTTTATTAATTTTAGTTTTTACATTCAATCACTGTCATTTTACATTCAATCACTATATTAAATGTATGAATTGAATCAGTGTATTGAATTTTTGTATATCATAGCACACAAAAAGAATTTTCCCAGCATGAATACACTGTATATTAGTCCAGTCAAAGACAGTACCACGCCCATTGTTATCAACAGATAATTGTTCTCTTTAATCTTTGGACTTCTGCACTTCTCTTTCTGCCTTTGTTCTCTTTCTGTTTTTGTCTGACTCTTATTTTTTCTCACCTTTATTTATTTATTTTGTAATTTACCAGAGGATGTATGCACTCACCGGAGAGAGAGAAAGTGAGAATGTACCCCTGCCCCCAGGGGGGATGGTCATGCTGCAGTCCCTTCTCCATTTCTCCATCCTTTCTGGATTTTAAGCATGCATGCAATTGTGCCCCATTTGTTTTTCAAGCTGGCTGAATTGTGTATTTGGCCATGTGGAATTCAGCTGCCTTAACCTTCACCCTACCCGTTGGCTCTTTCTGTCTCTTTTTTTGTCTTTATCTTTCCCTCTGCTCTTGTTTTCTCACCTGAGTCTGTCTTAATAACTTTTTTAAAAAAGGGTTTATTTATATATTTCTCCCATGGAGAGACAGACAGAGATTGAGTAGGGTCTTGATGGCGTAATCCACACTTAGCTTCAGCTAGCCCCGGATACACTCAGGGAGGCCTCCAGACTTGAACGGGGAACCTTCTCATGTGAGTCAGCCTCACAGAGTCTGTGTCTTTCCACTGTGCCACCATCTGACCCCCAGTTACTGTTGGCTCAGGTTAATTTGTCTTCTCTTGCGTATTAGGCCCAGATAATACTGTGGCTCTGGGCAATACCCAGACAGGATGAGATGAGTGAGGTGCTCATATTGAGGGCAAATGTTAAAAGGCACCAAAAAGTTAGTCATCTGAATATACACTATTTTAATGTAGTATTTTAAAAAGTAAAAGTTAATGCAAAATTTCTGTGATGAACAAAATATCAACATTTTAAATAAAAGAGCAGTGCTAAACTATATGAGAGCCTGAGTCAAAAAAAAATCAGTTCTATCTATCCTGTCTTTAATGAAAACTTTTACATTTTGGTTTTTGCATTACTGCCACAAGGGGGACCTAGAGCTGAAACTTCACGAGAACTGCCATCTGGCTGGGAATACTGGGGTGGATGGCATGGGGCCCTGCTGAGGGTGCTTGTCTTGCTCTGCCTGTGCCCTTCCCTCTGCCTCCTGCCCTCTGTGTGCTTCTGCTGTGGCTCCTGCAGGTTCTCTGGTCCAGGCCCAACCTTGCCCATGGAAGTGCTTGTGGCCCAATCTGAGACATGCCTTTGCAGACTTCCAGAACCCCTTTGTTGGTCCTGGGAAATCTCGCCCACCCCGTGCCCTGCCTAGGTTCCTCTTGTCCCCTGAAGCCCATCCTGCAGGCTGCTCACTTTTACCCCTACCTCTGGACTCCACACCTGGAGGCACAGGAGAGTCCCAGACCCTTTAGCCATGCTATTAGTACAGCACTGCAGTGCCCAGCCGCTGATAGGCTCTGAGGCAAGCCTTTGGGGACAGAGGGTTTATTTGGGAGGTGATCCTTAGGGGAAACAGGTAAGATGGAATGGAGTGGAGTGGGACAGAGATGGAGACAAAGCTGATACAAAGTCACCACTGTGGGCAATGGGGCCATTCCAGTGGTTGTTCTCTGAAAGGACAGGAGCTGGAATACTTACTGGTTCCACCCGCTACTGGTTGGGGAGGCCCACATGGGGCAATGGTGGACAGGCACACAGCAGCTCCTACTCATTCTTCAGATTTTAGACTCTCCATGTCGTGGGTGGCACCTGAGTACTCCACACTCAGAGCATCCTGACCCTGGGTTGTTTTTGTCCCTGAGCACCTGTGAATAGGACCATAGATTTCCCCCTACCTTCTCCACTATTATTCTGTGGTGTGCTGCACAGGGTGGCCTGTACTGGTCTGCAGTAACTGCTTTTTAGATAAAAATGTAACTAATAGGGACCAGGTGGTGGCACAGTGGTAATACAACTGGGCACACAGGACTTGCTCTAATCGTGTGTATCTGGCCAAAGTCTGGGGGTGGAACACTGTGGGGACCCTACTGAGAGTGCCTGTCTTGCTGCTTCTTTCTTCTCTCTCATGGAAGAGATGAGTAAATATTTAAAGAAGTGTAACTCTGGGAGGACAACACACTTTTGTTCTCTTATGCTAACTACGATTTGTCCATAGTAGTTGCTTTGAGAACTGTATTACAAAGGACTATGGGGGCTGCTGGCAGGTGGCATGGTGGTTAGGTGCTGGACTCCCACATGGCCGACTATGGTTTGTGTCCTGGACATAGAGGCTTGCTTTCTCAGTTTCCCTCTCTCTCTCTGGTCAAATTAATAATAATAAATAAAACTTAATAAAATAATTCTTACAAAAAGGATTATGAGGCTTAATTCAGGCTCAATATCGAGTATGTCATGTTGGGTGGTGGAGATGGCACCACTCATGACCTTTCTTTGACATCCTTGCAGTTAGAATTATTATGAAGGAAGCTAGTTTTGTGGACACTGCTACATTTTATAATTTATCTAAAGAATCAGTGTGTCCATCAAAAATGCTTGAAAGGTGGGGCCAGCAGATGACATAGCAGTTACATTCTTGGACTCCCACATGGTTGACTGCAGTTTGCATTTTGGACCTGGGGACTTGAAACTCACACCGGACACGTGTGTGTGCATGCCCAAAATCCCGGGAGGAAAATGGAGAAGAAGGGATGGCAGCATAGCCATCCCACCTGGGGGGTGAGTTCTCACTTTCCTTCTCACTGTCTCTGTCTTTCTCTCTCTCTAGCGAGCACATGTGCCCTAAGGCAAAAATCTCTTAAAAAATGCTTGAAAGATAGTTTTTTTTTGAGAGAGAGGAAAGAAGCCCTTGCAATGGGGTCTACAATATTAGTTTCCATTTATCAAGTGCCTATTAGATTCCAGAAATCATGCTAGGTACTTTATATATGCTTTTCATTTAATCTTCAAAGCAGCCCCACAAGTACATGCTATTATTCCATTTTTTATTGATGACCAGGTTGAGACTCGGCGATGTTAAGTAAGTTACCCAAAGTCACACAGTTAGGGTCTGTGTTCTCATGTCACTACTCTGCGTCACTGTGGGCAGGAGGCCGGTCAGCAGTCCACAGAGCACAGGTGGAGGTTTTACCCTCTAACCCATAGTGACATAGACCTGGCAGAAAAACACAGAGAGACCCCGCAGGGGCTGGGAGCAAGGAGAGCTCAGGTTGGCTGATGAGCAAAGAAGGCTTCCTGGAGGAAGCAGAGCATAAGAAGAATCCTGAAAGAGAAAATGGTTGGCACTTGGGTAGCAAGCAAAGTAAGGGCTGAGAATTCTGGGAGGGGTTCAATCTTGCTCAAGGAGAGAGAGCACGGGGCATCGGAAGGACACTGGGTGACCAGTGTGGATGGCAGGTGCTGGTCAGGCAGTGGTCTGAGGCTGGTGCATGAGCTGAGCCTGGCAGAGGATCTGCCTGAGAGCCAGATAGGGCTAGAGCCAGGCCAAGCAGTGTAGGTGCTGAGAGGGTGGGGAGTATTCGAAGGTGGGCCCGTTGGGGACAAGAGATGAGCAGCAGGAAGCCTTCAGGGGGAGCTTGTGTGGAAACCCCATGGCGGCAGAGAGCTTACTTCATCCTTGCACAGGCCAGCCTCCCTCAGTGCCTGGGGCCTGTCCCCTTCTTCCCAAGGAGCAGCGTTCTTGCAGAAGTCGGTGTGGGGTTCTCTTTCTGCTCCCACATGGACTGTGAGCTGGGTCAAATGAAGACCGGTTGTTCACATCGTGAGGAGTGAAACCCGCATGGGAACAGACAGAAAGAAAGGCGGGGCAGACCTGGCCCCGCCCACCACTCTGACAACTGTTGAGCAACTTCTCCTAGGCTTTCCTGAATAGCTGCCAAACACCCAATCACGTAAGGGTTTCAGCTGCTGCTAGGAATCTCAAGGCAGCCCACTTCCTGTAGTGCCTTAGGTATCACGTGGGGCTATGCCAAGCCAGCCTTTAGTCCTCTAGTCTGTTTGCTTTTGGCTGTTTCATATTGTGAAGAAAGAGATGATCAAAGAATGCCCTCTGTAAGTGGAGTCAGACACCTTAAGGAAGTAGGGCTTAGGTATGCGTCCGCTGCTGTGTGGGAATGAACTGTTACCTTTGCCCTGTGGATTCACGTCTCTGGAAAGGCTGAAATACTTGTCAAGATACTATTGGACTCTTGTTTTATAAACATTTTTTTCCTCCTTTGTCTTCCCCTGGTCATGTGGCCCTTGCAAATTCAGCAGGCGGCTCCTTTTAAATGATTTGAATTTCTTTGT
>NW_006159888.1:3456726-3473887 GCF_000334495.1 Tupaia belangeri chinensis
CTCCTTTTAAATAATTTGAATTGCTTTGTGGTGATTTAAAACATTTTGCCTATATAAGCTTCTTTCTTTCCCATCCTCAGAGCACTTCTTCGGTGCTACCACATCTGTGTCTCCTGAACTGCAGTTCTCGATACCCCAAAATAGAGGTCTTTATTCTTGATATTCTCAGTGTTTGAACTGATTGACAGTAGTCAGAGATCATGCTGGTTATAATTCATAGCCTCTGCTATCTTTTTCTTATCCTACATGAGTGGTTCTCAGACTTTACTGCATCAGAACATCTTGAAGGCCTAATAAAATTTAGGGTACTGGGTGCTTGCTCTAGATTGATGTTCTAATAGATCTGGAGTAGGACTGAAAATTTGCATTTCTTTCTTTCTTAGCGAGTTTTTTCTTTTTTTTTTTTAAAGTTATTTATTTGTTTATTTTGAGAGGTTTTTGCTATAGGACGCATGTGCTCGCCAGAAAGACAGAGAGAGACAGACAGAAAGCAAGAAATCACCCCCCAGGGGGGATGGCCATTCCATAATCCCTTCTCTATTCTCCTCTTGGGATCTTGGGCACACATGCATACGCACCTGGTGTGAGTTTAAGCCACCGGGTCTGGGACTTGAACTGCAGCTGACTATATGGGAGTCCAGTGACATAGCCATTATACCAACTGCTGGTCCCCTTTTTTTTTCTTTAAGAGAGATTTTTGCTATAGGGCATGTGCCCTCATCCAAGAGACAGAAAGCTAGAAATCACTCCCTGGGGGAGATGGCCATACTGCAATCCCTTCTCCTCCATTCTCCTCTCGGGATTTTGGGCACGCACGCACATATGCCAGGCATGAGTTTTAAGCTACCTGTCCCAAACTGGGACTGTGGTCTGTCTTGTGGAAATCCAACGATGTAACCATCATGCCATTTGCTGGTCCTGAGAATTTGCATTTCTAATACACTTCAGGTAATGCTGGTGCGGCTGGCCCAGTAGCCCATTTTGAGAACCAGTGCCCCGAGTATAATTTCAGAAGCATCTGCCTTTATCTAGGTTGTGCTTGCATGTGTATGAGAATGTACATGCCTTTGTTGACATGTGCCCTGGATAAGGAGACTCCCACAGTTCCCTTTGACCCCACTGCTGCATCCCAGGGCAACTTTATAGTAAGCACAGCCATGCTCTTGGTCAGTCTGAAAATGCTCACTACTGGGCGTGTGGGGGGGGTGAGCCTCAGGCTGTTCTTTTGCCCAGTTGGTCTCCTAATAATCTTTCCTCTGTCAGCACGCACCTCATCTTGGGTTAAAGAATCCAGCTTTTACAATCCTGCAGGTTTCAAATTAAAGAACTACAGATGCCCCACCCCTGAGGCATCTGCTGGAACTCAGGGATGTCAGGCACTGGTGATGACAACCCCTCCTCCACCACATTTAGGCATTCAGAGAGTGCTGCCCCAGAAAGCCCTGGCTCTCCTTGCCATGCCCTGACCAGGGCAGAGAGGGACAACTCCCTGCTAACGGGCTAGAAAGGAGATATCTGCCACAGCCTCCCAAAGAGATAAGGATGAGTATTTCTCCAGCAGAGCTCGTTATTTATTTTAGGGGGTTCTGCTTTAGGGTGTGTGTGCTTGCCAGAGAAAGAGAGAGCGACAAAGGCAGAGAAAGAGAGATGGAAAGTGAGAAATCAACCCCTGGGGTGATGGCTGTGCCACAATCCCTTCTCCATTCTCCTTTTGGGATCTTGGGCACACATGCACATGCACAGGATATGAGTTTCAAGCCACCAGGTTTGGGACTTGAACCATGGGCAGCCATGTTGGAGCCCAGCAATGTAACTGCTTTGTCATCTGCTGACCTAAGCACAGCTTATCTTATTCACTATTTCTGAGAACTTGTGTGAGGGTGGAATTGTGTTCCTCTTTACAGAGGCAAGCTGAAGTCAGAGCAGTCGCAAAGCACGTCCAGGGAAGTGCACTGGGGAGCCGGTGTTGGATTTCTGATTTCTAATCTACTCCATCACAATGCCTTACCAACTCTTATTCTGATTAGACTGGGAAACCTAGTCCAGCTGCAACACAAATGTCAGGGGGGTGGGGTGTTTCACGGTGCCAAGCCTAGGAATCAAGGCTGGACTCAGGCACCAAGAAGTCCTCCAGGTTGTGGAGCCCTGGGGCCCCTCCTCTGTGATTCTCTTTTTCTCACATGCTGATGTTGCTTGGATCTTTAAATGCCTCTGGTTGTTAGCTGTCTCTAGGTACCAGTGCCATTGCTAAGGTCTTTTTCACACCCCAAACCTCTCCTGGCACAACTTACGAAACTCGATTATGTTCTCCTTTGGCTTAATGCACTCAAGACTGAATTAAGATTCAGGTGTTTTATGGATGGCAGAGTCCATTAGCGGTTATGGCTCATTAGGGTCTTAGCCTGGATAACTTTATTAGATTAGTTAGCCCCTAGCCAGTGCTCCAGCCTGGAACACAGACAACCTCTGCTTGGGACAGAGAGAGGTTGCGGCATGAGGGTGTCCAAGGGTGACGAGGAGGGCCCTGGTCATGCTAAGGCAGGAGTGGGTGGAGCGGCCCCGGTGCAGCAAGCATAGCACGTGGAGGTACGCACTTTCTTCTCAAGCCAGTTGTCTGTGCTGAATTGGAAGTGTTTGCTTTTCTACTACAGAGGGAAAATTGGCTCAGAACTGTGGATAATTTTTAAAAGAGCTAGAAATAAAAGGCAACTGGGCCTGGAGCTTAGTGTGGGACATTTTGAATGGGTTTTTAAAAAACTAACTTTCAGGGGCCAGCCAGATGGTGTAGCGGTTAACTATTCGAGTTCTGGACTGGTGGCTTGAGAAGTGTGTCAGGCACATGCGTGCATGTCCAAAGTCCTGAGAGGAGAATAGGAGAGGAGAGTGGAGGAGAAGAGATAGCAGTGTGGTCATTCCTCCTGGGAAGTGCTTTCTCTCTCTGGCTAGTGCATGTTCCCTGTACAAAATAAAATAAAATAAAGAATAAAACTAACTTTTAGGAGTTTCTTCTTTTCTGAGCAGTGATTCTTCTTTTCAATTTCCATACATTACAGGTGAGGAACATTAGGATATGAAGAGCGAAGCTATAATGATACATCACTCATTTACTCACTTTCTTACTCACTGGTGGATCTGGTTTTAAGCAACTCACACTTTAAAAATAAACTCATTAGGGGGCCAGCAGGTGGTGTGATGGTTAAGGATACTGGACTCCCACATGGTCAACTGTGGTTTGAATCCCAGACCTGAGGCTTGCTTTTTCACTTTCCCTTTCTCTCTCTCTCTTTCTGTCCCTCTCTGGTCAAATTAAAATAAATAAAGTTAAATAAAATAATTCTTTTTAAAAAATAAATAAAAAATAAAAATAAGTCACCAGGGGCCAGTAGGTGGTATGGTGGTTGGGTTACTGGACTTCCACATGGCTGACCATGATGCAAGTCCTGGATTTGGTAGCTTACTTTCTCACTTTCCCTCTCTCTTCCTCTCTGTCTTTCTCTGGTCAAATTAAAAATGAAAATAAATGAATAAATAAATTAAAAGTTAAAAAAATTCTGAAATTTAAAAAGAGCTCATTAGGGTCAGCAGGTGGTGTGATATAACAAGGTGTTGGACTTCCACATGGCAGACCACAGCCTGAGTCTAGGACCCAGCAGCTTGAAAATCACACCAGTACATGTGTGTGTGCCCTCAAAATCCCGAGAGGAGAACGGAGGAGGGGGATTGCGGTATGACTATTTTCCCTGGGGGGGTGATCTCACACTTTACGTCTTTATCTCTCTGTCTCTCTCAGATGAGTGCACATGCTCTATGACAAGAATCTAATACCAAAAAAGAAGAAAAATTTCATAAAATTAACAAAAAAGAGCAAACACTCAAATGATTAAAATCAGAAGTGAAAGTAGGAATATTACTGCAAATTCTATAGAAATGGAAAGGTTATAAGAGAGTACTATGAAAAATGGTATGTCAACAGATTGGATAATCTAGATAAAATGGACAAATTACCAGAAACATAAAACCTACCAAGACTGAGTTACAAAGGAATTAAAAACCCCAAAAGACTTATAACAACTAAGAAAATAGAATCAGCAATCAAAACTCTCCTGACAAAGAAAAGTCATGAACCGCATGGTTTCATTGATGAATTCTATGTAACATCTGAAGAACCCATACCAATTTTTTTGAACTTTTCCAACAAACTGAAGAGGCCTACTTTTATGTGGCCAGCACTGCCAAGATACCAAAGTCAGACAAAAATACTATGAGAAAAGAAAATTGCAGACCAATATCCCTATGATTACCATTGATTGACAGGCATCATGATAAAGATGTTATATAAGGATGTTAGTTGGGTGCCTGCAGGTGGTGTGGAGATTAAGACATTGTATCCCTTAATGGGATGGCTTCACAGTTTGAGTCCTGAACTTGACAGCCTGAAAATCATGCTGGGTACATGTGCATGCATACCCAAAATCCCAAGAGGAGAATGGAAGAGAAAGAATTGTGGTATAGACATCCCCCCTTATAGGGGGTGATTTCTTCTCTTTTCTTTTATCTTTTTTCTTTTCTTTTTATTTTTGGGTGAGGTTTTTGCTATAGGGTGTGTGTGCTCACTAGAAAGACAGAAAGAGACTGAAAGTGAGAAATCACCCCCCAGGGGTGATGGCCATGCTGCAATCCCTTCTCCTCCATTCTCCTCTCGGGATCTTGGGCACGCACACACACGTGCCTGGCGTGAGTTTAAGCCACCAGGTCCGGGACTCGAATTGTGGTTGACTACATGGGAGTCCAGTGACATAGCCATTACACCAACTGCTGGTCCCCTATAGGGGGTGATTTCCAACTTTCTTTCTCTCTCTGACAAGTGCACACACCCTATAGCAAGTTAAAAAAAAAATTACCCAAAACTCTTTAGACAAGAGAGCTAGAGGTGACCAAGGCTTCTAGTTATTGGGGCCAGTCCAAGGCCTTGTGGTAAAGGAAACTGAATTGCATATTATGGTGTGGTTTGAATTCTGAACTAGTGGCTTGAGAGGTACACCAGGTACATGTACCATGTGTGCACAAAATCCTGAAAAGAGGGAGAAATGGAAGAAAAGGGATTGGGTCATGATCATTTCCCATGGGAGATGCTCTTTCACTTTTCCTCTCGCTTTCTCTTCCTTGCTTTCTCTCTGGAGAACTCATGCCCTCTCTGGAAAATTAAAAGAAAAAAAAGAAAGACCTCTTAAAAAATTAATTTTTTTCCAAATAGTAAGCAGTAAAAGTAATTTATGTTTTTTTTTTGGATGCTATTGCAATTGATCCTGTATTTTAAATGTCATTTTCCAACTTATTTATTGTTCATGTATGGAAATAAAATTGCATCTACTCAGTCATATACAAAAATGTTCACCATTATTTATAATAGAAACAGCTTAAATGTCAATCAATAGGTGATGAATAAACACACTGTGGTATATACCCCTGCAATCAAATACTACTGAGCAATAAAAACAAGCAACTGATACATGCTGCAATGTGAGTGAATCTCAAAATTACACTGTATGAAAGAAATCAGACAGAAACTTAAATACGGCATGTTCCATTTGTATACATTTCGAGAGCATGAAACACCTATAATGACAAAATGACATGTATACGCTGGTTTCCTGAGGACAGGAGAGATATGGCAAGGAGGGATTTCAAAGGGGCAGGAGGAAACTTTTGGAAGGAGTGATGGATATGTTTGTTATCTTAACTGTGGTTTTGTTTTTATGGGTGTATACATGTCAAAATCGACGAAGTTGTACAATTTAAATATGTGTTACTTATATATCAATTACATCCCCCCATAAAGCTGTTAAAAATGATCTTCTAGTGAAGAAAACCTTTTTTCTTTATTGATCTTGTATCCTGCAACTTTGCTAAATTTAGTCAGAAGTGATTCACAAATCTCTTCAGTTTTTTATGTACACAGTTATGTTTTCTGTGAAAAAGACTTTGTGGCTTTTATTTGTTTTTCCCCTGCTGATTATTCTGGGTAGGACTTGCACCACTATGCTGAAGTGAAATGGTAAGTGGACATTCTTGCCTTCTTGATCTTAGGGAGAAAGTGTTCAGTTTGTCACTATTAAGTAGGATGTTAACTGTAGGTTTTTTGTAGACTATCAGTTAAGGAAGTTCACTCCTATTTTTTAAAATAAATCACATAGGTATTAATAGTTTTTCAAATGTTTTTCTGCGTCAATTTCTATGATAAAGTCACATTCTCCTTTATTGTGTTACTGTCACAATTGATTTTTGATTGTTAAGCCAAATGTGTATTTCTGATATAAATTCCACTTGGATATATTGCATATAGCACATTGGTGGGGGGCCAACAGGTGACATGGTGGTTAAGGCGCTGGACTCCCACATGGCTGACCGCAGTTTGAGTTCTGAACCTGGAGACTTATGTTCTCACTTTCTCTCTCTCTCTTTGTCTCTCTCTGGTGAGCACATGTGCCCTATAGCAAATTTAAAATAAAATAAATAAATAAATAAAGTTAAATAAATATATATATATATTTTTGGAGAAATTTTTGCTATAGGGCACATGTGCTCGCCAGACAGAGAGAGACAGAGAGACAGAAAGCGAGAAATAACCCCCCAGGGGGGATGGCCATGCCACAATCCCTTCTCCTCCATTCTCCTCTCGGGATCTTGGGCACACGCACATGCGCCCGGCGTGAGTTTTAAGTCACCGGGTCCGGGGCACGAACCGCGGTCGACTACGTGGGAGTCCAGCGACATAGCCATTACTCTAACTGCTGGTCCCGATAAATAATTTTTAAAATAAAAATATATTGGTGAGTTTTACTGCATTTATGAAATGAGTTGAGAAGTGTTTCCTTCTCCTTTGTTTTCTGAAATAATTTGAGTACAATTTGATAGAATTCACCAGGATAGTCAGCTGTGCCTGGAGTTTTCTTTTGTGGAAGGGTTTTAAATTACAAGTCTTAATTAAAAAGAGATACAAGGAGACTTCAGAAAGTTAATGGAAAAAATGGATTTAAATTGTGAATTTATTTTGGTGCAAAAATAAATAGAAATCCATGTGTAGTTTTTTTTTTTTATCATATGCATTTTCCATGAATTTTTGAAGACCCCTTGTTTTTTTAGCCTTTTAAGATGAAATCTTAGCCTTTGTATAAGGCTGTTCAGATTTTTAATTTTTTTCTGGTTAGTTATATTGTGATTTTGTCTTTCAAGTCTCAAAGACAAAATTGCAATGAACTTATTGTTTGAAGATCTTAATTGAGTTTTATGATTCCAGGATCAGATAACACTTTAATGAGCTGAGCAGAAGAGTTTGGCTTTAATAAACAGAAGAAGGAACTGGAGAAAGAAACAGAATAAAAAGTATATTGGTCATTTTGAAGTTACTTTGCTTGTACAGGTTAAAGCAGAAAGGATTTGTAATTTTGGTGGTCAGAGAACATATTTTGCATGATTTCATCCTTTCAAAATCTCTTGAGATATAGTCTGTTTTGGTGAAAATTCTATAAGCTCTTGAAAGTGGAGTGCATTGGTTATAGTGTTTTAGAAATGTTAACTAGATAAGCTTCCTTATCATGCTGGCTAAAATGGACTTGATTGGGCCCTTATCTCTTCTCTGATTTCTTGGATGATCAGACAAGTGACTTAATTTCAGATTGGTGCCATGGAACTATAGCATAAGTAACTCCATTTTGGTTTGGTTGATTTAGTGTAACACAGGAACTCAGTCAAACAAGAACCTCCTGTACATTTCATATAACACAAGAAATTTGCTATTTTAGCCTAAGTTGTCTGATTTATGGCATGAACTTTTTCATAGTACTTCTTTGTTATTCTTTCTATATCTGTAGCATCTATAGTGGTGTCTACTCTTCCATTCCCGATATTGGATAATTTGTGTTTTAACTCCTTTGTTTGTCTTGGTTAGTCTAGCTTGGAGTTTACCATTTTTTTTTTTATCTTTACAAAGAATCAACTTCAATTTTATTTATTTTCTCTATTGGTTGTTTATTTCCTGTTTCTATTGTTTTTTTTATATATTATTTTCTTTTATCTACTTATTTTGGGTTTAATTTGTCCTTCTTTTTCTAGTTCATTCATTCTTTCTCTTTTCTTTCTCTCTTCCTTTCCTTCCTTCTTTCTTCTTTCTTTGTTTTCTTTCTTTCTTCCTTCTTTTTTTTTTTGAAGAGGTTTTTGCTATAGGGCGCATGCACTTGCCAGACAGAGAGAGAGAGAGAGAGAGAGAGACAGAGAGATAGAAAGTGAGAAATCACCCCCCAAGGGGGTATGGCCATGCCGCAATCCTTCTCTTCCATTCTCCTCTCGGGATCCTGGGCACGCACATACATGCGCTCGTCCTGAGTTTAAGCCACCGGGTCCAGGATGCGAACTGCGGTCGACTATGTGGGAATCCAGCGACATAGCCATTACGCTAACTGCTGGCTTTTTTTTTTTATTTTTTTTTTTTTTTTTTTTTTTTTTTTGCTATAGGATACGTACACTCACCAGAGAGACATAGAGAAAGAGAGAGGGAAAGTAAGAAAACACCCCCCAACAAGGATGGCCATTTTGGGGCACTGCTCATGTGCACCCAGACTGTTTTTCACGCTGCTTCATTTTCAAGTGTATATGGAACTTTCACCAAAACACAGACCAGATGTCTCAAGAGTTGAATTGCACAGCTGATCATGTGAGGTTTATCTGCCTTAACCACCACACCACCAGCTGAGCCTTTTTATTAGCTTTCTAAGGTGAAATCTTAGTTTATTGATTTTAAAACTTTTTTATTTTCTAGGTAAGGATAGTTTTGCTACATTCTATAAATGTTGACATTTTTGTATTTTTATTATTGTTCAACTTATTTATTTAGAGATTTTTCATGTATATATTTTATTGATTTTTTAATTTAATTCTGTTTGGTCAAAGACTGTATTTCATATGATTTCAGTCTTTTGAAAACGCTTGAGACATATGGTCTGTGTTTTGGTGAAAGTTCCATATACACTTGAAAATGCAATGCATTGATTGTAGTGCTCTGTGAATGTCAGACATCTGGCAGTATCTGCTGATGTGTTTAGTGTCACACCTGAGAGAAGGGTGCTGCAGGTCTAATGAGTAGAGACCTGGAGTGCTGCTAAACACACTAACATGCACAGGACAGCACCTCACAACAAAGAATTATCCAGCTCCAAAGGCCAATAATACTGAAACCACAATTTGTTTTCTCACAGTTCTGGATGCTGAAAGTCTGAGATCAAGGTACAAGAGAGTTTTGTGAGGCCTCTCTCCCTGCTTCTGGATGACCACCTTCTCAATGTATCTTCAGATACTCTTCCCTCTGTAATGTGTCTGTGTCCTAATTGCTTCTTCTTACTAGAATTAGGGCCCACCCATATGACCTCATGTTAACTTAGTTTCAAAGGCCTTGTCTCCAAAAACACTAACATGTCAAGGTATGGGAGAGAGAGGATTTTAACATATGAATTAGAACGGGGGCGGTGGGCAGGACACAATTTAGCCCACAACATACCGTTTTTAAATCTCTGGTATTACTACTACAGATAAGGCGCTGGGTACTTACAAATAATATAAAACAGGCTACTATTTTATGCAGTGCCTCTGCCTTTGAGTCTGGATGTGTTACCAGTAGGCTGTCATTGGTGGGACTGGGGCAGGGGCAGAATGAGGGAGTTGGAGGTGGCTAACCTTGGTGACCTGGAACTGGACCTGTCAGGCACAAATGTGTTTCTGAGTCCGTGGGGAGCTGGAGAGAGTGGCCTGGTCTGCACCGTGCATGATGTTGATCCTGTGGAAGGTGTGGGAACTGACAGACAAAGCTCATTATGAAATTTTCCCTAAAGAAGAAAACAGCTCAGGTTTATATTCTACTGATCTGCTTTTAACTTCCTTGACAGCACCAATGTGGCTATGAATTATTCAGAGATCAAGTCTAAGTTTTGAGAGGCAAAAAATGATGATCCTAGGGACCTTCCGGGGAAGTCATGGGAGAGACGCCAAGGCTACATTTACGTATGAACAATTTCCAGAACTTACGAACTTGCCTTGGTTGCAAATGTTAAAAAGATGACAAAAAGAACTGGAGGAGAGTTTTAAAAAGTTTCCTTGCTCCTGGCTTATCTCATAATGAACGGATTACAGTGTGTTGTTACAAGTGCCTGAGAACATGATTTGTGATCCATGGAAAATGACCACTTTGTACATGGGCATAGCAAGGGTCAAGGTATAAATATTTGCCAGAGGCTGGCCCAGTAGCCTAGTGTTATAAAGAGCCAGATCCCACGTGACTGGCTGTGGTTCAAGTCCTGGCCCTGGCAACTTCAGGGACATGCTGGGTATGTGTGAGTGCCTAAAATCCTGATAGGATGGAGAAATGGAGAAGGGATTGCAGCCCCACTGGAAGCTGCTTTCTCCCTTCCTCTCTCTCTCTGTCTCCTTATCTCTCTCTGACATGTGTATTCACCCTCTGGCAATTAAAAAATTAAAAAAAATTACTGGAAGGTGGAAAAATTGCTTGAATTTCCCTAGAATGACAGACTTTGTGAAGAATGAAAGAAAAAAGAGAAACAGAAACAAAATACGTTGGGACCTTCAGGTACAGTGAATCCTGAGTTTGAATCAAAATGGAATGAGGAGTGGGGTAAAAACAAGAGTGCTTTGGCAGTCTCGAGGTGAGGCAGAACTGTGAGCAGCTGGTACATTATGGCTGACAAGCAAAATTTAGCAGGAAGCCTGGAGAGGGCAGTGGACTGCCTGGAGGCAGTCTCCCATATCTCTGACATACACCGAGGGCATGGAGACAGCTCTTTGAAAGGAGCAGCTCCGTATGTGCGAGCATTTGACTTGCTGCTTGCAGGTCCTGTGGCAGAGTACTTGAAGATCACTAAAGAAAGTGAGGGGGACGTGCAGAAACACAGAGTCTGAAGTTGGAGTGAGTACTCTTGTTTATAGCCTCTCAGGGCCAGCGGCCAACAGGCAATAGGTTTTCTGACTTGTTGGCTCCTATCTCAGAGCAGATCCAAGAAGTGATAATGCTTCGGAGAAGAATGGAGGCAGCAAGTTGTTCAATCACCTGCCAGCTGTCAGCAGAAGCATCCAGGCCCTGGGTTGGGTGGCTATGGCTCCCAAGCCTGGCCTCTATGTGAAAGAAATGAATGATGACGCCATGTTTTATACGAACTGAATCCTCAAGGAGTACAAAGACGTGGATAAGAAGCATGTGGACTGGGTCAAAGCTTACTTGAGTATATGGACAAAGCTGCAGGCTTCTATTAAGGAGTTTCTGGAGCAAAATGGGGCCTGTGGCAAAAGAACTGAGAAGATTGCTATCTGGACCCTCTGCTGGATCTGGTCCTCCTCCCACTCCACCAGGCCCATCTCCACCGCCCCTCGTCCCCCAAGTCCCTAAAAGTTCAGGTTCCAATGACTCTCCTCCCCACTCAGCACTGTTTGCCCAGATGAACAGGGGAAGAGCATCACATATGTCCTGAAACAGATCTGATGACATGAAGACTCACGAGAACTCAGCTCTGAAGACTCAGAGCAGTCCGGCACGCATGTGGGGCTATACTCAGTGGCTCCAAAACATTTTCTGCACCTAAACTCCAAACCAGCCCGTCCTCCAAAACAGCCACAAAGAAGGAGCCAGCTGTTCTTGATTGATGGTGATTGATGACATAGAGCTGAAGCAAGTGGCTTACATATACAAATGTGTCAATTCAACACTGCAAATCAAGGGCCAAATTAACTCTATTACAGTCGATAACTATAAGAAGCTTGGTCTGGTATTCGATGGCGTTGTGGGCATTGTGGAGATAATCAATAGTAAGGATGTCAAAGTTCAGGTAATAGGTAAAGTGCCATGCTTTACCATCAACAAAACAGATGGCTGCCATGCTTAACTGAGCAAGAATTCCCTGGGTTGTGAGATAGGCAGTGCCAAATCTTCTGAGATGAACATCCTCATTCCCACAGAAGGTGGTGACTTTAATGAGTTCCCAGTCCCTGAGCAGTTTAAGACCCTATGGAATGGGCAGAAGTTGGTGACCACAGTGACAAAAATTGCTGGATAAGCAAAGTACCACTGGGTTCTTTGCCCTCCTTCACACCATCGGATAAATCTGTATCAACACGGTTCTTTTCTAGATTTCCTCTACCTTTCTTAAACACCTTCTCTGCTGTGAGAAGAACAGCTTCCTGCATTCACTGAAATGCCTCAGGCTGAGATTTGGGGTGGGATAGCAGGTCAGTAGATTTTCTGCAGAAAGGTGTAGCTTTTCCATATCAGTTCAACTATACCAGTCCATTCTTAAGGAACTGCAGGCCAGGAGTGGTGCATTTTAGCATGCAGCTTTTGAAAGGCCATCAATCAACAAACAATTCTTTTTTTTTTGGAGAGGTTTTCACTATAGGGCGTGTGTGCTTGCCAGACAGAGACATAGAAACAGAAAGTGAGAAATCACCCCCAGGGGGGATGGTCACGCCGCAATCCCTTCTCCTCCATTCTCTTTTTGGGATCTTGGGCACACACACACACACACACGTGCCTGGCGTGAGTTTTAAGCCACTGGGTCCGGGACGCGAACTGCGGTTGACTACGTGGGAGTCCAGCGACATAGCCATTACTCTAACTGCTGGTTCCCAATCAACAAACAATTCTTTGGGAAGAATAAAACAGTCCAAAGAATTAACAGATCAGAACATTCACACTAGTTAATCTTTTCTAACAATGATCATGAAGATAGCAGAAGCTGGTGTGATTCTAGATGGTTCTTCTAACCAAACTAATTCTTCACTGTTGACAAGTGAGGCAAGGGTTGCACTGGACCAAAGGCTGAGGCTTGGGCACCCAGCATTCCAAGCAAACTTATTTCCTGTGAATTTTCCTTTTATTCTGCAATCCATTCAGGGTTGCCTCCATGAGACCATAGGTTCTCCGGTACCAGCTGCTGTAGCAGTGCCCCTCATCCAGGACCATTAAAGGTGTCTCAGATCTTTCTTTCTCTGGGGTCCCTGCCCAGCACCTTCCTACAGAGATAACTTTTGCTATAGGGCGGGCGCCACCACACCCTAGAGATAACTTTTTAAAAAGAGTAAACGACACATCATTCCAAGGACTCTGGCATTCCTTCCTCCTTGCCTGCTAGGTGCCTGTCATCCATCTTCATTGCCTCCTTTTTGCTGTCATGTTCACCAGCTTATGGCTTCTGTCTAGGCACCTGAGCAGAGGTGTGAAACCTCCACTGCAGGTTGGATTTAGTCCTAGTTTATGTAAGAACCTTGCACAGCATTGCTAATACAAATTTCAGTTTTTCTCTCTAAGACAAACACCAAAATATGCAACTTTTTTTTTGGGGGGGTAGGAAAATAGATTGTCCTGTGACTTCTACCCATTTCCTGAGGCCTGTGGAAATAAACCTTTATGTACTTAAAGTTATACAGAAAATAGAATAAAGTTAATAACAAAAGAAAACAGAACAACAACAAAAAGAGTGCTTTTCCATTCAGGGATAAATTAGTTGAACTGAGGGATAAAATTGGAAGCACAATGGATGAAACTATCAGCAAGTTCCAGAGGAAAGAGAGAAGACTCCAGAAAGATGCAATGACAACAGTGAGGAAACAAAGGTGAGAAGAGGTAGCTCTCTTGCAGGTGAATTAAAAGATGAATCATGTCCACATCACTCAGGCCACAGAGACCACCAGACCCAGGCACAGCGCACAGCAAATCCTAAGACCATTGATCTTGGCGCAGCAGCTCATTACACATGGGATGGAGCCAGTGCAGATCAGAAGGCTTTGACCCATACACCTCGGTCTTCACTTAAGACTGCAGCACCTCGTTGCAAATCCTCTGGTGAACTTGTTGATCTGTTTGATGGCACCAGTCAATCACATGGAGGATCAGCTGATTTTTTGGGGGGATTTATTGACTTTGGCTCAGTTACTGCATCAAGCAATTTTCCTTCCCAAGTAACAATAACAAAGGTGGAGAATAGGGAATGGAAACTGGTGACAAGAGTGCCTTCAGCCAAGCCCCATGAGGCCCAGTTGCTTCCAGTGGCGAGCTCTGGGGTCTCACCGCTACCTTACAGCTCGTCAGTGCCTCATAGCCAGTCTAGGCCCATCCTTGGCCACCTCAAATTCTTTAGACCTATTTGTCTCATCTCAGAGTATAAATTTCTCTATGATGAGCCCTAATATGGTAGGGCTTGGTTTGCCCATGGCAAGATCACCTTATGGCTGGCTCCATGGTGCAGTGATAATGAACTGCTCAAATTTCTACCTAGTTAGCTTGAAACATGCTGAGCATGTGCCTGGGTGTCTGAGGGCTGGTGGGCTGAAGGACTGGAGGATGTACAGCCTGAGGAGGGTGCTCATCCCTCTCTCTATGACACACATATAGTCACATGTGTGGGCATATGTGATATATCATGAATAATTATAAATAATAATATATATTAAAAAATCACAGTCTCCACAAAATATTAGCACAATGCTTCAGAGGTCCAATTCTCTCTCTAATCAGAATACAGATAATATCCAGAAATCAGTGAGTAAAACCCTGCCCTCTACTTGGCCTGACACTAGTATAAAAATTAGCCTAGACAGCTTATTATCAGGTGCACAGTCTTCTACCCGGAACACAGTCTTCTACCTTAGCAGTCATCACTCAATACAATTATTCAACAACAGAGTAGATAGCAGCATGTGAATGTGATGACTCCAAGTGTTGAACCTTGATTCTCCTTTGAACATGTTTCCTGTCTGATCCCAAACTGGCCTTTGTTGGGGGCAACATGCCTATGAGCATGCTCAGTGTGATGGCTGGGACTATGGGAAAGGCATCTCAGAATTACTCCCATGATGAACCAGAGCATGATGGTCATGAACATGGACACAGGGATGCTGACTGCTGGTCTGGGTGAGGCACAATGAGCATGGACATGCCTGATGTAGCCATGACCTCTGGAACAGTGCACCCAAACAAGATGCTTTTGCAAATTTAGCCAACTTTAGCAGATAAGAGATTGTAAACAAGCTAAACAAGAATTTTTAGCTGTGCATATGAATGGGATGGAAAATGCTAATCAACTGCTCTTTCTTTTATCAAGAATTAAAGTACACAAAGGACCATTTTATATATAGTATTTCAGAAGGCCAGGCAAGAGCACTTCAGAGGAAGCACTCAGAGCTATTTTTCTCAGTGAGGATAGACCACAAGTGGGTGGTGAGACCATTGAACAACTTTGTACATTGAAGAGCCCATTTAACAACACCACAGTCTGTGGAAAGACTGGAATGGGGTTGAATAAATTGTGTTTCATTCAAATGTTATACTTCTCTTTACCTGAGACACTTGATTCTTCTCTCCCTGAGTTGCCTCATAATGATTGGGCAACTACTACTACTCTGGAATCCATCCATGAAGTCATTAATGTTGGATGATAGTTCTTTTTTTTAAAAAAAAGATTTGTTTTATTTATTTATTATTATTATTATTCTTTAACCAGTGAGAGAGTGGTGGAGAGAGAGGGAAAGTAAGAAAGCAAGCCATCAGGTCCGGGACTTGAACTGCAGTCCACCGTGTGGGAGTCCAGCACCTTAACTACCACGCCACCTGCTGGCCTCAGATGATCATTCTTTTATAAAAATGTTTATTTCTCTCTAAAAGAAGGCATACACATGCGATTATGGCCAAATAAAGGTAACTGGGATGTATATACCTTTGCTAATGTTCTAGCAACATTACTAATATACCATCCATAGTTTTATTTTGACAAACCCTCTATATGCAATTGGTGGTAGCTATGGGACTTTGCCCGTGTCTTTGGCTATAATTATTCTGTACAGAACTAGGACAAACTTTTTTCTCAGCACTGTTCTATGCTTCCTTTGAAAAGAAAAGAAAGGCCCTCCAGTATTTCTGTTTATTTTTAGCTGTCATTATTTACAATTTGCAGTGATTAATTTGGCAAGGCTTCCTTCTATGTTTATCCCTATAGCTGTCATTTAAGTCAGGAACAATCAGAAGAGTAGTTATTTTTATTTTCTGGTGACTTTTCAAAAATTGAAAAGGTAAAAATCCATTAAAATCTTAAGTTAAATGTAAAGGTTAGAACTCAACAAAGTTCACTGTTAGATTTTATACAGTATATATTTTGTTTTTGTTTTGAGTGCAAATAATGCAGCCTTAGCAATGTGGTTTCAGTAGAAGGAAGATTATTATTATTAAAGGAGACCTGTAGCAGTCAAAGATGTTATTGATTTTAATGTCAACTAAAGGAAATTAATTATAATGTTTTTATTTTCCTGTTGTAAGTCTACATTAAGCAAGCATGAAAATCATGATTCTGGAGTTTGGGATGCAAAATTAATTTTTAAAAAAATAAATTCTTTACCATATGGGCCCTTGAAGGTTGGAACCCAGGAGGTCCTGTCCTGTCCAGTGCTGTTTACACCATGTTTGATGTAACAGAGCAGAATTTTGTTTTTTGTACAGAAAGTGGAGAAGGGGAATTAGTGCTCTAAAAGCACCTACCTGAATGGGAGTTACGTTGCTACTTGTATCTGTATTGTGGTTGAAGGCCCGCCTCTTCCTCTCCAGCACAGTTTGTACACTGCGGTTTGCACTTGGGGACTCCTGGAGCGTGCTCAGAGCCTCTTCCTTAGCACTCAGCATCCCCTTTTTCATGCCATACCTCACTTTTTTTCACTCAGTGCTTCAAGCCTGTGGGGTGATCTCTGGTTGAGCTGGTTCTGCAGTTCGACGTGTTGGATTTCTGCTTCCTTGGTTCCTGCATGTAGCCACAGCTAAAAGGGGTGATCAGTTTCTACATCAACTGCAGGACTTTTCTCTTTTCTCAGTAACATTTTTGCCCATAAGCTGCAAATATTTTTTATTTATTTTTATTTTATTTTATTTTATTTTATTTTATTTTATTATTTTATTTTATTTTATTTTATTTTATTATTTTGTGAAAGGAAAATGTAGTTTATTAAGTAAAAGCAAAAACACACTCCTGAGAAGTTAAGAGCAGGACTGAGCAGAGAAAGAGTGGCTCAAAACCTTACATTCAGTAAGGGTTCTAATTTTTTAATCTAGGTCATGTTAGTTTATCGT
>NW_006159888.1:3479272-3508929 GCF_000334495.1 Tupaia belangeri chinensis
TATTTATTTTTATTTTATTTTATTTTATTTTATTTTATTTTATTTTATTTTATTTTATTTTATTTTATTTTATTATTTTGTGAAAGGAAAATGTAGTTTATTAAGTAAAAGCAAAAACACACTCCTGAGAAGTTAAGAGCAGGACTGAGCAGAGAAAGAGTGGCTCAAAACCTTACATTCAGTAAGGTTTCTAATTTTTTAATCTAGGTCATGTTAGTTGATCGTTGGCTGGGCCCACTGATTGCTCTCATCTCACTGGCTCTATCATATGTGGCTAGGCCCACTGGTTCATTTCATGGGCTGTATCAAATATGGCTTAATCAACTAGATATCCCCTACTAATTTGAGTGGGTAATTTTCTGCCCTAATCTGTTTTTGTTTTATATTCTTCTGTCCATGTACTTAGCTACATGGGCAGATGTTCCAGCTCCCTTACCCACTTCCATTTTCTAGCTTTCTGCAGCCGCATTTTCCTCCTGAGAGGTGTGATCCCCATAACAATTTTTGGAGAGTTGGAGGTCGATGTTTTATCTTCTGTCACTGCTTCATGCTGGTCAGGGGCACTGGCCCTACCTATAGGGAATCTTGGAACTCTCGCCCTATCTGATCTAGGTGAGAGAGCAGGGACAGGGGTAGGTCACTGAGGTGGTCCTGAGGTATATCATTGAGAGAGCTGTTTTTGATGTTGGATGACAAGCAGTAGGATTCAGCAGAGGTCCCAAGCAGTTGATATTCCTGCAAAAAGCTGTATGGTCATTTGCAATTTTATAAACTGTAAGTGAGAATAGATAAACTCGATTAAAATGAGAGTGAGAATTGATTAACAGGGGTCCCAAAAGGGGCAATAACTAAGAGAACCAGTTGCAGATTTTTAACCAGACTCCCCATGAATCTGCAAATGTTATCAGATTCATGTGCCTTAGATAAACTGCAAATATTTTTAAAATAAATACTATAATATAGGTATTAATAAATTATTATCTCCCCACTTTGTTAATTTTTTTGTTAAATTGACAAAATTTTGCTTCTATTGTATTCATAATGTTCTGTTATACATAACATTAAAATGTTCATAAAGTAAATCATATAAACACATTTGATAAGATAATGGTGTGTCAGGAACTAGAGTTGGGTAGGGAGGTGGAGAGGTTTAGAAGGAAAGCATCATTTAAAGGGGAAGTGGGCAGGGGAAGTAGCCTATAGACAGAGCAGATAGATACAGCCAGGTCCGTTTCTAGCCTCTCACACTGGGCAAATGTGACGATGTCATAACCTATGTGGTTCATGATATCATTGTACATGACAGGCAGAAACTACTCTTCTATCCTTATTTAAACTTGGTTTGACTCTGTTCCTTTGCTTTTCCATATGAGTTTTCCATATTAGTTTGTCAAATTCTTATTTAAAACATTTTTAAAAGTATTATTTTATTTAAATTTATTTCTTTATTTTTCAGTTTGACCAGAGAGGAAGAGAGTGAGTGAGATAGAGATAGAGATAGAGATAGAGAGAGAGAGAGAGAGAGAGAGAAAGCCACCAGGTCCAGGACTTGAACTGTGGACCATGTGGGAGTCCAGCTCCTTTAACCACCACACCACCTGCTGGCTCCTAGTTTTTCAAATTCTATGACTAGTTCTACTAATGTAAATGAGGCAAGATTATTTTTTTTTGATGAGAAACTCCATGGAATGATAGGTTTTATTTTTTTTAAACCTCCATGCAGACAGAGGAAGAGGAAAATAGAAATGATCATTTGCTTTAATTTAAAAAATACACTCATATATTCATAACATTTAGAAAACAAAAATATCAATTCACATATTATTAGCAGGTGGAGCCAGCAGATGGTATAGTGGTTAGGGTGCTAGATTCCCACATGGCCAACTGTGGTTCATGATCCAGACCAGATGGCTTGAAAATCACAGCAAATAAAATAGATAAATAAATAAACTAACATGTAAAAATAAATAAATAAACAATAAATATTATTAACAGGGAAAATAAGGAAATTATCAAAATTTCATAATTTTTAGAGGTTACAAGTTAGTTTCATAGGCCATAGTGATAATTTATGGTCTAGGAAGTCTTCAAGGCTATTTTGTTAAAAATAAGGCACAGCGAGGATATTAAGTGACAGTTTTCTTCTCCCACAAGGAAGGGGCCAGATTTTCTTCTTATTTCTGCCACCAGAGTTTTATAAGGGCTTGTCATTCTAAGACTAAATGCTAGAAGTCCTTTAGTTAGCACAGAGGAGGGAAAGAAAAGGTCAGAGCTCAGTGTGCAAAATGGTAAAGAAATGAGGGAGAATAGGATAAACAAGTAAGTTGCTTAATATTTGCGTCTCCAGTTATTTAGGATTTGGATCGGAACTGCAGTGAATTGATAGGCTGATTTGGAGAAATGTTGTCTTCATAACATTGAGTTTCCTCATAAAGTGAGTTTTTCCGTACATGAATACAATGTGTAAAGATCAAACATGTTCATCATCTCGAACATTTGTCATACTTTGTGTTGGGAACATTCAAAACCCTCTATCTTGGCTATTTGGAAATATACCTACTTTGCTGAGATTCTTGCGTATTGTATTTTACAAATGCATTTTCTGCATCTATTGATATTGTAATATGATTTCAATCTTTCCTTCTGTTAATGTGGTGTAGTACAATGATTGTTTCGTGTTTATGAAACCATTCTTGCTACTAGATTTGATTTGCTAGTATCTTGTTGAAGATTTTTACATCTGTGTTCATCAGGGATATTAGTCTGTAGATGCGCCTCCCCGGAGCCTGTGCAGGGACCCGCCCTGCTGACCCTTTGACCTCAGACTGCTGGCCTCCAGAGACTGTGAGACTAATTTCTGTTTAAAACCCCACAGTGTGTGGCACATATTCTTTCCCCTTTTCAACATTTATTTATTTATTTATTTATTCCATGAGGAGCGACAGAGAATGCCCACAACACTGTCTTTTTTTAATATTTATTTTATTTTATTTATTCATTCATTTTATTTTTTAGTTTGACCAGAGAGGAAGAGAGTGAGTGAGATAGAGATAGAGATAGAGATAGAGAGAGAGAGAGAGAGAGAGAGAAAGCCACCAGGTCCAGGACTTGAACTGTGGACCATGTGGGAGTCCAGCTCCTTTAACCACCACACCACCTGCTGGCTCCTAGTTTTTCAAATTCTATGACTAGTTCTACTAATGTAAATGAGGCAAGATTATTTTTTTTTGATGAGAAATTCCATGGAATGATAGGTTTTATTTTTTTAAACCTCCATGCAGACAGAGGAAGAGGAAAATAGAAATGATCATTTGCTTTAATTTAAAAAATACACTCATATATTCATAACATTTAGAAAACAAAAATATCAATTCACATATTATTAGCAGGTGGAGCCAGCAGATGGTATAGTGGTTAGGGTGCTAGATTCCCACATGGCCAACTGTGGTTCATGATCCAGACCAGATGGCTTGAAAATCACAGCAAATAAAATAGATAAATAAATAAACTAACATGTAAAAATAAATAAATAAACAATAAATATTATTAACAGGGAAAATAAGGAAATTATCAAAATTTCATAATTTTTAGAGGTTACAAGTTAGTTTCATAGGCCATAGTGATAATTTATGGTCTAGGAAGTCTTCAAGGCTATTTTGTTAAAAATAAGGCACAGCGAGGATATTAAGTGACAGTTTTCTTCTCCCACAAGGAAGGGGCCAGATTTTCTTCTTATTTCTGCCACCAGAGTTTTATAAGGGCTTGTCATTCTAAGACTAAATGCTAGAAGTCCTTTAGTTAGCACAGAGGAGGGAAAGAAAAGGTCAGAGCTCAGTGTGCAAAATGGTAAAGAAATGAGGGAGAATAGGATAAACAAGTAAGTTGCTTAATATTTGCGTCTCCAGTTATTTAGGATTTGGATCGGAACTGCAGTGAATTGATAGGCTGATTTGGAGAAATGTTGTCTTCATAACATTGAGTTTCCTCATAAAGTGAGTTTTTCCGTACATGAATACAATGTGTAAAGATCAAACATGTTCATCATCTCAAACATTTGTCATACTTTGTGTTGGGAACATTCAAAACCCTCTATCTTGGCTATTTGGAAATATACCTACTTTGCTGAGATTCTTGCGTATTGTATTTTACCAAATGCATTTTCTGCATCTATTGATATTGTAATATGATTTCAATCTTTCCTTCTGTTAATGTGGTGTAGTACAATGATTGTTTCGTGTTTATGAAACCATTCTTGCTACTAGATTTGATTTGCTAGTATCTTGTTGAAGATTTTTACATCTGTGTTCATCAGGGATATTAGTCTGTAGTTTTCTTTTTTTTTGTTATGTCCTTGTTTGCTTTTGGTATCAATGTGATGGAGGCTTCATAGAATGAGTTTGGAAGCATTCCTCCCTTTGGATCTTTAGAAATAACTTGACAAAAATTGGAGTTAACTCTTCTTTAAAGTTTTATATAATCCAGGAGTATTGATGACAGCACTATAGAAGTGTATAAGGATGAATGTTTTAAAAAAAAAAAAAGAAATATACAATAAACTATTGGTATCTCTAGTTACCCTACTATACTCTAAAACTTGTTTTTTCTATTCGATTTGCTGTAGGTTTTTTGATAGGTGCACTTTACCATGTTATTTCCAGCTTTGTGGGAGTTTTTTCCTAAACTATAAATGAGTTAAATTTTAGTAAGGCTTATGTAGGCATTTACTGAGATTATTTTGCTATTTTTCTCCTTTGCCAGATATGTGCACAGTATGTGTATGTATCTGAATTTCAGTGTTCTGAATATTTATTTCTAGATTCATTATTTTTTCATTTTGTATTTATGTTTAAAGATGAAGTGACTATGATTTTCCTTTCTTGTACTGTTATTTTCCAGTTTCTCATTGAATGTTTTACACTTATAAAATAAGTCTAGTAGAACTCAATTATAGAACTATTTAGACTTAATCTATTTTGTAGCTAGATTTTTTTAAAAATACAATTTCAATGTCTTCAATAATTAAAAATCCTTCATATTTTTCACTTTTTTCTTGAGTAGTTTTGGTAATGTATATTTTTTATAGAGCTCATTATATCTACATTTCAGATGTTTAAACATAAAGTTATTTGTAGTCTCTCATATTTAAAATGATTTGGATAATATTTGGATAATGTCGTATATAAACCCCTCCCCCCTTTCTGAAATCAGTGTTGCTTATCCTGAACTTGCCTTTTTTCCCCTTAATCCTTCTTGTCAGGGCTTTATTTTATTGGTCTGGTTTTGAAAAATATAATTTATTCTCTAATTTTGGGAGAAAGGGTTTATATAGATGCATTCATTAGATCAAATTATTTAATTGTGTTGTTCAATTATTATAGATCCTTACTTTTTTTTCATTTGACTGACCTGTTTTTCAATAGAAGCATGTTAAAATCTTCTGCTACCATTATGACTCTTATTTTCTCCTATTAATTCTGCCAATTTTGGCTTTATATAGTTAAGATTATGTTTTTAAGTGAGGGTTATTCTTATTGGGGAATTACTATCAATTGGCCTTTTAGATTTGCTTTTAACTGATTTTGAAGGTAGAGTGCTTTATATAACAGAAGTGAAGGGTGGAGGAAGTCTGGCTCCTGGGGCACAGATACCGCAGGCTGGAAAGCTGATAACCCTTGTTACGCTGCAGTAGGACATTTGGGTAGACTGTTTGCTGAAGAACTACAGAATGCAAGCCATGTGCAGAATTACAGAAATGGCAGGGACCATTTCGAATGTTAGCGTGTGATGGCTTCTGAAGGGGAGACAATTTTTCCTCAGCTCTCATAAGTTTGTGGCTGGGACAAACTTCTAAAGCAAAAAACCAGATTAATAAGAGAACTACACGCAAGTTTATTAACACACACAGTACATACCAGGTTGGAAAAAAGTAGCTAAATAATGCCTCAGAGTCCAGCTTATATAAAATCTTCAACCAAGAGCAACACATTTTAGAGAAGGGAAAAGGCAAAGAAGAAAGCAGTCTCAGGCTCTTAGAGGTGGGAAAATTTGGGAAGGTAATTTATGGAAAATCTGGAGTCTGCTCACAAATCCTTCTGGTGCCTCTCTAAGCTCTAAGGGCTGTCTGCAGTAAAGGCTTTAAATGGAAAAGGCAGGTAGGAGGATAGAAAGATCTTTTGTCTTGGTGAATCTGTCCCGCTTTTAGGCAAACAGAGAGAAGGAAGAGAGCGCCTTTGGATTTTAATTGCCTTTAGCTTAAAAAATACTTATGTCAAACAGGCATATTGTAGAGTGGCACAGCCTGGTTTCCTTCACGTCTTATTTCTGCTTTCAGCAATGCCCAGAAAAAGAAAAACAAACTCAGATTAGAGATTGGAAGTTTGGGCCGGTTGGTGGTATAGTGGTTAAAGTGGCTGCATCCCACATGGTTGACTATATGGTTCATGTTCTGGACTGGCTTGGAAAAATCTACCATGTTCCTATGTATGGATTCCCAAAATCCCAAGAAGAGAAGGAATTGTGGCATGGCTATCTCTCCTGATGGGTACATTCTCAATTCCTCTCTCTTGGTCTCTAGAGAACATGCTTGCCTTAGAGCAAATAGAGAGAGAGAGAGAGAGAGAGAGAGAGAGAGCAAGAGAACACGAGAGAGTCTACAAGGAGACATGAAAGTGATGGTGATTGTCCTGAGGGAACTCTTCTCTACCACAGCCTGAATTTTGAGTTTCTGCAGGTTGGAGTGCTGCAGGTTGAAAGGGTCAACAGAAATGGGTGTAAGTAATAGCCTTAGTGGAAAGTGGCTGTGAGACCTAGATTTCTCAACGATGTAGCTGTTCAAAGCAGAATAAAGGTAGCTCCCCTGAGGCTCTTTTTTATTTTTATTTTTTTTAACAGAGGTTTTTGCTCTAGGGTGCCTGTAAATGTATAACAAAGGCTTCTTTATCTCTGTTGAAGTTAAACTCAGTCTTCTCTAGTCTGAGTCTTTCAGAGAAAAAGACTTAGGCTAGTAATCAGTTACTAACCTAAGCATTTCTAGACACACACACACACACACACACACACACACACCCTCTTGTTTCTGTCTAGAGAACATGGAATAATATACTATTTTGTAAAAGCTTATTTATTAATATTTTAGGAGATATTTTTGATCTAGGGCACGTGCACTTGCTGGAGAGACAGAGAGAGACAGAGAGACAGAAAGTGAGAAATCACCCCCTGGGGGGTGGGGAGGGCCACACCATAATCCCTTCTCCTCTTGAGATTTTGGGCATGCACACACATGCACCTGGCATGAGTTTTCAATCGCTGGTTCCAGGACTCAAACTATGGTTGACAACATGGGAATCCAGTGACGTAACCATTATACCATCTGCTGGTCCCAAAAGCTTATTTATTTTATGAGAGAGAGAGAGAGAAAAAGAGAGAGAGAGCTCTTTGACAGGGTCTCATCATGCCACAATCCCCTTTCCTTAGCCCTCCAGCTCATCAGGACCTAGGGTATGCATGCACGCACCTGGTGTATTTTCAAGCCAACAGGGTATCTAGGGGAACCCTTAGTTGGCTATCTGGCTTCCAGCACTTCAGTTCAGTATGCTGCCAGCTGTGCCACTAGGCTGTGCCGCTAGGCCAATACCGTAATTTTATACTGTTTTGATAGCCAGTAGAGTAACTCAATCCATCTTTTTTTTTTTTTTAAGAGTGTTCTGCTTTATCAAGGTCTTTGCATTTCCATTTAATTAGGCTTCTTCATTTCCCTTTAACAATGCTTTGTGGTTTCACTGGCAGAGGTCTTGTGCATCTTACCTTACTCCCTATGGTCTACTGTAGTCTTAGCCCTGGACAGTGAGTTCTCTGAGAGAGTAAATACTAACTTTCCCCTTTGCCTCCCCTGCACCCAGCACAGGCTTGGACTAGAGTAGCTGTGTAGCAATGATTTATTTTATAATTTAATGAATTTTATTATTCATACAGAGGGTGGCTTTTTTTTTTAAGTGTTTTTGTAGAAGATTAATAATGCAGCATTGAATCATGAAATATTTATTGAACACCCATCACCAGAAAGGATGCCTATGGAGCGTATCCTTTTATTTTGTTGTGTAACTCTCTCTAGCACCAGCACTAGCACTGGCTGGGGAACATGGTCCCCAATATTGAGCACCTTTTTGCCCCTGTTCCCAGCACCAGGCACCGACTGTGCTGGAGCTGGCCCACAGCTGCTGTGTCTCCTGAGCTGCTTCTCCCCTTCTTCTGTCTCTGCCCAGGGGAGAACCACTTAAGGTACTAGGGCAGCTGCTGGCCTAGGTTCCCCTGCCTAAGCTGGAGATCATGGTTCCTGTGTGTTCAGCACCACGCATGCCCTACGTTACCCCAGCCCAAGTCTGCCCACCACACCTTGCCATTTTCCCTCTGACCTCCCTCTTGTTCTCTCTGCATAAAACTCAATTTGCGTCTTGATGGAGATGAATAATTAGAAGCCTCCAGCGTGAATAATTCCAGGCAAATTAATTTTTGTGCCAATCAGGGAAAATTAATTGGCTTCATGATGTTTCCTAGTTTCCAGGAGGGGCTCCCCAGCTGCTAGCCCACCTCCTCTCAGCCTCAGGGCTCTTCTTCCCCAGACTTTGGAGAAGATTGCTTGTTAGTTTAATTGTTTGTTTGTTTGCTTGTTTTTTTTTTTTTTTTTTTTTTTTTTAATGGCTTCCACAGGCAACAATGCTACCCCTTCTTGCAGCTAAATGACCCATTTAACAAGCATGATGAAAACCTCCTTAGAGCCACCACTGGCTGAGTAAAATCCACCTGGTCCTTTACAGCCCAGTTTTCCCCCCTAGCCTTTTAATTGCTATTATGGAATACAAGCACATACAGAGAAGTACATAAAAAATATAAATGTATAGCCTGATGAATTATTATAAGGCAAACATTTGTGAATATATTCTCCCATTTTGTGGCTTATCCTTTTTCACTCTTAATGATATTTTTTGATGAAAGAAATTCTTAATCTCTTCTTTATACTCTCATTAACAATTTATTCTAAAATGAAGTGTTTATTCTGTATTTCATGAGAAAACTACTTTATTCTCTTTTTTTTTTCAAAATGGAAACACATACCTACTCACAAGAGCTATTTAAAAGCAGAATGGTGATATCAAGACACTTTACTCTTAATTATCTCACACGAGAGATAAAACTGTTATTAAACCTAAGAAAATAAATAAATCTCTAATATTGTCAAATATCTAGTACTTATTCACATTTCTCTAATTATCGTACAAACGTCTTTAATATTTGTAAGAGGACTGGATTATTTCTTCTTAAATTTCATGTAAGTGGAATCATACGGTATATATTCTTTATAAAAACATTCTTTATTGGACTAGCAATTAGCGTAATGGCTATGTTGCTGGACTCCCATGTAGTTGACCGCGGTTCCCGTCTCGGACCCGGTGGCTTAAAACTCACGTCGGGTGCATGTGCGTGCGTGCCCAAGATCCCGAGAGGAGAATGGAGGAGAAGGGATTGTGGTGTGGCCATCCCCTGGGGGGCTGATTTCTTGCTTTCTGTCTCTCTGTCTGTCTCTGTCTTTCTGGCGAGCACATGTGCCCTATAGCAAAAACCTCTCCAAAAAAAAAAAACCAAAAAAAAACCCAAAACATTCTTTATTTTTATTTATGGTTGTCATTTTTAACTTGCTACCAGGCATGTGTACTCACCAGAGAGAGACAGAAAGACAGAGAAAGAGAGACACAGAGAGAGAGAGGAAAAGTGAGACAGCAAGCCGCCAGGTCTGGGACCTGAACTGTGGTCAGCCATGTCAAAGTCCAGTGCCTTAATCACCATGCCACCTGTCAGCCCCTCAAAACATTGTTTTTTAACTACATAATAATTATAATTATACAGTATTTTTATTTATTTATTTATTTTTGTGTGAGAATACAACGTGTGATGATCTAATCATGGCAACTTGCATACTCATCACCTCAAACATTTGTTATTACTTGTGTTGGGAGCATTTAAAATCCTCTTCTAAGGAACAAAAGGGAGACCCTGCAATCCCAGAGACCCTGCAATTCCAGGTGGGCCCAAGCCAAGTCCCTTGGCTTAAGATCATCAGCAGAGACCCGCATCCAGCCTGCTGTGGTGGAAGAGGGGCTCTCTCGCTTTCAAGAACCAATACCTGGTTCCTGTAATCGCACAGAAAGAAGGAGCAACATGGAGATAGAAGGTAGGAACTGCTGCCCATGTGTGCTGATGCCATTCTGCCTGTCACCCACCTAGGACAAACAGGAAGGCCCAAGCTAAGTAGCTTGGCTTGAGTTCATCAGCAGGGACCCCTGCCCAACCTGCTATGATGGAGGAGGGGATTTACAGCCTGAGCAGTCTACCACCTTACATTCTACCTGTCAGCACAACTTCCATCCATCTGGGATAATTTACGTTTAGGTATTCTACCACCAAATACCTGAAGATAGGAGACTCTGGAAGAATTCTTTCCCCATAACTCCCTTAGCACTAAAAGAAGAGAAACTCTCTTCTGAATACCTAAACCCTAAACTCCTACCATGGGTCACACCCACACCCACAGTAGAGAAGGGAAATTGACACAGAGCTTATGCATATCATAAAGGAATTCAGGAGCACACAGCTATGGAAACATTCCAAAGAAACAGGAAGAAGTGAGTGTATAACCAAATGACTAAAAATCAAGGCAGAGCCTGAAGAAATCAGAGAAAATCAGGAAATACCCCCCATCAAAGGATCATAACTCCTCACCAATAATGGATTAAAAAAATATAGGATTTCAAAAATGTTAGAAAAATAATTCAGAATACTCATCACAACAAAACTCAACAAGATGCAAGAGAAAACAGAACCAATTGCAGAAGATGAGAAAATCCTCCCATGATGTGAAGGAACAACTTCATAAGGAGATAGACACACTGAAAAAGAATCAAACAGAACTTATGTAGATAAAGAATACATCACAGAAAATCAAAACCTCTCTCAGAAGCATCAACAGCAGATTAGACTATGCAGAATCAATAAAATGATGACTATATATGGCAAATCCTAAACACTATTAAATGGCCAAATATCCACATAATTACTAGGTATTCCAGAAGGTAAAGGCTTAGAAAATAAAAATATCTTTCATAATATATTAGCTGAAAACTTTCCAAATTTAGAGGGGCATGTGGACATCCAAATCTAGAAGCTACAAAGGACACCAAATACATTTGACATAAGAAGATCCTCTCCAAAGCATATCAGAGCCAAATTAGTAAAAATCAAGGGCAAGAAGAAAATTCTAAAAATGACAAGAGATAAACTCCAAGTTACTTACAAAGGTTATTCCATTAGACTAACACCCGATCTCGTAGTTGAAATAATGCAGGCAAAGAAAGAATGGGAAGACATATTTAAAACTCTAAAAGAAAAGCAATTTCAGTCAAGAGTACTATACCTACAAGATTAACCTTCAAATTGGAAGGAGAAATAAAATTATTCTCAGATAAGCAAATGCTGAAAGAATTCACCAAAACAAAGCCAGCTCTTTAGGAAATACTTAAGGGACTACTATACCAGGAAAGCTAGAGAGACTTAGAAGTAAGAGAACACAAAACAACTAGAAAAAAAGAGTAAGTCCACACATATTGATAATAACATTGACTGTCAGGACTAAACATAGATTCCACAATTTTACACAAGCGGGTTTAAATACAAATGCACCATTTATTTGATAGACAGTTGTCTCTACAAGTTTCAATTTATATATTTACTATAACCAATACTCATTGTGTAAAACTAGATAATAGAGTAAAAGTCCAAAATATTACAAAACATTCTTTCTTTGGGATGAATTTTAAAAAAGGATAAGATCAAAACTTTGAAAAGCCCATAAATCACCAACTCACTGGCTTTACCATGTCTTCACTTTTAAGCATCTCCTTCCAATTTTGCTTTATCTTTGCCTTTTCAAGGACTTATTTCCTATGCACAGTATAGTACTATGGTCTTATCAGAACTTGTAGTGTGTGAGTAAAAGTATTCTTCTTCTACTTTTTCCTAAGGAGCTATTGTTATGTACGGTATTACCTTTCTCTAATTGGGCCAGTGATTGATACCCACAGATTTTTCTCAGATTATAAATTCTTATTTCCTACAGTCCTTTGCATGGAAATTACAAGTTCTTCTTTCATTGGCTACATTAAGATTATCTTTGTTAATTTATGAGATTGTTTGTTGCCTGATTTAAAAAAAAGTGATTTAACTTTATTTAATATTATTATTAATTTTTGATTTGCCATAGGGCATGTGCACTCACCAGAGAGAGACAGAGACAGAGAGAGAGAGACAGGGAAAGTGGGAGAGCAAGCTGCCAGGCCTGGGACTTGAACCACAGTCAGTCATGTGGGAGTCCAACACCTTAACCACCATGCCTTCTGCTAACCAAATTTTAATCAATATATTTTTCTTTAAAACTGTATCTCACAGTAAAAATGTCATACTTATGCAATTCAGTACATGTTGGCGTCCGCCCCAGGGCTTGGGTCTGGCTGAATCATGATCAGAGGGGGCTGCTGGTGAGGAAGAGAAAGAGGACGAGAAAGAGAAAGTCCTCCATCTTGCCAGGACCGGGGAACTGGAAAGAATGAGACAAAGGGAGAGAGTGGAAACGGACACAGGAAGCCTGAGCCTAGGTAGCCCAAGAAGCTTGTGCAGCCCAGACGAACCGGACGTCTTTATTTATAGTACAAGGAGACGTTACACATGTATGTTTCATGACACTTCATAGATTGGTTGCCAGGTTACAGACAATAAGTAGGGAAGGAGCTGAAGAACCTCTCTATAAGGAGTGCACCACCACACCCAGAGAAGTCTAAAGAACCTTTCAGATGCAGAGCAGGGATTGGATTTTACTTATTGGGGTCAAGATGTTTCTTGAAGTCCATCAGATGTGTGTTGGAATGCCCCTAGTCATTTCCACCCTTGCTCTGTCTGCAGCCAAGGTCAGGGAAAGACAATTCATAAGGTTCTGCCAAACCCCAAAAGAGCATGTGGTGTTTGCTCAGAGCATGTCCCCACACCTCAGACTTTCTCTCTTAAACGTGTCCCCACAAGTACATACTTGCAGAATAACCATTGGAGCAGTTATTCAATGTTAAATGTTGAAGGAGGTGAATATATTTATATTCTTGATCTGTTTATTACACACTGTACACGTGCTTTTAAACACCATTCTGTACCTTACAAAAATGTGCAAGGATATATTCATTCTACCATTGATGAATAATTGGAAAGTTTCCTACTTATAAATAAAGTTTCTGTGAAGATTCTTTTAAGTTAGCATTGGTGACCAAGTTTAGGAGTGAAATTTCTGAGTCAGAGGATATAAGTAACTGTCTCATTTTATATTCTCAACATGATGCATGTTGTATCATATCTTTGCCAGTATTTGGTATTGGCAGTCTCCAGTTTTCTCTTTAGTATGAGTATAATGGTATTTGCGATGTTTTTAATTAACATATTTCTGAGGAGTAATGATGCTGGTCAATTTTTATGTACTTATTGGCCATCTGGATATTCTCTTTTGCTTATTTTCATATAGAATAGACTATTTTAAACAATAATCAATTTTCAGAAACTCTCTATATATTCTTGGTACAAATTCTATACTGGATTTATGTACTATAAATATGTCCTAGTCTGTGGCTTGACAGACCAGAGTTAAAAATATGCCACCTTTGTATGCTGACTATTTTGAGTTAAAGGCACTTGAAAAACAGCTAACCTTCTTTCTGTTTCTTTTAAAATAATAAAAAAAACCCTTTCAACTAATAAATGTTCATTTGTTTTTGAGAAAGTTGTTAATTGGAGTTTAATTTTTTATTTTTTTTTACTATAGGGCATATACACTTGTTGGAAAGAGAAAGAGAGGAAGAGAGATAGATATATATATATATATAGAGAGAGAGAAACTGAGAAAGTACCCTCCCCCACAGGGAGGATGGCTAACCCATAATCCCTTGTCCATTCACCTCTTGAGGTTTTGGGGGCAAACATGTACATGCACCAGGAATAATTTTCAAGCTGCCAGGTCCAGGACTTGAACTGGATGATTGGCTATGTGGGATCCAGCCAGCCTAATCTCTATGTCACCTGTTGCCCCCCTCCCTCTTTCTGTTTCTTAAAATTGGTAGATATAATTCTCATGTGACAGATGTCCAGGCCTAGCAGAGAAACCCTAAAAGGTATAGTTAAAATGTTGCCTCCCCTACATCTTCTCATTGTTGTAATAAAATCTTTTGGTGAACAGAAACTATTAATTTTAATAAAGTCTAATTTTGTTTTCTTTTTTAGTGTGTTCCATTTAAGAAATATTTATCTATCCTAAGTTCATAAAGATATTTTCCGATATTTTCTTCATGAGGATTTAGTGTCATCTTTCATATTTAGGCCATATTTGAGTCTATGATCTATCACAAATTCATTTTTTTAAGAAGTTTTTGCTATAGGGCGTGTGCGCTCACCAGCCAGACAGAGAGAGATAGAGAGACAGAAAATGAGAAATCACCCCCCAGGGGGGATGGCCACACCACAATCCCTTCTCCTCCATTCTCCTCTCCGGATTTTGGACATACACGCACACGCGCCTGGCGTGAGTCTAAGCCACCGGGTCCAGGACTTGAACCATGGTCAACTACGTGGGAGTCCAGTGACATAGCCATTATGCTAACTGCTGGTCTCCACAAATTCATTTTTGAAGGGGAAGCAGAAAGGTTTATTTTTTTTTTCCTACATAAGCATGTAATCACTCTAACATCATTTATTTAAAAAGCCACTCCTCCCACCCCTGAATCACAGTAGCACATTTGTTATAAATGAAGTGATTGTACATGTGTGGATCTTTTTCTGGGACTTAAAATGTTATGTTCCATTGTTCTATATTTCTATCTTATGCTGCACTACAGTTTTTATTGTGGTGGTTTTAGAATAAGTTTTGAAATATGGTAATGTATATAATTTTGCTTTTTTCTTCTACTTCAAATTTTTTATAGTTATTATGAATCTTTGCATTTCCATATTAATTTTTAAATCACATGCCAGTTTACACACACACACACACACACACACACACACAGATGGGTCTGCCCAAAGATGATCCTTTACATCTGAGCCTGCAGGCTGAGGGAGAGCTGGCCATGAGAAAAGCTGGAGGAGAGCATCCGGGTGGAGAGAACAGCAAACCCAAGCACCTCAATATGGCGAGGACCTTGGTTGTGATAGGAATCTCACAGAATCTGTCCCTTGGGCAAGGAGGAGCCAGATACAAGATGAAGTTTGAGCCATGGTAGGTACCAGATCTTCCAGGGCCTTATGGGCCATAGTAGGGGAGTTGGATTCAATTCCAAAGGAACAGAAAGATTTTAATCTGAAGTTGATAGGACTCAATTTATATTTATTAAAAGATCCCTTTTGCCAATGCAGTCAGCACTGTGTAGCAGGGGTTGATAGTTATTCCCCACTATCCATCTCTCCTTTTTATACAGTTGTAGGATTTTTAGTTGGCCACACGGCCACTCAGCTAATGATGTCATTCCTAGCCTCCCCTGTAGTGGGTATGGCCAAGTGACTATGTCCTGGCCAGTGGAATGTGACTAAAAGTGACACCTGGAGGTTCTGGTCATGTCCATAAAAGGTCTGAGTGCCCCTTCCTATCCCCTCTTGCACCTGGCCATAGGTGGGCTAAAGGTGGAAGCTGCACTTAGGGATGGCAAAGCAATGGGGAGCAATGACCCCAAATCTGGGTCACTGGCAAGGTGGGTCTACCTCACCAGCCCTAAGTCACCTTTCTAGATGTGTTTAGGATTAAAAAAAAGCTTTTACCTTGATTAATCTTTATAAAGTTGGGTATCTTTTATAGTGAGCACACACATCTCCTAGAAAATATACCTGATTGCAGTGGGAAATGGCCCCGGGTCCTGCAGGGTCCAAGGAACTGGAATTTCGCTGGGTATTTAAGTCCAGATGCTCAGGAACTACCATGGTTTTTAGTGAGTGGTCACTGTCAGTGTTATTCCATCAGCCCAGGATCTGGAAATTGGCATCCACTTAGTACACGTTTCATGAAAAAAATTTATGAATCACCAGCATTCCTTTTCCTGATGTAACCAGTTTATTGACTTTCCAATCGGTGGGGTATAAATTTAAAAAGGTTATATTTCCTCTGCTCAGTACTTTATCTATGCTCTGTAGATTCTTCCCTCCCCACTCCTCAAGAATTTTTTGAACAGTTCTCATTACCCTGGAATCTGGTATTTTCCATTGATGAAGCCCATCCTATTTAAAATTTCTTTCTCATGCAAATGAAATACCATCTCCTGAGTATACTAATTACCCTGATTTAATCTTAACACATTGTATTCTTGTACTGAAAAATCACGTTATACCCACACAAATAGGTACAATGATTTTATGTTAATGAAGAAAATAAAAGAATCAGCATTCCTTCCCCTCTTCTGAGTAGTTTCAAGAGTATTGTGCCTTCTTGAAGTGGAGGAGGAGGTATGATCTGACTGGACAGCCTCGTCTACCCTCTCCTCTTTAAGTCTTATCCTCTTCTATATTGAGAGTAAAGAAGATTATTATTTTGCTATAGGGCAAGTGTGCTTGCTGGAGAGAGACAGAGACAAAGTGAGAAAGACCCTCCCTCCCAGAAGGATGGCCATAGTATAATCCCTTTTCCTTCATTTTCCTCTTGGGAATTTGGGCATGCATGTACAAATGCCAGTGTGATTTTCATGCCACTGGGTCTGGGACTCAAATTGTGCAGTTGGCCATGTGGGGACCCAGCTGCCTTAACCACCACACCACCTGCTGGCCCAAGGAAGATTTTTTTAAACACAACAAGCTGCTGTTGTGGTCACCTTACAGGTAGATGCCGTTGTCTGACAGATGTCTACATTCTGGCTCTCTGTGGGGATCATGAGAGTCCCCCACTGAGGAAATACGGGCCTTATGGAGGATTCTGCAAAGCTTTCCACTTCTCAGGCCCAACATGGCAGGTCTAGGTTTGGCTTGACCCTTCTTCTCTACTTGGCTCCCATCAGCAGTAGGACATCCTCCAGGGTCTGCAGAAGTCTGCCTCTCACACAGCCTTAGGGCAAAGGTGCTGGTTGGTGGATCCAGCTCAGGGCACTTCGCCCAGGTGGAAACTATAGGCCTATCCTGCGCCCAGGACAGATTAATGGGCAGGTGTTCAGTGAGAGCACAAGATGCCAGGTTGTTTCTTGCTTCAGCCATCTAAGTGATTGTCCATCCCCTCTCAATCTTGGTTTTGGAGAGGGGAAAGGTGAGGAGGGAATGTTCTATCACCTCCCCAGTTAGTACTTGTTGACAAAGACAGGGTGCATGGTAGTTGATCAAGGCAGGGCCTGTTTTGTCCACTATTATTGGTCTCTGAGGGAGTGCTTGCCCCACACATACTGGTGACCCTGTTTAGAACAGAGAGAACTTAGTAACTCTTTTCTTCAGCTTTGGGTCTAGTTGACAATTCAGTGGTAAGAAGGCAAGTCGATGAACTGTGTTACAACTCTGTAGTTAACATTGTAGGCAACACCACCACCAGCCATGTGACTATAATTATTACGGTGGATACTGTAATTATCATCCTCCCATCACTGATGTCCGCACTATCCTACAGCTCTGCCACCGGCTAGCTTCACAGGCGTCACCCCCGTAGACACCATCCCATCTCTAGCATCACTGAGATCACAACTGTAGGAGTAAGGTATTACTAGTTGCTCTAGCAAAAGGACCATGAAATGAGTCAAGGCTCAAGTACAAGAGAAGTTTATTTCTCACTTACGTACTTGTCTAAAGCAGGTGGTATTGGCTGGCAGGAGACTTAGAATGTAGTTTCTACCACCTGCTAGGGCCTCATTCTTGTCTGCAGAGAAGGGGAAAGATGATGTGGGTGGGGACATGTGCCTCTGTGAAACTGCCAGTTGTGCTCAGCTTTTGATGGCTGGAGCACAGGCAGGCAGAGAGGCCCACAGGCAAGGGAGTCTGGGCTGTGCAGTAGGGCTGCAAAATAAAACAGATGTTTGGGTTAAGAGGTAGCAGACTTTGTCAGGTCACCTTCCCGAGCATCAGTGTATCTGCTCTCTTCCTCATATGTGCTAGAGGTCTGTGTGGCAATGGCAAGAGCATATGAAGTTGCTGTGATCAAAGATCTTATGAAGCAGGTAAATATTAGAACAAAGCAACACAGGGTGAGGTCTTCAAAAAGCTCATGGAAAAGGTGTATTTGATGAAAAAAGTACACTTGGATTTCATTTTTTTTTTTTGCATCAGAATAAACTTGTACTTTAATTCCAGTTTTCCATGAATGGTTTGAAGTCCCCTCATATATTAGGTTTGGCTGTAATTTTGGGCTAGTGAGTAGTAGTCCAGGGTATTTTGAGGCAGTTGAGTTGAATCTTGGAGTAGGAGTAGAATGTCTGTGGGTGGCAGGAAAGCGGATTTTGGGGTCGGGAAGGGCTTGTTGCAGGGAAACGGCCTGAGCACAGGCCTGAGTGGGCTGAACCAGGGTATAGTGGCCGAGAGGAGGCAGGCCTGTTTGGAGCAGATGAAAGATGGAGAAACAGCATTAATATTCAGGCCTAGGAGGCAAGAGGTGGCCACAGAGGGCAGGCTTCTCATGTCAGGCCTGGACACAGTGTTGTGGAGTGGGTTGGGGCTGTGGAGTTTAGACTCACATGTCCCTGTCCTCGAGTCCTGATTGCTGCTTTGTAGCTGGTGACTTTAGCAAATACATGCCCTCTCTGAGTCTTAGTCTTCTCATTTTCTTTTTTTCCCTTTTAGTTTTTTTTGCTATAGGATGTGTGGGTTTGCCAGAAAGAGAGAGAGAGGGGGAGTGGGAAAGCATCTTTGGGGGGGATGGCCATGCTGCAGTCCCCTCTCTTCCATTCTCCTCTCAGGATTTCAGACATGTACACACCTGTGCCCCGCATGATTTTCAAGTCAATCACAAAGGGACAGGTACTGTGATTCCGCCTACGTGAGGTACTTAGAGTCATCTTCACACAGACAGTCGAATGGCGGGTGGACAGGGACTGGGAGAGGGAGGATGGGGTGTTCGTGTTGAAGGGGTGTCAGCTGGGGAGGATGACGGGTTCTGGATGAATGGGGGTGACTGGTGCACAACGAAGTGAATGTACTGACTGGCGCTGACTGCACACTTCCTAGTTAAAACGTTAAGTTTTATGTTATGTGTATTTCACCACCAAAAAAAGAGAAAAATCAGAATTTGCACACCAAATGTGCCATTGGCTGTGTGGGGTCCGGGACCTTAACATCCATACCACCTGCTGGCCTGCGCCTTAGTCTCTTTGCTTCTTGTGTAGGAAGTTAATGACACCTACCTACAGGGCAGTATCTGTAAAGCTGCGACATGTGATAACCATTCCATTAAAGTCCATTATTCTTAAGTTGACAAAAAGGGTAAGAGGCTTAAGGGCAAGGCTTTTTAATCTCAAATCAGCCTTTGGTATGGGGTGTAGGCTGGAAAGACAGGTTTATATGTCTGCATTTTATAGTCAACAGAGGGGAAAGGAGTGCTTTAAAAATGCTCAGGAACTGGCTCTGTAGCTTAATGGTTATGAGAGCAGGATTCCACGTGGCCAGTGCGGTTACAATCTCAGCCCTGGCAGCCTGAAAAGCATACCAGGTGCATGGGCATGTGTGCTCCAGAGCCAGACAGAATGGGAAAACGGAAGAGAAGGGATTGCAGCATGACCCTATTCGCTGTGTGTAAGGAGGTGCTTTCTCTGTCTCTCTCTGGTGAGTGCATGTACTTTCTGACAACTGAAAAAACCAAGTTCAGAAAGAGTACAACTCCAAGATGCAGCAGTTACGCAATGCTCATGAGAAGCTGGATCCCACACAGTAACCACAGCTGGGATCCCTGGTCCAGTCTGCCTGAAACAGCTGGGATCCCTGGTCCAGTGTGCCAGCACCCAGGATCTGATGGGCTGGAGGGTGCTTCTCTATTTCTCTCTCTTTCTTGCACACACATGCAATCTATCATGAATAAAGAAAAAAATGTCCAGAAAGAGTTGAAAGCAAAGTAACTCAGGTTCGCAGCACTATTCACAATAGCGAAGCAATCTGAATGTCTGAGGGAAAAATGGGTAAACAAAATATGACATACGTACAGTGGAACATTACTCAACCTAAAAAGAAAGTAAATTCTGACATAGGCTACCTCAATGGATGAACCTTAATGGACATTATGCTGAGTGAAACAGGCCAGTCACAAAAAGAGGAGTACTGTGATTCCACTTACATGAGGTACTTGGAGAGTCAACATCATGGGGACAGTCGAAGAGCAGGGGTCAGGCAGGGACGGGGAGAGAGAGGATGGGGAATTCGTGCTGATTGGGTGTCAGCTGGGGAGGATGAAGACTTCTGGAGAGGGATGGTGGCGATGGGTGCACAATGAAGTGAACGTACTTAATGGCACTGAATTGCGTGTTTCAAGGTTAAAATTTTATGTTACGTGCATTTTATCACCAAAACCAAACCAAACCAGAATATACAACGTGGGAAGGAGGGTGGGCAGCCCCTTAGGCTCGTGAGTCTCACTCCCTACTTCTCTGATTATCTCCATCTGGCCTGAGGTCGTCCTCAGGAAGGTAAGACCGCCCTCTGCTGCCAAGCCCCTGGGCAGCCTTGTTCAAGCAGGCGGAGGCTGAGGGCCGCCCCTGCCCCTCCAGAGCCAACCAGGCTGTCCACACCTTCTCTAGAAACTCCAGGTTTGTTGGAAAGGGCGCCTGTTGTCCTCTCAAATCCCGCTGGAAGCCCCGGTGAGCACCGGGCAGGCTGCTGCTCCTGGCCAGGCAGCCATGGCCCGTAGGGCCCACGCCTTGGCCGGCAGTCCAGCTTTCCCGGCGTCCTGGGGCCTTAGGGCCGGCTTCCGCCCAGGAATCTCGAGCTAAGCAGGGGTTCCCTGCGGTGCCCGCTCCGCTCGGCAGGGGGAGCTAGAGCCCCACGCTTGGCTCCGCGGCCAGCGGAGGGCAGTGCCTGAGCGCCGCCGGCCAGTGTGCGGGAAGGAGGCGTGCGGCCCGCGGTCCCCAGCGCCATGCCATCCTTGCAGGGCTTCCAGACACTCGCTGCAGCTGTGTGACAAATCACCCCAATTCCGTGCTTTTATGATCATTTATGGCCTCTCACGATCCAGGGAGTTCTGACCCTGAGGTGTTGGCTGTGTCCTCTGTGGGCTCAGCTGGCGGGGAGGCAACTGTAGTCCGTGCCACCCGGACTGGCTGTGTCCAGGAGCGAGTGTCCTGGGAGAGAAGAGGAAATTTCCACTTGTGAGGCTCCACCAGGACAGGCACAACCACTGACTTCTGTGATGAGGCCGCCTAGGGCAGGGCCAGGCCTGACTCAAGGGGAGGGACCAAAGCCTCTTCCTGGTGGGGCAGGTGAAGAGGTGGCAGTCTTCTTAGTGTTGATGTCTCTGGGCCTCAGCTTCCTCCAAGAGCTGCCACGTGACTCATGAGAATTGTTTTCCTTAAACTTTACTTATTTACTTCTGTCATGAGAGAGAGAGAGACAGAGAGAGACAGCATCCCCTTCATGGTCTTGACGTCAGAGTCCACACCCAACTTCAGCCAGCTCAGGATGATCCCATGTCAGTTCTGGGCATACTCAGGAAGATGTCCAGACTCCAACCCCAGCCTTCCCACGGGTCAGCCTTGCAGAGCGACTCCTCACACTCTGGCCTGTTAACAGACCTTTAAACCCCACAGAGAGTCTCAGGAGTAGAGAGCCTGTGGCATGGCCTAGGTCTAGGTAAGGAGCTAGGGAGGCCCTTGATGGCTGGAGTTTACTGTTACTGTGTAGCAGGGTGTACACTCCACTTTCATGTCCTCTAGTCCTCTAAATAACCTGTATGGTGGGTAAGATTTCCCCTGGTTTATAAAAGAGGAAACTGAAATTCTGTGACTCACAGGACTCACCCAGCTAGAGAGGAGGTAAAGAGGGCTCTGAATCCAGGTGGTCTCTCTCCGGAAACCTTGTGCTACTGGCCACAGTGCGTTCATCCAGGAAGCAAAACCATGCTCAGAAATCTTTGAAGTAGGAGAACAAGGATGCCTCTGACATCCAAAAGGCCCTTCAGAGTCATTTGTAGCAGGGAGTGGGGCAGTAGGGAGTTGCCTGGGTGAGAGCTTCAGGAAGGAAGGAGCTGAGGAGCAGAAACCCTAGGACTTGATTGTGGGTCCATCAGATGGGCATTATACCAGGATCCATAAGGCAAAGCGAGGGCAATGGTCATGATTGAAAGAGGCTCTAGGAAGTGGGAGATAACATCTATCTATCCTTTTATCTATGTCTCCTCCATAAATCCATCTTCCTGTGTATCCATCCATCCACCTGTGAGTTCATTACGACGACTGTTTCCACTTTGTGTCTGGCCCTTTTCTATGTATATGATTAAAATGCAGCCTCTGCCCCAGAGCTCAGATTACCCAAAGGCAGGCAAACAGGGTGGGCAGTGGGTGCATCTGTGGCAACCCAGAGGAAGGACATGAGACTGCAAACCAGAAAGTCCCAGTGCAGAAGGTGGGGCAGCCAGAGCAGAGCTGGGCCTGATTACGAAGAGCTTGAGCCCAGAACCCCTGAGCAGCTGTTTCTGGAGAGGACATGTGTTCTCCAGGTGATAGGGGCTCCGAGGCAAGGCCTAGGATCTTCCAGCCCTTCCTCAAAGATGTGTAAGCTCTGACAGGTCCACACTCTGAGCATGTGCAATTGGGAGATGGCTGAGGTTGTCTCAGAGAACGATATCTGACTTCCATCCAGGAAGGACCAGATGAGGAAGAATTTATCAGGTAGAACATACAGTACAAGGGATTTGAATTCATCCTAAGACAGAGGTTGGAAAAAAAAGACTTTCTTCCCTGATATCAAAAGGAGATAGCTATGGGGACCAGCAGTTAGCATAATGGCTATCTCGCTGGACTCCCACGTAGTTGACTGCGGTTCGAGTCCTGGACCCAGTGGCTTAAACTCACGCCAGGCGTGTGTGCGTGCGTGCCCAAGATCCCAAGATGAGAATGGAGGAGAAGGGATTGTGGTGTGGCCATCCTCACTGGGGGGTGATTTCTCGCTTTCTCTCTCTCTGTCTCTCTCTGTCTGTCTGGCAAGCGCACATACCCTATAGCAAAAACCTCTCAAAAAAAAAAAAAAAGAGAGATAGCTATTATTATATATTGGATATTTATAATGCAGACATGGGAGAATATTTTGATATTGTAGTTGAACTGGCTTGCTCTTGATAATCCACTGTCACTAAAGTCTCTTGTTTGGACATGAGTATAACCATTGCCTAGAGCAAGGAGGACATTGCCATGGCAAAGTGGAGAACCTAAAATTCGAGTTCTTGGTATGAGGCAACAAATAGGAATAAATGTCACCAGGCAGAAATGCATTTTCTCCAAGTTCTATTACCTGAGAATACTCGGTCTGTCATTTTCATGGTTCTAGGTGTAATTCTCACCCTTACTTTGTGATGTGGATAATATTTCTTCCATTCTATTATGAGAAGCTGAGTTTCAGAGTTACTTAGTCTTCCCAATATCACACAGCCAATGCATAGCAGAACTGAGACTCCAATTCAGGTCTCTGATACAGAGCCTGAACTCTTTCTGTTCCACTGAGCTGCTTCAGTAAGAGCTGATCCCTATTGGTTTGGTGTTTGGAGGCAGGTTAATGGAGTTTTGACCTCCAGGGACTCTCCCTTAGCTCACCTGCAGGAGTTGCATGGGGCCAGGTACTGACTGATTCCCCGTATACCTGACATCGCTTATGATGAATGGGGTGTCTGTTCCTTTGATTCCAACTTGGTTTAGAAACGTGATAGCTATTTTGTTGGGATTCCCAAGAGGGCTCCCCCTTTTCCTTCTCCTTTGGGTAATGTATCTGATCCTCAGTTCTCCTCCAGATCACAGGGACTGGCATGTGGTCCTTTCTCAGCCAAGTAGGGCATCATAATTACATGATTTGTTCAGTAATACAAGGGAATAAATAAAGTTGTGGAAAATGGAATTAAAGCATGAATTTATTTTGGTGCAACAGTTTTTGAAATCCATGCATAAGTTTTTTTTATCGTTCTAACTTTCCTTTAATATTTCTTATGTTAATTTGATCCACCTGGCCAATAAGATTCTTCCCGTAGGGTTTTTCTCCTGTTGATGATGGAAAGATTCTTATTGTGGGGTCTTGGTGTTGGAAGAATGTGACTAAGAGTGTCTAGCAGCATTTTCACACCTAAGGGAGGAGGCTCTTTTTCAGGGGGAGAGGAGGTTCAAAGAGCAGGGGTCAGGAGATGGTAAGAGAGCTCTGAGGACATGATTTACATCCTGGATTCAGTTGGGTGGGATGCCAGTTACCTAACACCTACCCCATTCTTCTCATTATAGGAGTGAGCATATGCCTCTCATGATTCAACAAGTTAGTGCAGGGTTTATGTTACTTGTAATCAAGAGCCCTGACCACTACAGTGGCCATTTAGTCTAACAAAAAATAAACCTAGTCAAACTAACTCATGTATAAAGTGGTTACTGGGGCCTTCCAGGGTCTTAGAGTCTCACTTCTGTTTCCCTTCAGGATTCTGCCCCTTGCTTCTGTGTCCCTCTGTAGATTAGTTTTCTCCTGTAACCCTCTGGCTTTGACTGGCCTTGGTGCACACCAGGACCCTAATCTGGCTTTGCACCTCAGCTAATCTGTCTCTTGATGTGGTACATTAATCACATGGACCTGGGGGGAGAGCAAAAACCTGTCCACTCTCAGGTCCATCACCTTTGGCCAGAGGCATAGGGTTAACATGGATAGTAATGACTGCTGAGATCAGCTCTTCAGCAGAGGCCATGGGTGGCAGTTTTTGTCAATGGGTATGATGGAGAGGCAGCCACGGCATGGCTATGCAGTGTGTCATGGTGACACCAAGACTTTCGCAGGAAAACAGTGATTTATTCATGTGCTAGCACTGGCTCAGCAGATTCACAGTCAAAGGCTGAGCCCTGAATTTCTTGGGAGCTCTTCCTTTTATCTGTTTTAGCGTTTCTGTCTCTTATATATGGTTGTAGATACTTTTACATACTTTTGATTGGGTAAAAGACTGTTACAGAATTGTAGGTATGTACTGGGCTAGCAGGCTGTTAGATACACAGGTGTACATGAAATTACAGAGTTGCTAGGCTGCTATCAGGACTACAAGGTCACTAAGAGCGGCTAAGTTGCTATGGGGATAGGCTAAACAGGTCACCACAGGCTGCACATGCATACTTAAATTCTAAGTATGTCCCGTTATCTTCCTTGGTCCTGAAGGGTCCCCCTACCACGGCCAAGATATTGGCCATGGCTGGGTCTCATCAGTTCCTTGAAGGGTGTTGGATTAAAGCCTCCAGTTTTGCACTGGCTGTTGACTAGAAGCCACCCCTTTGGTTTCCTGCTAAGTGGCCCTATCCATATGCAGCTTATATTATGAAAACTTTCCTCAAAGTCAGCAAGGGAAAGGGAGAATTTGCAGTGGAACAGGCACTACAATGGTCTGTAACGTAATCACGTATGGTAATCACTTACATGTAAACATCAACCCTCTCACCCTTGACATGTTTTATACAGTTAGAAGCAGGTCACATATCCTTCTCTCGCTGAAGGGAGGGGACTATACAAAGGCATAAACATGAACAGGCAGAGATATCTGGGGGTATTTTAGGGTCTGTTCACTGCACTATCTCACATTAAACAATTCTAAAATGGAACAAAATCTTTAAAACAACTTTTTTTTCCAGATGGCTCTGTGAGCCTTAAGAGAAGCATAGGGAGTAAGTCCCACGTATACTCAGACTTTCTGTGTGGGGACAATTTTCCAGTAATAGCTCAGGAAAATAGAGCTTAAGTAGAAGGTGGCAATCTTGCTGAACAAGGGAAACAGAGATTGGAATTTTTTTTTTTTTTGGAGAGATTTTCACTGTAGGGCGTGTGCGCTCGCCAGACAGACAGAGAGAGACATAGAGACAGAAAGCGAGAAATCACCCCCCAGGGGGGATGGTCACGCCGCAATCCCTTCTCCTCCATTCTCCTCTCAGGATCTTGGGCACGCACGCACACGCACCCGGCGTGGGTTTTAAGCCACTGGGTCCGGGACGCGAACCACGGTTGACTACATGGGAGTCCAGCGACATAGCCATTACGCTAACTGCTGGTTCCCGACAGAGGTTGGAATTTGAACCGCTTGGTGGCTGGAATTTGAGGAGTAGGGTACCAGAGAGGAGGGAACCACAGAAAGATGCCTCATTAAGTATTAGCTTTTTTAATTTAGTGAAGACTTTGAGAAGCCAATGACAGTTGTTGAGAGACTGTGGCAGATTGTATTTTGTAAAGATAGTCAAACAGTATCTGTTATCCCACATGCTCTTCAAAAAGAGACTTTTGAATACTTTTTTTTTCTTTTTTTTTGGAGAGGTTTTTTTTGCTATACGGCGCGTGTGCTCGCCAGACAGACAGAGAGAGACATAAAGATAGAAAGGGAGAAATCCCCCCCAGGGGGGATGGTCACGCCGCAATCCCTTCTCCTCCATTCTCCTTTTGGGATCTTGGGCACGCACGCACACGCGCCCGGCGTGAGTTTTAAGCCACCGGGTCCGGGACGCGAACCGCGGTCGACTATGTGGGAGTCCAGCGACATAGCCATTACGCTAACTGCTGGTTCCCTAGATTTTTGAGTACTCTTAAGAAGAGGGGAAGTCTGTTTCTGTTTCCTTGAGACTTGATGACCATGGTTGTGTTGAAGAGCAAAGACAAGTCAACTCCGCTGTGAATGAATATCTGACCCACACAATACGGGAACACAATAAAATGTTTTTTTATAATATGCTAAGTTTTGAGAGTAATTTTATTAGAACAGTAACCAGAACAGAGAATTAGGGCTGAGCAGAATAATCCGAGGTTGTAAAGTTCTGGGAAGACATTGGATTTCTGTCCCAGAAAACACAGTCTTGCTGAACATATTGGTCAGGTCATATAAATCCAAGAAAGAACACATCTAAGTTGTGAAGACTACAACCATGGAGGGAAATACAACAAGATTAAGAAAAACATAAAATAAAAAAAAAGAAAAATATGAAATAGACCCTCCCTGATAGAAATTTAACTTCTTAATGGAACAAAATTTAGCACTATTTAGAGGTAGATAACATAACTCAGAATTGCAATATCCAGCATTTAATTAAAAAAAATGACATGCAAATAAGAAAAATCTGACCCATAATAAAGATAATGAAACTGATAGAACTAGACACACAGATGATCTAGAGGTTAAATTTGCAGAGATATAAAATCAGTGTTATAAGTAATTTAAAGATGGTAGAAAAGAAGGAAAAAAAATGGGTAAATAGAGGAAAAATATTTTAATTTGCCAGAAGGCATGTGCACACTCACCAGAAAGAGACAAAGATACAAGAGAGGGAGGAAGGGAGAGAGAGTTTGAGAAATCAACCCTCCAATGGGATATAGTTATGCAACAATCTATTCTCCTGTGAGAATTTTGGGCATGTGTATACACATGGTTGGTGTGTTTTTCAAGTCATGGGGCCCAGACTCGAGTCATGCAACTGGCGATGTGTGATCTGGTTGCCTTAACTACTAGGCCATGGAACCAGCCCACTACATGAAAAGTTTTATTAAAAAATGCAAACCTTGGGACCAGCAGTTGGCATAATGGCTATGTCGCTGGAGTACCATGTAGCTGACTGTGGATCGAGTCCCAGACCCGGTGGCTTAAACTCATGCTAGGTGTGTGTGCGTGTGTGCCCAAGATCCCGAGAGGAGAATGGAGGAGAAGGGATTGTGGTGTGGCCATCCCCCCTAGGGGGTGATTTCTCGCTTTCTGTCTCTCTCTGTCTTTCTGGTGAGTGCACGCGCCCTATACCAAAAACCTCTCCAAAAATATTTTTGCTATAGGGAACATATACTAACCAGAGACACAGAGAGAGAAACAGAGAGAACAAGAGAGAAAGTGAGAAAGCAGGCTATCAGGTCCAGGTCTCAAACCATGGTCGGCCATGTGGGAGTTCAGCGCCTCAACTGCTATGCCACCTTCTAGTCCCAATTTTGAAAGGAGGGCCTAATCCAGTTTTTAAAATTAAAAAAAGATATTTTAATTTATTTTATACACTTAATCACTAGGGTCTAATCCATTTACATTTGAAGTAATTACCGATAAGGTAGGAGTTAACTTCTGCCATTTTGCTCTATTTTCTGTATGTCTTATAGCTATTTGTTCCTCATTTCCATTACTCCTTTCTTTTGTGTTTAGTTAACTCTTTGCAGTGATATATTTTGATTCTCTTCTCATTTACTTTTACGTACATTCTACAGATATTTTCTTTGTAGTTACCATGGGGATTACATCCTAAAGTTATACTAATTTATCTTAAATTGATAACTCAATTCCAATTGTGTATGTCTTATAGCTATTTGTTCCTCATTTCCATTACTCCTTTCTTTTGTGTTTAGTTAACTCTTTGCAGTGATATATTTTGATTCTCTTCTCATTTACTTTTACGTACATTCTACAGATATTTTCTTTGTAGTTACCATGGGGATTACATCCTAAAGTTATACTAATTTATCTTAAATTGATAACTCAATTCCAATTGCATACAATAATTTTAATCCTATACAGCTCTGTCTCCCCCCATAATTATATAATCGATGTCACAAATAGCATCTTTAAATATTTTTAAATTTTATTTTTTTATTATTTATTTATTCTTTCTTCTTCTTCTTCTTCTTTTTTTTTTTTTTTTAAATTTACTATAGGGCATGTGTGCTCACCAGAGAGAAACAATGAGAGAGAGAGGGGAGAGAGAAAGTGAGAAAGCAAGATGCCACATCTGGGACTTGAATCACAGTTGACCACAAGGGAACCCAGCACCTTAACCACCGCACCACCTGCTGATCCCCCGCAAATGACATCTTTATGGATGTGTGCTTGCTGCAGGGTGGCTTCTGTGATGATATTCAGGTTCTTGGTGTTTTGGACAAAGAATTGAATGAAACATGCCAACGGCACAAGGAAAAGACAGTTATTAAGAAAAAGTAAAAGTACACTCCCAAGAGGTAGGTACAGGCCTGAGTGGGTAGAGAGAGTGACTCAAAGGCCCCAGCAGTTACATTCTGCCAGGTTTGTAGGTTTTTTTTTTTTGAGAGGTTTTTCTTACTGGGCGTATGTACTCGCCAGAAAGACAGAGAGAGACAGAGAGATAGAAAGCGAGAAATCACCCCCCAAGGGGGAATGGCCACGCTGCAATCCCTTCTCCTCCATTCTCCTCTCGGGATCTTGGGCATGCATACACACGCGCCTGGCGTGAGTTTAAGCCACCGAGTCCGGGACTCGAACCGCAGTTGACTACATGGGAGTCCAACAACATAGCCATTACGCTAACTGCTGGTCCTAGTTTGTAGTTTTTTAATCTAGATCATGTTGGTTGATCATTGGCTGGGCCTACTGATTGTTCTCATCTCACTGGCTCTATCAAATGTGGCTGGGGCCCCCGATTCATCTCCTTTGCCAAAACAAAAGGGGT
>NW_006159888.1:3509314-3516865 GCF_000334495.1 Tupaia belangeri chinensis
GGTGGTGGTGCATATAATTTCTTGCTTTTTTTGCTTTCTGTCTCTCTGTCTTTCTATGTCTCTCTGGTAAGTGCATGTACCTTCTCTGGGGACAAAAAAGTTACTTTTGGTATCCTTTTATTTCAACGTAACGACTCCCTTTAACATTTCCTTCTTTCTTTTTGTTTTTACTTTATATAAAAGAGTATTTTAATTCTTGTCCTCAGAAATTATAAATTCTGGGACCAGCAGTTAGCATAATGGCCATGTTGCTGGACTCCCATGTAGCCAACCGCGGTTCACGTCCCGGACCCTGTGGCTTAAAACTCATGCTGGGTGTGTGTGCATGCATGCCCAAGATCCCGAGAGGAGAATGGAGGAAAAGGGATTGTGACGTGGCCATCCCCACTAGGGGGATGATTTTTATCTCTTTGTCTTTCTGTCTGTCTGGCAAGCACATGTGCCCTATAGCAAAACCTCTCCAAAAAAAAAAAAAAAAAAAAGAAATTATAAATACTATACATGATTTGGAAATGAGACCAAGCAATGGCCAAAGAAGAATGATTCATTCTACACCTTTTCTTTGGTCTGGTCATTCAGAAATATAATGTTATCAGGTATGATTGTTGCCTGTTGCCTCACATTATTTTTATCTGTGTATTCGCCATAGTCTACTGTCTCTTCCACATAAATTTGAGACCCCCTTTTCACATACTGATGTACCACATCTCTGGGGCCTGGCCAGAATACTGATATTCTGGGCCACGGTGCCTTTTTACTGACATCGCCCATTTGGTATACTTCATTATCTTGTGACCTCCTAGTCTCATTTGTTGCCAAAGAAAATACTGTGACTGGATTTTTGCCTCCCACCTGTCTCATGACAGGGTCCTGGCCCACTTGAAGAATCAAACTGCTAGCTTTTTCAGATTCATGTCTTACAAACTGATGAAGTACTGGATGCGCTGGCTCCAACAGCCTCCAACCCCCTTTAACATTTGTTATAAGGCAGATGTAGCGCTAATAACTTCCTCAAATTTTGTTTATCTGGGCATATTTTAAACTTCTTCTCATTTAAAAAAAGGTTTATCTATTAATCTTTTTTTATGAGTGAGAGAAGATCCTCCAAGAGTGTCCTCATACTATGGCCCATCTCCAGCTTCAGTAAACCCTGGATCATGGACACATATGTGCACCTGATATTCAAGGGAGTCTCCAGATGTAACCCGGAAAGCTTCTCATATGGGTCAGCCTCACAGTGTACTGTGTTGTGCTGTAGCCCCAATTTCCTCCTCATTTTTGAAGGATCATTTTTCCAGACATGGAATTCTTGGTTCACAGGTTTTTTTTTTTTCTTTCAGTGCTTTAAATATATCATCACATTGCCTTCTTGCCTACAGTGTTTCTAATGAGAAATATGCTTACAATCTGACTGAAAATTCCTTATGCATGACAAGTCACTTCTCTCTTGCTACTTTCAAGACTCTCTTTTGGTCTTTACCTTCCTGCAGTTTTATTATGTGTGTTGATGTGGGCCACTGTGGGTTTATTGAACTTGGTGGGTTTGTAGATTATTGTCTTTCATAAATTTTGTCAAGCTTCTGCCTGATTTCTTCAAATAATTCTTTGCCTCTCTCTTTCTTTCTGAGATTCCCATAACACATATGTTGGTTCACTTCAAGATATTCTACAAGTCCCTTAGTTTTATTCATTTTCCTTCATTTTTTTTTTCTGCCTCTCATACTCAATAATTTCAGCTGTTCTCTGTCTTTGAATTTGTTGATTCATTATTCTGTACAAATCTCCTGTTAGACCTGCCTAGTTAATTTCTTGTTTCAGTTATCATACTTTTTGGTTCCAGTAGTTTTCTTTGGTTGCTTTTTATAACTTTAATCTCTTTGTTACTATTTTCATTTGTTTATATATTATTTTCCTGATTCTCTTTAGTTCTTTGTGTTTTGGTTTAACTCTTTGAGCATAGGTAATACAGTTGTTTTAAAGTCCTGTGTAGTAATTCTGATGCTGGGCTTCCTCAGGGATTGTTTCTGTTATTTACTTTGTTTCTTTGAATAAGCCATGTCTTCTTGTTTCTTTCTGTCAATTGTGATTTTTTTTTATTAAACACGGGACATTTTACTATCGTAATGTGGTGACTCTGGAAAGTGAATTCCTTTCCTTTCCCAGCATTATTGTTTCTCTTTATTCTCTTTCTTCTTTTCCTTCTTTCCTTCTCTCCTCCTCCTCCATGTTGTTGTTGTTATTCGTCTTCTTTTTCATTGTAAAAAGCTGTAGTAGTCTACTTGTTTTGAGACTTTTCTAAACTTTGTTTTGCAAAGTCTACTCCTTGCGGTGTATAATCACTGAAGTCTGTTAGGTTGGCTTGATTCAGCTAGTGTTTTGACAGAGAGCTCCTTGCATGCCAGGAGCTGCAATAATCAATCAACTGCCCCCCAAAACCAGAGAAAAAAAAAGCCAAAAAGTGTGAACAATCATCTCTACTAGTCCTTGTAGATTAACTTGGTGCTGGGGCAGGCACCCCTTCACTACCTAGATAGACTTGATCTGAGTCTAGGGATAAGCCTGAGGTGAAAGCTTAAACATTTCTCAGATTTTTATTTTTTGAGCATCCATCTTGTCTGGCTATATGTGTGGATTATTAAATATTTTCTTATATTTGGCAGCATTTGAATGTCCTAATGTCCTCCAAAGTCTCACTTCACCTTTTCCTCTGGGACTTAGATGGTGTGTTGTATATCTCCACTTATAAAAGACTTTTATTATTATTTTTTTAATTTGATGAGAGAGAAAGAGAGCGAGAGTGAGAGAGAGAGAGAGAGAGAGAGAGAGAGAGAGAAAGAAACTGATAAAGCAAGCTGTCAGGTCCAGGTCCAGGATTCGAATCACTATTGGCCACGTGGGAGTCCAGCACCTTAACCATCACACCACCTGCTGGCCCAGCCTCCACCTTTAATCTTTTGCCCAGAGTACCCTTGGATTTGTAGCTTTCACACATAATGCCCAATGCTTGTTTTGGCCTGAATTCTGAGTTAGGTCAGACAGAGATGAAGGCTTCACATTACAGACACTTCTCATGTAGCAACCAAATTCCATTCCAATTGGTACAACTAGGTCATTAAGTGAATTCATCAATAAGTGAGGAACTTAAAAACGGATGTCTTATGATGTGTCATGGCACCATAGGGTGTATAGTTTTCAGTAGATATCACATGACACCACATTAGAATAATGTAATTCTATCCATACAAAAAGCATATATTAAAGACAGAAAGTCACAAAACATACTGCAACAAAATAATATAAATTTGAAGTAATTATTTTTATTTATTCTTAATACTACTATGGATGCACAATGAAGTACAAATTTATAAATGAAATATGTGGTCTTGCATGATTAGAAAAGTTTCATGTATTGAATATTCGCCAACTGCCAGGACAAGGCAAAGATTGGGAAAAGGGATTCCTGACTCCGGACTGAGAAAGGGGATTCCCTGTGCTGGAGAACTAGTCCTAAGTCCAAGCAGTCATTAAACAGGTAGGTCTTTAAAATGTGGCTGTATTTCTTTTGGGATATTCCCTAGACAGGTTGGAATAGATGTACTTAATAAGATCTGCTCTGTTCCCTCTGGATTGAGGGAGCTAGGTTCCACGCAAGGTAAAGGGTCCTATGACACCAAGAGGAGGTGGGGGAATGGGCGAGCGAAGAAGCCCACAAAACTCATTTGTCATTTGGAAGATGGCCTTTTCTTGATGAGATGTTTACTTAGTTGCCGTAAAACTTTGTTCTCTAAGACTCAGAGTTGGCTCATATATGTGTGTGTATACATATATATATATACATGTGTGTGTGTATGTATGTATGTGGGAATATATTTTAAAACCACCAAAGTACTGCAACTGTAAGAAATAAGAATCAAGTGTATACTATTTATGAGTGGCACTTTAAATATAATAAAATTACTACTAAAAGTAAAAGGATAGAAAATATGACCATTTAAACAGTAAGCATAAGAAATCTGATGTGGCTGTATTAACATCAAAGTAGATTAGTGACAAGCGATGGTATCAAAGGTAGGAAGAGATATTTTAAATGATAATAGTACCGGTTCTTCATGATAACAAACAGTCTGAAATATATAGACACAATATAATATCTTCAAAATGCATGAAGCAAAAATTGGCAGAACTACAGGAAGAAACAGGCAAATCTACAATTGTAATGAAAGCCATGCACACTTCTTTCTTAATAACTGATAAAATAGACATAAAGCATTAAGGATATATAAGATTTAAATAACCACATTAACAAACTTAACCTAATAGGCACATATAGAACATTTCATCAAATGACTGCAGAATAAATGTCAAGATCAGTGAAAGGTTTTAGATTTTACACTACTTGCATGCTAATTAGTGTCCCAGTTTCATGATTGCTGGTGAATGTAAGATCTGAGACACCTGGGCCAGAAACAAAGGACTTTTATCATTCCCAGCGCAGCAAGTGTCCTGAGTCTCACGTTTGGATCAGTTCCTGCTGCCTTCCACTTCTCAGCGGGGTGATGCAGTCTGGCCCAGGTGAATGCCATACAAGCTGCTGGTTTGTATCGTAGCTGGGGGACATTGAGCTTAAGAGATTTCAACTTTTTATCATTGGGTGAAGGCAAATATACCCAAACTTTTGTTCCAGAAAGAAACATTATGTTTATTAATTAGTGAGCAGTAAACTAACCTGCCCTCTGCTTCAGTTGGATACACTCTATTTTCAAAGGCTACTTGTTATACAAATATTCTTGAAAAGATAAATATAACAAACTCATCAATGTCTCTGCTCAAAAATGTGTAGAACCATGACAGATTGATGGAAAATTTGGAATACTTACCAAAATGTATGACAGTCTAGGTCATATTAAAAATCTCGATAACAGCCAGAAGATTTCAATCCCTTGAAATGATGACATTAAACCCTAAGTTAAAACAAACCAACAGACAAAAAAGCTGGAGAATTACAAAATATTTGGAATTTAGGCAACACACTTCTAATTAATCTGTGGATCAAAAATGAAATTATAAAACTAGACAAGATTTTGAGCTAAATAAAAATGTGAACACAATGTATCAATATTTGTGCAAGGTAAAGAAATTCATTTATTGCTCTAAGTGCTTATATTGTAATGGAGGACAGTTTGAAAGTAAATGGCTTAAGCTTTCAACTCAGGAAGTCATAAAACAGAAGAAATAATAAAACAGAAAAGGCAAAAGGAAATAATAAATTTAAGAGCAGAATTGAATGGAAAACAGATGAACAATAAATAAAACTAACAGAGCCAAAATTGGTTCTTTGGGTAGACTGGTAAAATTGATAAATTCTGTTATATAAAAACACCAAACTTAGATAAGCAGAGACTTTATTTGAGAAGATTATTGTAAGGGGAAGTACTATTAAAATGGGATGGAGGGGTTTGGAAGCTTTGACCATGAGACCTTCGATTCACAATGATTAGGTGGAAAAGAACTTTTCTTATAAGGGAGACGTAATCAAGGCTAGCGAAAACCTGGTGTATAAAAGTGGGAGGATTATGAAGAATGGAGGGGAGGTGATCAGATAATAGATAAGTTTTATCCTGAGTTTAGAGTACTCTTTTTTTTTTTTTTTGGAGAGGTTTTCGCTATAGGGCTTGTGCACTCGCCAGACAGACAGAGAGAGACATAGAGACAGAAAGCGAGAAATCACCCCCCAGGGGGGATGGTCACGCCGCAATCCCTTCTCCTCCATTCTCCTCTCGGGATCTTGGGCACGCACTCACACGCGCCTGGCGTGAGTTCTAAGCCACCGGATCTGGGACACAAACCGCGGTCGACTACATGGGAGTCCAGCGACATAGCCATTACGCTAACTGCTGGTTCCCACCTACCTTGTTTTTAAAACTCCAGGTCTGGACAGTTTCATTGGTGAATTTTAACAAACATTTGAAGAAGAGGAGGAGGAAGAGGAGGAAAAAGAGGAAAAGGAGGAAGAAGAAGAAGAAAAACTGAAAAAAAAGAAAAGGAAAGAAGGAGGAGGAGAAGAAGAAAAAGCAATTGTTTAAATTTTCCTTCCAGAGAACAAAGAAGATACTTTACAATTTCTTTTATGGGGCTAATAAAAGTCATCTGGCAAGGGTACTACAAGAAAGAAAGGAAGGGGAAAAAAGAAAGAAGAAAGAAAGAAAGAAAGAAAGGAAGGAAGGAAGAACAGATTCATAGATAAAAATGCAAAATTCCTACCAAAATATTTGCATATCTTATTGACCAATATTTAAAAGGAATAATATATCATGACTAACTGGGATTTATTCCAGAAATCTGAAGTATGTTTAACATTTCCAAATCAATGTATTTTACTGCATTAACAAAATATAAATTATAAGCTGTGTGATCAGATGAAAATATTTAGGAAAAAGTTTTGATAAAAGTCAACTCCCATTTGTAATAAATCCTCTCAGCAAATTAAGTATAAAAAGAAACATTCAAAATTTGATAAGAAGTGTCTATGACACATCTACAACTAATATAATCTGTTTTTTTTCTTTTTGTAAAGGCAGTCTTGCTGTTATGATCCTCCTTTCTCAGCCTTCTTGAGTTGTGGGATTACAGATGTTTGCCTTTAGGTTGGACCAGAAATGAAACCAGGTCTCCTACGCGATCCAGGCCTACAGAGTACACTGTCTTAGCAGTGCAGGCCATCATCATTGGGCCTAATAATTTTTTTTAACAGAAATTGTAATTACTTTTTATTGAAAATTGCACTGAATGCTAAATGTCCACCTTTACCATAAACAAATACAGTAATGGTAACTCACAGTAAAACAAAACATACTTCTGATAGCCATTATTTTTCTGTTTGGGACAGTTTTAAAGTTTCTTTTGTCACAAAACCAGGAATGTACCTATACAAAGGCTCAAAATAGGCCATCTTTTTTTTTTTTAAATAATTCTTTTTTTAATAATTATTTTATTTAACTTAATGTATTTATTAATTTATTGACCAGAGGGACAGAATGAGAGAGAGAGACACACACACAGAGAAAAAGAGAGAGCAGGAAAGTGAGAGAACAAGCTGCCTGGTCTGGGACTCGAACTGCAGTCTGCCATGTGGGAGTCCAGCACCCTTAACCAACATGCCATCTGCCAGCCCCAAAATAGGTCATCTTTTTAGACTAAAAGGCAATGATTCTCAAAAGACTATGAGTAGAACATGTAACTAGTTGATTTGTTAAAATCAGTCACATCTAATAACATATTTGAAATGTTTTTGTATAAAATATCACGTGAAGAAAAGAAGACTTTATCAATGTCTAAAAAAGTGGGTTAATTCATAGACAATCTGACAATCTATCATAAAAAGTGTTTCCTGAGCCATAAGGAAATGCAACATTATTCTTCTTGAACTCTTTTTCAGTTCAAGACTTGCCACTTAATAAAATAGCTGAGGATCTGAAACTGAGTAAATATATTTGAGTACAAACAGCTTGTGAAACTATATATATATATATAAAATTTTTTTTTTTTTTGGCA
>NW_006159888.1:3518766-3553928 GCF_000334495.1 Tupaia belangeri chinensis
AAGAGTTATAGATGGTCCCATTTCCTAGGCTCTAGACTGGAATGGGACTTTAAATGGTTTTCGCTGTTAAAGGCCAAAACCTTTTGGTAAATTGCTATATTAAGCTCTTGAACATTAAACAGCCATAATTATTGTCCCAAGATAGAGTGTGCAGTCCTTTGTCAAAGATTATACGTGTCTGGGTAAGCACTGGACAGTAATACCTGAACTGTGTAGACTTATAAAAACTGTGTGTTCTGACCTGTTCTTCTTCTGAGTCAATTTAGATATATAATCATTTCCAAAGGACTGTTTTGGGCAACCAAGATCTAATTAAAACTAAAACCCAGGTGCACGATGGATTCAGACTGCCTTTTTATGGTTTTTGTTTTTTTTAGGCTCATTGTGTCCTAGACCTAATGTGTGTTAGGGGAAAATAGTGCTCTGCACAGATACTGGGGCCTCCTTTTCGTCCACATTTCATTGCCTATCTGATGAGTGATTATAAGGATAATGTTAAGCTACCTTTCTCCCTGGAGTGATTGATAGGTTGATAGGTCAGTAATCATGTGTTCTCTCCCTCAACCTCAGAGGTTGTTTTAATGTATTCTGTGGGCAGTTGGGATGGGGCCACCACCTTAAAATGAGTGAGGAGAAAAGGCCAGGCAGGTTGATTATTTAAGACACCATTGTTTCTTTTTTTAATGGGAAGGGAAGGAAGAAGAAAGGATGAAAGTGACTTTGCTACCTGGAATTGTTGGACTTGATCAACACTTGCAGGCACCACTATTTATAAAGAGTTTAATGATATTTAAAAAGAGAGATCCATTAAATCAATTTAAAGTTCTTAACCTGTGGAGATGGCTGATGTTAATTATTTTGCAATACTTCCCTGTAAATACCACAATCATTAGGACACGGGCAAAAAAGTTTGAAGATTCACCACCCTCCCTTCATTAATCCTTGAGCAAGGTAATTTTGCTTTTAGGTAAATTAAAACCAAAACTAAACTAAAACCTGAGCAGCTTGTTTCTTGAATTGACTTAGCTTTCAGCCCACTATTTCATCATATGGTTGGCATGATGTGGTAACGATGGACTCGTGTGAGGTTTTTTCAGTTAAACTTGACCACATGAGGTAATTGTCAGCGTTCTTGAGTCTGGTTGTGGAATAGACAGGCACATCCCTGGAGTAACGGCTGGAAACTGGCTAATGCCAATGCAGTTGCCTTTCAACATCTCAAGTAGGGAACTTTTACATTGGTGAGATGTACTTGAATTTCAGAACTTAACAGAATTTTAATTACTTTTTATTGAAAACTGCACTGAACGCTAAATGTCCACCTTTACAATAAACAAATACAGTAACGGTAACTCACACTAAAACAAAACATACTTCTGATAGCCATTATTTTTCTGTTTGGGACAGTTTTAAAGTTTCTTTTATCACAAAACCAGGAATGTACCTATACAAAGGCTCAAAATAGGCCATCTTTTTTTTTTTTTAAATAATTCTTTTTTTAATAATTATTTTATTTAACTTAATGTATTTATTAATTTATTGACCAGAGGGACAGAATGAGAGAGAGACACACACACACAGAGAAAAAGAGAGAGCAGGAAAGTGAGAGAACAAGCTGCCTGGTCTGGGACTCGAACTGCAGTCTGCCATGTGGGAGTCCAGCACCCTTAACCAACATGCCATCTGCCAGCCCCAAAATAGGTCATCTTTTTAGACTAAAAGGCAATGATTCTCAAAAGACTATGAGTAGAACATGTAACTAGTTGATTTGTTAAAATCAGTCACATCTAATAACATATTTGAAATGTTTTTGTATAAAATATCACGTGAAGAAAAGAAGACTTTATCAATGTCTAAAAAAGTGGGTTAATTCATAGACAATCTGACAATCTATCATAAAAAGTGTTTCCTGAGCCATAAGGAAATGCAACATTATTCTTCTTGAACTCTTTTTCAGTTCAAGACTTTCCACTTAATAAAATAGCTGAGGATCTGAAACTGAGTGTATGCAGTTCAGATGTGAGACACATTTCTCTTAATGGTGAAACATTGGGTGTCTCTCCTCCCACCTCCCACTTAAGTTAAAAGCAACATATAGATACCTGGTCTTATAACTTTTATTTAACATTACACTGGCAGGGAACCAGCAGTTAGCGTAATGGCTATGTCGCTGGACTCCCACGTAGTCGACCGCGGTTCGTGTCCCGGACCCGGTGGCTTAAAACTCATGCCGGGCGCGTGTGCGTGCATACCCAAGATCCCGAGAGGAGAATGGAGGAAAAGGGATTGCGGCGTGACCATCCCCCCTGGGGGGTGATTTCTCGCTTTCTGTCTCTATGTCTCTCTCTGTCTGTCTGGCGAGCGCACGCGCCCTACAGTGAAAATCTCTCCAAAAAAAAAAAAAAAAACATTACACTGGCAGTGCACTAGGACAAGAAAAAGAAATAAAGAAATTACAAATTAGAAAGAAAAAATAAGTGCATTATTTTTCCTTATACAACTCAACAAAAATTAGCTGTAATTTTATATGCCAACAAGAAACAATTAAAAAGTAAAATAAAAAAATACTATTTTTTTTAATACTGTTAAAAAACACTGAACATCTAGGAATAAATTTTTTTAAATTAAACAAATTTTTAAAATTATTATTATTATTATTTTTTTGGAGAGGTTTTTGCTATAGGGCATGTTCGCTCGCCAGAAAGACAGAGAGACAGAAGGAGGGAAATCACCCACAGGAGGCATGGCCACGCCACAATCCCTTTTCCTCCAGTGTCCTCTCAGGATCTTGGGCACGCATGCACATGTGCCCGGCGTGAGTTTAAGCCACCGGGTCCGCAACTCAAACCATGGTTGACTACATGGGAGTCCAGTGACATAGCCGTTACGCCAACTGCTGGTCCCTTGGAATAAATTCAATAAAAGATACAAAAGAACTTCTCACTGAAAACTATATAATATTACTGAGAAAATTGACTTAGAGGGTTATAATATGTTTAATTATAAAATGCACATCTTTTCATATGGTAATTCTTTGCAAATAAATGTATAGATGCAATCTCAGTCAAAATCCCAGTAGATTTTAAAATTGAAATTGACAAACTGATTTTAAAATTTATGTAAAGAACTTAGAATAAACAAGATAATTTTGAGAAGAACAAAGTGGAAGCATTTTACCTAATTTTTAGACTTACTTTGAAGCTACAGAAATTAAGACAGTGTGGTCTTAAGACCTAAGATAAATTCAACAGAATCAAGTCTAGAAATAGACACACATCCAGTTAACTGGATTTTCAATTGCCACCAAAGCAATTGAGTGCGTGCAAGGGAAGATTATTTTTTCCTTTTAACTACTTAATATATTTTATTAACACATAATAATTGCACATATATATAGACTATGATGTGGTTTTTCAGTACAAGAATATGATGTATAGTGATTAAATCAAGATAATTAGCACCATCTCGACAATAAACAGTGTTGGAAAAATGGAATATCTATGAAGAAAAGCAAAAATGAGTCTTAACCACTTTCTCAAACCCACATAAAAATTAATTTGAAATGAATCAAAACCTAGATATGGTAGATAAAGCAGTAAAGCTTCTAGGACAAAAAGAACATATTTATGAACTTGAGGAAAGCAAACATTTTTTTTTTTTTTTTTTTTTTCTTTTTGGAGAGGTTTTCGCTATAGCGCGTGTGCGCTCGCCAGACAGACAGAGAGAGACATAGAGACAGAAAGCGAGAAATCACCCCCCAGGGGGGATGGTCACGCCGCAATCCCTTCTCCTCCATTCTCTTTTTGGGATCTTGGGCACGCTCACACAACACACGTGCCCTGCGTGAGTTTTAAGCCACAGGGTCCGGGACGCAAACTGCGGTCGACTACATGGGAGTCCAGCGACATAGCCATTATGCTAACTGCTGGTTCCCGGAAATCAAACATTTCTTTAACAGATCACAAGGATACTAACCATAAAAGAAAAATTGGTAAATTGAATTTTATAAAAATTAACAATATCTATTCATTAAAAGACACTATTAAGAGAGCAAAAAGGCTAAAGCTATATACTTGGAGAAAGCGTTTGCAAATACGTGTTATCTGACAAAGGACTCATAGACAAAATATGTAATAAACACCTAAAAGTCAAAAAGAAAAACTACATATTACCCAGTTTATAAAATGACCTTCACCAGGCACTTCGCAAAAGAAGATAGTTGACTGGACAATAAATATATGAAAAAATACTTACTTTAGTTAGCCATGAGAAATACAAACAAAGCAAAATAATACAAATTAGAGGTCTTTGCTCTGATATTCCATTATTACTTATAGATATCTCCTCTGACACCTACTGAGACGAAATAATGTGTGTGTGTGTGTGTGTGTGTGTGTATTATAACAATAATAACGATAAAACAAAAACAACTCCACAGTGAAATACTATGAGGCAGCCACCTTTCTGGCTAAAATGAAAATGTGAAACAGTTGGAAATCTTAAACATCACTGGTGGGTATGTAAAATGGTGCAATAACTTTGAAAAATTATTTGGTTATTTTTGATAATGTTATACATCTACTCATTGATTCATAGTAGATATACAGAGGGTCCTCAAAAAGCAAATGGAGGGGCTGACAGGTGGTGTAGTGGTTAGAGTTCTGGACTCACACATGGCTGACCATGGTTCGAGTCCCGGACCTGGTATCCTGCTTTCTCACTTTCCATTTCTCTCTCTCTGTCTCTGATCAAACAAAATAATAATAATAATAATAATAAATAAAACTGAAAAATAATAATTAAAAAGTTAATAGAAAAATGTATTTTATGAGAAAACTGTCCATGAATTTCTACATTTTTTGTGTGTGCCAAATTAAGCCCATACTTTAGTTTAATTTTCCTTTGAACGTTTTAAAGTCCCTTCATAAGTGTAGCTAGGAGAAATGAGTGTCTCTATTCGCAAAAAGACATACAAAAGAACTTGCATCCTCAGCTTTTCATAGTCACATCAAACCAGAGACAGGTCAGATTTCTATCCACAGTTGATGCAAACTGTGGTGTATTCATACAACAGAACACCACTCGTCAGTGAAAAGGAACTACTGTACATGTGGTAGTGGAGTTAATCTCAAAAACATGCTGTTTTGTGAAAGAAGCCAGAAATAGGGCTTACTGTATGATTCCATGGAAATTCAAAACTGCAAAATGTAGCTGGAGTGACAAATATGAGAACAATAATTGCCTGGTTAAGGGACTAGGAGAGAGTGAAAAGGGAGTGCAGGCTTTCTATGTCTGGCTGTGGGTGGGTACTGCTTACATTAGTGTATGAATTAGTCAAAATTCATAAAGCTCAAACACTTAAAATTTGCATAATTTACTGTATGCCAGTTGTGCAATGAACAAGTACAATTAGCATAAAAATCCCCAGCAGGGACCATCCTACTGGATTATGGCCACCCGGGCAATGACTGTGCAAACTCCAGGTAAGCTGCTATTGGCAGGAGTGGGTACCTTACCAGTTTCTGCAGGAAATGCAGGCATATTTTGAAAAACTAACCCAGGGCTCAGCATTTTCTACCAACTTTAAAAAGAGGAACAGGGATGGAGACACTGAATGTGGTTTAGCAGCCAGAAAGTGGGTCAGGATAATTTTGAGTACAGGCATTCCCCCCACCTCACCCCACACCCTGCAGTCTAATTTTAGCCACCTAAATATCTGTGTTAAAAAAAATATCCACTTGCCATCAAAAAATCAAAACAAACACCAGTCCCTTAAACAGCAAAGCACTTGATAACACATGGGTGAGGTACCCTTGATAGGCTGCTGAATCCATTCTGTTAATCCTGCACAGATTTTTTAGAAGGGCCACATGCATTGCTCCTTAAGCTGTTAAATGACTCGGGGGAGAGGATGGGAGCTGATGCTGCAGCTAAGGGATCAGGATTTAGAGTGCCTGAGATCACCTAGCAGGTGGCTGTTCTTGCACCTAGGTCTCTGACATAGTTCCTTGGTAACTAGAGGCAGTGAGATGCCAGCCTTTTAAGGAGGATGTGGCTGTCATTTCAGCTCAGAGTTAGTCCTAAGCTTGCGAGTTCAAAGTGGACAGTGGCAGAAGATGAGGCCGGGAGGAGATACGGTTTGGGGCTCCTCAGGAATGTGTTCATCCTTTTTGGATGTGCGGCATGGAGAGTGGGTTTGCTTAGGGAATAAGAGGCTATTACAGAGGGACAGATGGCCTGACATGGTTAGGGGTGGGTCTTTCTACATAATGAGGGTAGTCACACAGGAATTTTTCCTTCCATTCTGAAAGTTTGCTGAAAATCAACTGTCAGTTAATAGGAAAAACAGCTTCCACATTTTATTTGACATGTATGTGTGTATGTGGAAGCCATATAAAATATAAACTCAGAGAAGCATTAGGTGACTGAGTTTTTTTTTTTTTTTTTTTTTTTTTTAAAAAACATTTTCATTGGGGGTATAACTTAAGAAACATTTTGCTATAGGGTGCATACACTCCCAGAGAGACAGACAGTGAGAAATCACCCTTCAGGGTGGCTGGCCACGCCACAATCCCTTCTCCTTCATTCTTCTCTCAGGATTTTGGGTATGAACACACATGCACCCAGCATGAGTTTTAAGCCAGTGGGTCCAGAACTCGAACTGAGCTCAGTCATATGGGAATCCAGTGACATAACCATTATGCCGTCTGCTGGTCCCAGGTGGCTGAGATTTAAATACCATCCTCTTAGGGGAGAGGAAAATGATGGTGGAGTGGGGGAGGAGATGTTTCAGAGTAAATAATTTTTAAGGGGACAGAAAGGACTCTATGCTCAGACAGACAATGGTGAGAAATGATTCTCTTTGGGAATTAAATGGGAGATGAACCATAGCTAGTGATAGAATCTGTCCAGATGTAGACATCCTTAATCTTCCTTCCTATGGTATGAGTTTAGTTAGTGAAAACTCAGGGAGTGGACAAAGGTGATTTATTTTTTTCTCTTTGGGGTGTCCAGTCTATAGGCAGATAGTGGAATACCAGATTAAAGATTCTTCCTGCAAGGCCAGCAGTGGCATGGTGGTTGAGGCACTGGACTGCCACATGACTGATGGTAGTTCAAATCCTGGATCTGACGTCTTGAAAGTCATGCCGGGTACATGTGCAGGTGTGCCCAAAATCCCAGGAGGAGAATGGAGAGAGGATTGTAGCATGGCCATCCCCCCGGGGGTGATTTCTCTCTTTCTCATTTTCTCTCTCCGGCAAGTGTAAGCACCCTATGGCTGAGGCAGGAAATGGCGAGCCAGGGCACCTGCAAGATAAGCCACACAGATCAGCAACTGAAGGTTAGCTAATGAGGGGAAGATACTCAGTGGCTGAAATCTAGCTAAGGAGGGGAGGTCGTCGAGCTCCAAGGACAGGGAAAGCTGAATTTTGAATTCCATGTGGTCTGTAACTTGCAGTCTTTCCCCCCTGCACCACCCATCACCTATGCCTACGTGCTTATTGTGCTAACCTCCCCATTAGAAACCAATATAACCTCTTACTCCACTTCTAATTGGAGCCCAGAGCTTGGAGTCTGAACTACTCTGAGTCCGCTGGCTTAGTAAACCTGAGTTCTCCTACTCTCTGAGTGGCGTTTGGTTTCTTGGCTGGCTGTTTCTGCATTTCTGGTTTCCTGACCGGGAAGCCAACTGTGCTGGCCTCTTGAGCCACTGGGCCAGTGAAGGGGATTAGCTAGGATGGAAGGGTCCTGGAGCAGAACAAGGTGGGCCACCTGGTCTTTTCTCAAGTCCTTCTTCATTGGGGGTCCTAACATTCTGTAGCAACCAACTCCAGCCAGTCTCAGAAGGAGAGACAGACCAACTCACTGGAGGACACTTTGGGACCTGGAAATCTGGTGTTTGGTAAGTCCCTGAGGATGTTGGACTCAGGCCTGCCAAGGATGGCAGAAGAAGGGATTCAATCACCCTCCTGTGGTCAGAGGACCACTGGATAGGGATTTACCAAAGGGGGGAGGCACTGTATTTAACGTCTAGAATGAAAGGTGTTTGAATGTGAGTGTGTCTTCTGTGCGGCTTCCACCTATGGAGATGGTTTGATTCCTAACCTGGTTCTGTAGTGACCTCATATGACTCAGGGTGATGCTGAGCTCTGGGAGACTGACTAAGTCTCTCCCTGTGTGCCGGGTCCCGGTCAGAGGTTCATACTGAACTTGTCAAAGCTAAGAGGCACCTTAAGTTCCTGTGAGGGATGTGGCCGGGCAAACGCCTGATTGGGCACCTCTTAGGAGGGGTCAGCCATTTCTGTCTATTGTGACACCATTACAGGGAGAGAGACACAGGAAAGAGGGATTTTCTCATATGGCCAAAAGAGCTTTCTGTCCCGGGGTCTCGGCATTACTTTCTTTCAAGTCATTTCTGATTTGCATTTGTCCCAGGTGCCTTGTTTGTCAACCCTTGTCCGTCAAGCCCCCTTTTTGTCAAAAAGGGAGACTCACCTTGTCTGAATGTTGTTGTATAGGGAGAGCTTACTCCCTTAGAGTGTATGTTAAAACAACAACAACAACAACAACAAAACCTTCAGGTAGGAGTATTCAGGAGATTATGGTATTAAATTGGCCCCCTGTCCACAAATGGATGAATGGATTGAAAAAGTGTGGTACATATACTCATGGAATACTATTCAGCCATAAAAAACAAGGTTCTGGAATTTGATAGAAAGTGAACGAATATGGAAGATCTATTGCTGAGTGAAGCAAGTCAGGCTGTGAGAGAGAGACATTGTGTGTCTCCTCTTAACGTATACTGATCTTCAGCACTCTATAGCAGAGACTGAAAGACTGGAGGACATGCAAGCATTAAAAATTATTATGGACACTAGAGCCAAGGTGGAAAGAGCAGGGGAAGGGAAGAGTGTAGGAAAGGAAATTTGGGGAAGAAATGGAGAGGTAAGGCATTCGTGGGATGCAGATATGGTTTATTATTTGTTGATGAGGACGTATGTATGTTCTCAACTGGGCTGGACTGAAGTGTGTGTCGTGTTGAGTCTCTATAATCTAAATGATGTATAGTGATTAAATGTATAAATAATAATTAAAATTAATAAATAAAAATGATTAAAAAAATAAACTGGCCCTCATTCAGGCAGGGTGACCCTCCAAGGGGTCCCCCGCCCCCACCCCTTGGTTGCTGCTGCTGGCACATCCTGAGCCTAAGGAGGCTGAAGCCTCAGCAACACCCCAGAGGCTAAACCCCTTAATCATCTGAGACATTCCTGCCAGAGTCACTCAGGGGCTGCAAACTTAACCCCTCATACTCCAGCTTGAAAGCACCAGAGAAGCCCTACTGATGATCAGATTGGAAGGGAGAAAAGCAGGAACCTCTGTTATGGAGAGGAACACAATAGTAGGCCTTAAGGAATTCCATCCAATTTGATTTATAAAAAGAACACTCATACAAACTAATTTAAATGCTTTTCAAGTTCATATAACATTAGCAAATCAGCCAGCTTCAAATATAATGAAAGAAAAGGTTTAGTAAGTGAAAATCTTCACTGTTTCTAACATGTATTTTGTCCAGGGTTTTTATTAATCAGGCAACATCATGGTTATCTTAATGTGGTCGGTTTAATGAAACAGCTAGTATTTTTGTGTTGTGTATTGCATTTTACAAGGTGGATATCTAACAGGGAAATGAATTCCTGACTAGCTTTTTTTGACTTTAGTTTTGGTGCCAACAGACACTAAGTTAACATTTTCATTAGTAAGGTGCTGACAGTTGAGTCAAGTAGGGGAGTATCTGACTTTTTGCTGTCTTTGACAAAGTCCCTCCAAAATTAGGCTCTAAGTTAAGATCTTTGACCTCAGAGTAACTCTTTGTTGTTTACAGAGGGCCCCTGAAAAATCTAAAAGGGAAATGTTAAACTCATCAGGCTTATTACTTATATGTTGAATGAAAGTGGACAGCCACTTACTGTGGTTGCTTTAGTTTTTGCTATAGGTCTAGCTGTGACAGCTCCCACTGATTGGAAATGGTATGGGCCACTCCAGCTAGTGGTTTCCTATCTGTCATGTGTGGGGGGTTTCATTACAATTCAGTGCCTTTAGATCAAAAAAGCCCTTCAATCATATTCCCTGTTACTGTAATCATCCTATCACTTGCTGAGGGCTGTCCCTATTTTTCCAGGTTTGGCTTGCCAACCTGTTCAGGAATGTATGAAGATAGTCAGGATGGAAGAGAAAACACTAAGAAAACTTTCAGGCCTCCCACTCCTTGTCTTTGGGTGAACTAACCAGTTAGCATTCAGTCGAAACATCTGTCCAGGCAGCACGTTATGATGAAACAAAGGCTCACAAATACTCCTATGACAACAAAGTATACTGAGTTGCTCAATCAAAGGGGTGGGGGCCTCTACCTATTCCTGGTCGAGGAGGGTCCTTTTATGCCAAGAAGTCTGGTATTGTTAGAAATATGGCCCAACAATTTTGTGACCAAATAGTGAAGAAAAAGGCTGCTGCAGATTCCTGGGAAGGTTAAAGTGGCCATTGGCAGTAGGCTCTCTGGCTGCTACCCCTCTTAGGCCCTCCCAACCATGCTCCTAATCCGGGGCCATGCACATTAAACCTCATTACCTGATTCATCTCCTCCAGGATAAGAGCTATTCAATATCAGGTACTGGTTGTGTCTGAAATGGTGTACCACCCGATTGACTCTCCTTAACAGATGTTTGAGGAGACTCAAAAAAGGGAAATGAGGCAGAAAATGGCCAGCCAGGTCACCTGCAAGATAAGCACACAGATCAATAACTGAAGGTCAGCTAATGAGGGGAGGATACTCAGCAACTGAAGCCTCGCTAATGAGGGGAGGTTGTCACGCTTCAAGGATAAGGAAAGCTGAATTTTGAATTCCTTGTGGTCTGTAACTGTTGCAGCCTTTCCTCCCTATGCCATTCAGCACCTATGCCTACATGCTTATTGCGCTAACCTCCCCTGTTAGAAACCAATACAACTTCTTACCCCACCCCAAATTGGGGCCCAGAGCTTGGAGTCTGAACTCCTCTGCTTCTGCTGGCATAATAAACCTGAATTCTTCTACTCTCTGAGTGGCATCTGGTTTCTTGGCAGTCTATTTCTGCAACCTGGCAAAAATCTGAACAACAACAACAACACTCTCCCTGCACTTCGGGAGCAAACAAAAGATCAAAGATGAAGAGGCAAAGGGTGAGGGAAGGTCAGAAAGAGACCTCAGTTCTGTGCTAGTCTTTGGGATATCATTTCCTGAGCCCCAACAAAGGCTTCCTACTCAGGGTGGGCTGTGCACCCACTGTGAAGTACTCAGTGGCTAGAAGAGGTAGTGATTTTTGGGGGGAGAAGGTGGTCTTGACTGCAGCTATAGCCATGGGGCCTCTGACAGTAGCCATGAAATGAGGAATCTAGAGACCCAATGAGAAGACAAGATGTCCTGGATATTGGACACACAGGGAGGTCAAACAACTTTTTAGGATTAATCCTCTAAATAACAGGCATAAAGAAAAATTCTCTAAAAGAAAAATTATTATTCAGGAATAGGCATCACAGTGGGGAATAGACTTGCCGTAGTAAACTGTGGCTGCATATAGGGAGGTAATACGGGAAGACAGGGTTTTTAATAAAAAATGGGGGGAATTTACATAGGTTGTTTTGGGACAGTTATCCTTGCTACTAGGATCAATAACAAGGGTAGCATGAAACCAAGATTGAATAGGCAGTCTCTGGGCTGATGTCCTTGCAAAAATAGTCTTAGGGTCATGTGGTGGTGGTCTTTGTGCAAGACCGGGGTTCTGGCCGAGTTCTTGGGGGTGTCCTTGTTATCAGGCATGCTTGCATGAGAAAACATCTTTCTATAGCCTTCCCCAACTTGTTTTGGTCAAGGTTTAATACCAGTTGACACAAGTGACTCCATTTTGATTTTGACAACTTTCATGGCTTGCACCAGAAAGCTACTTTGCTTCACTCCCACAAGTACAATCTCCATTTAAGTGAACTTTAATGTAAGTGTGTAAATGCTGTGTTTAAAACTGAACTTACATAGAGAAATATAGAGAAAGGTTACTGTGGAGAGATTTCAGGCAATTCTTGCCTTTTCTTCTGTATTTTTCTGTACTGTTTAAACTTTCCCTTTTAGAGTGGACATGTAGCACTTATACAATTGGAGAAAAAAACCAATAAAGCTAAGAAGAAAGTAGTCACTCCCTTTTAGCTAGTTTTCCACATGCAGAACTGCTCAGCACATCTGCCCTTATGGGCCTCAGTGTTTTTTTTTTTTTTTTTTAATTTTTTATCATTCTTATCTTTTTTTTTTTTTTTCTTAATTTATTATCATCATAATCTTGTTTATATTACATTGAATTGCATATAACTTTACAATGTATTACATTGCTTTTTCAAAAAGGGAATGCCATGCATGTCAGTCAATACAGAGACATTCAAATGATCATTCAATATCTTTTCATTGTTTTTCCCGATCATTATTGTTATTATTCCAATTATTTTTTTAACCAGTCAATCACTATTTCTCATTTTTCTTGTAAAAAGACAAGAAATACTTCTCAGACCAATCCAGTTGAGAATACTATACACGTCATCATCAACAGGTAATATGTCCCACTAATGTCATGCCTCTCTGTTCTCTTGCATGGGCCTCAGTCTTTAACCAGAGTGGTCAGGTGGATCTACTCATGATGCTCTCTGGAGGACTTTGGTTAACTCAGATCATTAAGAACACACCTGCACGGGACCAGCAGTTAGCGTAATGGCTATGTTGCTGAACTCCCACGTAGTCGACCACGATTCGAGTCCCGGACCTGGTAGCTTAAAACTCACGCCGGGCACGTGTGTGTGTGTGCCCAAGATCCCGAGAGGAGAATGGAGGAGAAGGGATTGCGGTATGGCCATCCCCCTGGGGAGTAATTTCTCGCTTTCTATCTCTCTGTCTCTCTCTGTCTGTCTGGCGAGCGCACGCGCCCTATAGCAAAAATCTCTCCAAAATAAGAAATAACACACCTGCAAAGTTCAATGAGAATGAGAAAAAGCATAGCTTGGCAGTTAACAGGTCTAATCATAATTACAAATAGTGCACGCTGCCCAGTATTTTCGGATGCTGACTTTAAATCTTTCCTCCCTCCACAGAACTGTAACATTCTGCCTTTGTGTGACTGAAGGATAGCGCCTGGTCTCTGTTTCCTTTTTTCTTCCTTAGGCTAGCTGGCTGAGACACGTCTCTGTAGTCCCTAGTGATGCTTTTGTGAACTGGCTCTTTGGTCAGGGACCCTTCTGGAGATGGTTCATGCTACCTGTGATCAGATACCTTGTAGGTGCATGAGTAATACCAGAGTTACTTTCAGTGGGGTTTCAGAAGTCATGGCACCTAGTCAGAAGGGGGCCATAGCAGATTAGGAGAAGCAGGGTGGAGTGAGCTAACCTGGGTGGGGAATTAACCTGCCAGGTGATGGAATTTGGTTTCCAAGGTCAGGCAGAGGAGACTCTCGGCGTTCTGACTTCTGTGTTCACACAAGTGACAGGATGCACAACAGGAAAGTAGTGGCTCAGGCTTGATTGCTGATGTTAGAGTGCCTGAGATGCCAGAACAGGCAGGGATGCTTGTTCAGGAGGTCCCAAATCAGGTCTGTACCACTTCTGCACTAAAAGATAAAAAAAATCAGTGAATAGGAAAGGAATTTATTCAGTGAGGCCAACATTGGTTAGAGTCTACAACCATTTCCACCATTGGTATAAGATACCAAAGGTTATTTAGGAGAAGGAGCAAGCATCAAATTATTGAAAATCATGAGGAGACTGCAGGCTCAGGGGGGTGGCTATCACACTGCTCAGGAGTAGTTTTGCCTATCTGGGCATGTATGGTAGAAAGAACAGTTTCCATTCTCTGCAAGAGGCTTAAAGATAAGCAGTGATTATCAAAGCAGCAGAAACAAATAGAGTCAGCCAAGAGAATACTTAGATCCTGCTTTAGGAGCTAGGTGTGCCTTTGTAAACACATGAGCTAATAAATTCTCAGTCATAGCCAGGCATCTGTAAAGACCCAGTAAGGTTATTGCTATGTTAACTTCCATTAGCAAAGTATTAGGCTCTGTCTTTTACAAGGGAGGAAAAGAGTAGGTTCTGTGAAGTGAAAAATGAAAATTAAAAACTAATTTTCCTACAATTTAATCTATTAAGATGAACTCTTAAGATCAAGTATAATATAGTCACTTTGGTTCTTTTATGACGTGGTTATACCAGCAGGACATGCAGGCAGAGATGTCCTAGTGAGGAAGGAGACAGGGACCCTAAAAATATAGTTAGGGTAGAGGCCCAAATGGAGTCACAAAATGGCTAAGTTTTTTTTTGGGGAGAGGTTTTTGCTATAGGGTGCATGAACTCGCCAGAAAGACAGAGACAGAAAGTGAGAAATCACCCCCCAGGGGGGATGGCCATGCCACAATCTCTTCTCCTCCGTTCTCCTCTCAGGAACTTGGGCACGCATGCATACGTGCCTGGCGTGAGTTTAAGCTACCAGGTCCGGGACTCAAATCATGGTCAACTACATGGGAGTTCAGTGACATAGCCATTATGCTAACTGCTGGTCCCAGTTTTTTTTTTTTTAATGAATTATTTATTTATTTAATCTCATATGTTGTTATTTTTTAATTTGACCAGACACACAGAGAGAGAGAGAAAGGGAAAGTGAGAAAGCAAGCTGCCAGGTCCAGGATTTGAACCATAGGCAGCCATGCGGGAATCCAATGCCTTTAACCACCACACCACCTGCCGGCCCCCAAAATGGCTGTTTTAAGATGGAGACAAAGCAACTCGGCTGCTTGCTTGGGAGAGATCACTTGCAGTGGTGGCTCAGTGATTGATTGCTCTTACCCTTGGGGTTGCATGATTCTGGGAATCAGACAGTGCTGCTTGGACTGGTGGTATGAATCTACTATGCTAATCTGCATTAATCTGGCAGGAGGATAAAGTAAGAGTAAGAAAGAGGACCCCCTTTTAAGTAGCTCATTTTGGATGTGACTTCTCTCATCCCTTTAGCAGGATTGAGTGACGTGCCCCACCTACACACATGAAGTCTGTGTTATACAGCCCTGGCAGGGTGATTGCTCTCCTTTGGTACCTCAGTCTCTGTGGAAAGGGGAGCATGAACCCCTGATGGGCAGCTGCCCTTTGCTGCCTCAGACACTGGAGCTTTCTGGTGGTGCTATGCATTTACACATCGACACATTGCTGAGAAGTGTGCAAATGTGTGAAACCTGCATCTTTCTCACTTTCTCTCTTTATCTCTTTTCTGCCACATCTATCCTAAATTTATTTCCTTTTCATATATGTGGCAAAGGGAAGGTCATAATGTCTTGCTTGTTATTAATCAGTTACATCAGTTAGTTACATACAGGGCACCCACCATGTGGAAGTTAGCGTGTTTATTGAGTCTGAAGCACAAATTGAACACTTTATACCCTTTAAAAATTAAAAAAAAGGTAAGCCTCTCAATGATATGGGCCCTATTTCCCCCCATTCTACTATTAAATAGTGGCTCCCTAAAATGTTACTAAAATAATCTTGTTGTGAGACAAATGAATTTACTGTTTACTGTAATAAGAAAGAATGACTCTGACAGCTGGCACTTAGTGTCTCAGAAGGGGGAGAACAGGGTTCTCCCTGGATTTTTGAAGTCTGAATTAAGGTATGTTTTTATATTAGGGGCTTGGTTAGGTTTGGGTAAAGGTTGTGCTGCGATAGTTTAGGATTGGTGAACACTATAATGAGAGGATGTTAGGGCAAATAGTTCAAAGACTCTTGGGATGTAAATTGTCATTTGTTATTTTTCATTGAAGATGAAAAAGTTTTTCAGAATGTTTCTGGAATGAACAAAAAAGTTACTTGCAGCCTTTATCTTCCTGGGCAAGAGTTTCCTGAAATAGCAAAGGCATGTTAATGTGGACAGTGAGCTGTGAGACTGGTTAGAGGCATTTCACATAAGGCATATTGTTCTGGGTGGAGTAGTGAATGTGAGAGGTGATAGGATCAAGATTTCAAATGATACAGAATAAGAATCTCAAATAAACACAATAAAATTCAGTAGTAAAGAGTAACATAGGTGCCATTTGGGCTCTAGAAGCAAGAGACACAACTTCAGGGTGGAAGAGACTTGAGGGAGGTCATGATTAGTATTAGCAACAAGGCCCTTGGAGGAGGTGGGGTTAAGTAGTCTGTTATGGATGCCTCCTGGTGTGAGGAGCTGTGATTTGTAGAAATCCATCAGGTTGGGGGATCAGAGCATAATACCCCCAAACATAACACCTTGGCACACTGAAATTTAAGCTGAAGCAAGCTGAAAAAACTGCAGAAGGATGGATGTCTCTCTGATCTTCTCTCACTCTTTTCTCCCATAAAGTGGGCCATAGAAACTAGAACACCCTTCTCATCCTTCTCCCGTGAGGCAAGCCAATATATGTAGAAAGGCTACTCTCTGATCTTCTCTCCCTCTTCTTCCCTGGAGGGCCCTCATTTGGCAGGTGTCCTCCTCTGTACCTGGAGGAAAGAATGTCACACTGAGACAGAGAAAACAATCTGAACAAACAGGACTTGCTGAATTCTCCTCAGTTTATTACCATTAAGTCAGATCTTCTTTGTTCAACCCTGTTTCTACACAATAATCTATCTCTTTCATTAGACTCAGCATAAAAGTAAACAGATCTCCATGTTTCTCCAGGTCTTCATTCCTTATCAAGTCTCCCATGTAACGAAAATTGTATTAAATAAAATTATATGCTTTTCTCCTGTCAATTTGTCTTTAAAATTTTTGTTTTAAAGCCCACACAGGGTCCCTAAGAAGGTTGAAGAAAACATCTTTATTATGAGGGGAGAGAGGAGTGCACAGGTTGAGAACAGAGGATTTTTAGTGTAGAGAACCTACTCTGTATAATGCTATAATGGTAGATACATTTGTTCAGACCATATAATATACATCATCAGGAGTGAACTGTAATGTAAGTTATCGATTATGGTGATTATGATGTGTTAATTGTGAAATTAAAAATTTAAAAACCTCATTTATTCCAAAAATAGGTCTGAGAGTTTGTTAAAGGAAACAGTTCAAGCATTTGGTAGATGATTGAGTTTGGAATATATGCCTCTTAATATCTTTGATTCCCCTTCTATCCCAAAGTATATAGGAAAGGACTTTGCTCTGATAGCTATTAGTCTGTAGAATGGATCCACCAAAGGAGAAAAAAAATTACCTTTGATCCTTTCCCCTCCTGAGGATTCATTAACTAAGTTCATATTGCAGAAGGGAAGATTGAGGAATGTCAATGCACCTAGATGGTTTGGCCACAAGCTATTGCTTGTTCTTCAAGCTCATTCAGCTACCTAAGAGAATTATTTACTTTACCTGAGTATTATTTATTTAAGAATTTAAAGTTTAGAGACCAGCAGTTGGCATAATGGCTATGTCACTGGACTCCCATGTAGTTGACTGCGGTTTGAGTCCTGGATCCAGTGTCGTAAAACTCATGCATGTGTACGTGCCCAAGATCCAGAGAGGAGAATGGAGGAGAAGGGATTGTAACATGGCCATCCCTATTTGTCTCTCTGTCTTTCTGGCGAGCACACGCACCCTATAACAGAAACCTCTCCAAAAATTTTTTTTGAAGATTATTGAGAGAGAGAAAATACCCAGAATGAGATCATATTGTCCCCATCCACTCTCAGCCTTCAGTCAGTCTTAGATCATGGGGAAGCTCAAGCTTGTTTGCAGACTTGAGATGGAACCTTCTCATGCAGATCTGCTTTGCACAGCATTGTGTTTTACTTGTGTGCCATTGTCTGGCCTTCTTTAACATTTTAAAAATAAGGTTTATTGAGGCTAGCAGGTGGTATGATGGAAAAGGTGCTTGATTCCCACATGGTTGACCACGGTTTGAGTCCTGGATCTGATAGCTTGCTTTCTCATTTTCTCTTTCTATCGCTCTCTCTCTGTGGTCAAATAATAATAATAATAATAACAAAAACAACAACAAATAAAAACAAATAAATAAATAAATTTTGAAAAAAGTTTATTTATTTGTCTAGGCATTAATTAATTAATTGCTTTTGTACAAGAGTCTTTTCTGTAGCTTCTGTTGACAGAATTAACCGACTCTGTAGTACTAGTAATTAATGTGGTTTATTTCTAAGCAGAAATATGAGTGACTTACCTGGAGAAAGAGAAGTGTGTTTCTCAGAAGCTGAGCTACATCTTTTTATATAGTTCGAGAACAGTTATCAATTAGCATAAGGAATCTTACATTGAGCCAGAAAGGTGGGACATTTGGAAGCAGAGGCTTATAGGTTATAGGTGAGTTTGAAATTCTTAGACTAGTAATTGGTTAAAGAAAAATCTTAAGTCTCTATTCCTAAAAGAAATCAGCAAAAGAATAAGCAGGTTTACAGGGTCCCTAAGAAGGTTGAAGAAAACATCTTTATTATGAGGGGAGAGAGGAGTGCACAGGTTGAGAACAGAGGATTTTTAGTGTAGAGAACCTACTCTGTATAATGCTATAATGGTAGATACATTTGTTCAGACCATATAATATACATCATCAGGAGTGAAATGTAATGTAAGTTATCGATTATGGTGATTATGATGTGTTAATTGTGAAATTAAAAATTTAAAAATTTATTCCATTCCAAAAATAGGTCTGAGAGTTTGTTAAAGGAAACAGTTCAAGCATTTGGTAGATGATTGAGTTTGGAATATATGCCTCTTAATATCTTTGATTCCCCTTCTATCCCAAAGTATATAGGAAAGGACTTTGCTCTGATAGCTATTAGTCTGTAGAATGGATCCACCAAAGGAGAAAAAAAATTACCTTTGATCCTTTCCCCTCCTGAGGATTCATTAACTAAGTTCATATTGCAGAAGGGAAGATTGAGGCATGTCAATGCACCTAGATGGTTTGGCCACAAGCTATTGCTTGTTCTTCAAGCTCATTCAGCTACCTAAGAGAATTATTTACTTTACCTGAGTATTATTTATTTAAGAATTTAAAGTTTAGAGACCAGCAGTTGGCATAATGGCTATGTCACTGGACTCCCATGTAGTTGACTGCGGTTTGAGTCCTGGATCCAGTGTCGTAAAACTCATGCATGTGTACGTGCCCAAGATCCAGAGAGGAGAATGGAGGAGAAGGGATTGTAACATGGCCATCCCTATTTGTCTCTCTGTCTTTCTGGCGAGCACACGCACCCTATAACAGAAACCTCTCCAAAAATTTTTTTTGAAGATTATTGAGAGAGAGAAAATACCCAGAATGAGATCATATTGTCCCCATCCACTCTCAGCCTTCAGTCAGTCTTAGATCATGGGGAAGCTCAAGCTTGTTTGCAGACTTGAGATGGAACCTTCTCATGCAGATCTGCTTTGCACAGCATTGTGTTTTACTTGTGTGCCATTGTCTGGCCTTCTTTAACATTTTAAAAATAAGGTTTATTGAGGCTAGCAGGTGGTACGATGGATAAGGTGCTTGATTCCCACATGGTTGACCACGGTTTGAGTCCTGGATCTGATAGCTTGCTTTCTCATTTTCTCTTTCTATCGCTCTCTCTCTGTGGTCAAATAATAATAATAATAATAACAAAAACAACAACAAATAAAAACAAATAAATAAATAAATTTTGAAAAAAGTTTATTTATTTGTCTAGGCATTAATTAATTAATTGCTTTTGTACAAGAGTCTTTTCTGTAGCTTCTGTTGACAGAATTAACCGACTCTGTAGTACTAGTAATTAATGTGGTTTATTTCTAAGCAGAAATATGAGTGACTTACCTGGAGAAAGAGAAGTGTGTTTCTCAGAAGCTGAGCTACATCTTTTTATATAGTTCGAGAACAGTTATCAATTAGCATAAGGAATCTTACATTGAGCCAGAAAGGTGGGACATTTGGAAGCAGAGGCTTATAGGTTATAGGTGAGTTTGAAATTCTTAGACTAGTAATTGGTTAAAGAAAAATCTTAAGTCTCTATTCCTTAAAGAAATCAGCAAAAGAATAAGCAGGTTTACTATGCACCATAAAAACACTATGCCTGGAACAGGATGTAACAGACCACTATCAATGGTCTGTTAATGTTTGTAGTCATGACTTTCCCAAGCCTCTGGGAAACAGCTTTGGAGTAGGAAAAAGTCAGAATTTCGTCCTCATGACCAATGTAAGACATCGATTAATCCACTTTCTTGACTTTAGTCCTTTAAAACCACCCTAAAATCTGTGATACTTTGACTCATCTACTCAGAGAAACTTGGATGTCATGAGTCCAGGCAATCTTCCTCACTCTGGCCTGAATAAACTTTTTGCTTTACTTATTTTGTCTCAGCCTTACATTACAGATGGACACAATGTAGGTTCATCAAATGTACCAAAACACTATACGAAGATGATAGCAGGGGAGGTTACCATGCATGGGGCAGAGGATATGTGGAAAATCTTTTAAACTTCTGCTCAATTTTTCTATGATTCTAAAACTGCTCTAAAGTACAAAGCTTACTAAAAGTGTTGCCTAAATCAAATCAGGTTTGCTTGCCAAACACAACAGACCAAACTGTAGGCACATGGTGTGACAAATGAAAGTATAACTTTATTGCAATGTGTAAAGGAAGGAGAGTGGGCAGCTAATGCTGAAAAGACTCAGTTTCCCCAAGGTGTTCCTCACATACATTTTCAAGGGCAAAATTAGAGATATGGTCCCAGGCACATAATCAATTTGATGATTGGTTCAAGAAGGGTGATCATCTCATAGGCCTTCTTGGTTGGGGAAGGCTTAGATAATCAAATTTCTGTTCAGGTTTCTGGAGCCATTCAGCCTAAGGTCTATGTGCTTATAGCTAGCAGTTTATATCCTGCAAAACATCTTAAGTATTAAAGTTAAAACATTATGTTCTTTTTAAGTGGGAGTTTTAGGGGTCTAACGGCCCTTGTTCATGGCCAATGTTGCTTTATAACCAAAGCCTGAAGTCCTACCCTTTATTTTGGGCCATTGCAATGTAAATATACCTTGTATTCCAGGGTCTTTTTGATAGAAAATGGTCAGATATGGAGGATCTATTGCTGAGTGAAGCAAGCTAGGATACGAAAGAAAGATACTGTATGTATCCACTTAATGTATACTGATTATCCACACTCTATGGTAGAGATAAAAATATTGGAGGGCATAAAAGCAGTGAAAATAGTTAGGAATGCTGAAGATGGTGTGGAATGGGGCAGGAGAAGGGAAAAGTATAGAGAAGGATAGCAAGAGAGCAAATAAAGAGGCATGACATTAGTGGAATACAGAAAAGGTTTATTACCTGTTGATAACATGCATAGTATTCTCAACTGGACTAGTCTGAGAAGTATTTCATGTTGGGTAAATCCTTTTTACAAGCAAAATGATATATAGTGATTGCATATTTAAAAAATTAGCGAGAATAATCAGGAAACAATGATGAAAAGCTATTTGATGGTGATGATGTGGATAGTAATGTCTTGACTGATACACAAGGTATTCCTTCTGGAAAAAAATGTAATATGCTGTAAAGGTATATGTGATACAATGTAATATAAACAATATAATAATAATAAGTAAATAAATAAATAAATAAGTTCTTAGCAAAGGGCACTTTGAAGTAAGAAAAAAAAGTATCCATTGTTTTTAACATAGAAGTTTAATGTGAGTCCTTGTATTTGATACTAAGAGTCGACAGAAACCTTTCTAATATTATAAAAACTTAAGCATGAGGTTAAAAAAAAAAAAGTCAGGCTCTTGTTGTTTTTATGACTGACTAGTCCTCCATAGAGTATATGTGCCACACTTTTTCAATCTATTTATCTGTTCATGGACTTTTGAGTTGGTTTCATGTCTTAGCAATAGAGAGTAATGCCACAATAAACACTGGTGTGCAAACACTGTTTTGACTGAGCATTCTCCTGTCTTTTGGGTAGAGACACAGAACTGGGATTGCTGGATCAAATGGTAGTTCTATTTGTAGATATGTGAGGAACCTCCATATGGAAACTCCATATTGTTTTTGACAGTGGCTGGACCAATTTACATTCCCACCAACAGTGTAGGAGTTTTCCCCTTTCACCACAACCCCACCAACACTTACCATTTTTTTTTGTATTTTTAATTTTCACCATTCTGACAGGGGTTAGGTGGTATCTCATTGTGGTTTTAATCTGCATCTCCCTTATGATGAGGGCTGTTGAGCATTTCCTCAAATGCTTTTGGCTGTTTATATGTCTTTCTTAGAGAGACTTTTGTTCAGCTCATTTTCCCATCTTTTATTCAGGTTAATCATTTTCTTTTCAGCTAAGCTACTTGAGATCCCTGTGTATTCTGGTTATTAGTCCCTTATCTGAAGCATATTTTACAAAAGTATTCTCCCATTCTGAGGGTTGTTGATTCACACTAATTACTGTGTACATTGCTGTGCAGAAACTTCTTAACCTGATATAGTTCCACTTTTCCACTTTCCTATATTATTGCCTATGCTTTGAAAGTCTTATCAGAAACTTCTTAACCTGATATAGTTCCACTTGTCTACTTTTCCACTTTTCTATATTATTGCCTATGCTTTGAAAGTCTTACTAAAGAAGTTTTCGCCTACCCCAATGTCTCCCAGAGTTTCACTAGTGTTTTTTACCAGTAGTTTTATAGTTTGAAGTCTTAGGTTCAGATCTTTGATCCACTTTGAGTTGATTTTTGTTAATGGTGAAAAATGGGGATTCAGTTTTAACTTTCTGCAGGTGGATACCCAGTTTTTCCAGCATCATTTGCTAAAGAGGTTTTCCTTTTCCCAATGGATTGACTGGCATTCTTTGTCAAAAATCAGTTGACTGTAAGTTTTGGGGTTTATTTCTGGGTTCTCTATTCTATTCCATTGGTCCACCAGTCTGTTTTTGTGCCAATATTATGCTGTTTTGATTATCACAGCTATATAGTGTATTTTGGGGTCAGAGAGTGATATGCCACCCACTCCACTCTTTTGAACAGGATTGTCTTGGCAATACGAGGTCTTTTATTATACTAGACAATTTTTATGATTGTCTTTTCTAAGTCTGTGAAGAATGTCTCTGGTATTTTGATTGAAATTGCATTAAATATGTAGAATAATTTGAGTAGAATTGCCATTTTGATTATATTAATTCTTCTGATTCTGGAACATGGGATGTCCTTCCACTTTTTTGTGTAATTTTCAACATCTTTTAAAAGATTTTCACAGTTTTCTTTGTAAATGTCTTTGACTTCCTTAGTTAGGTTTAACCTTAGGTATCTTATACATTTTGTGGCTAAGGGAGAAGGGATTCCTTTCTTCAACTCTACTTCATTCAACTTGTTTGTATATAGAAATTCTATAGAGTTTTGGATGTTGATATTGTATCCTGACACTTTACTGTATTCATTTAAGTATACTATTATGTCATCTGCAAATAAAGATATTTTCAGCTCTTTTTGTCTATTCGAATGCCTTTTATATGATTTTCTTTTCTGATTTAGTTGGCTAAGACTTCCAGCACTATATTGTAAATGAGTGGAGAAAGTGGGTGGCTTTGTCTATTACAAGTTTTTAGTAGAAAAGCTTTTAGCTTTTCCCCATTCAGTTTAATGTTAGCTATAGTTTTTTCATATATGGCTTTTATTATGCTGAGAAATGACCCTTCTATACTGACCTTGCTAAGAGTCTTAATCATGAAGGGATGTTGTATTTTATCAAATGCTTTCTCTGGGGACCAGCAGTTAGCGTATGTTGCTGTACTCCCATGTAGCCGACTGTGGTTCGCATCCCGGACCCGGTGGCTTAAAACTCATGCCGGGTGCGTGTGCGTGTGTGCCTATTCCTTGGCGTCTGGTTTTCTGCAACATTTTGGTGCATTGGCTAGGAAACAGAATCATGCTGGCCCTTTGAGCCACTGATCCCAGAACATCTCTCTCCAGGACAGGCACTACAGAGTAAAGAGTTAGGTGTGCTCCCATTTCATTTTGATGAGATCCTTCAGCAGGGGTGTCTGCCCCAAGGTCGAGTGTTCCTGGATCATCAGACTCAGGTTGGAGAGAAGGATTTGTCCTGGACCCTGATGCATCAACCCTGGTCGACTCTGGTAATCTGGTAAAGCCCTGGGGATCTGTAGAACCCTAGTCAGACCTACTCAGATTCAGTTGAAGGGGAGACCTGATCATTCTCCTTCGGTCACAGGACTAGCAGTTAGGATTCATATAGTGTATGGCTGGTGTGAGGAGGGAATGCATAACCTGTGAATGAAAGTGTGAATGTCTGTGATCAGCAAATGTGTTTGTGGCTCCACGGCTTTGGCTATGGAGCATGATTGAGTCCACACCTGTGATTCTATGGAAGTCCCAAAACACCTAAACAGCAAAATTGATGCTGGGGAATGCTGACCCTCCTTTTGTGCTCAATTCAGTGGAAGATTTATATCTTATTGCCCATTGCCAAGGGACTGCAAAAATCCCATGAGGAATGCAGCCAGATGGATGCTTGATTGCTCCCCTCTGGGAGCACTCACACTTTGTTGTGGCACAGTTCATGGGAGGGGGCACACAAAGGCTGATGGGAGGATTTTCCCTGTATAGGTGGATAGGCAGAGTAGTGACTGTCAGGTTGCCAGTTATGTCCTTGGAAGCTAGGACATGAATTCCTCCGGACAGCACAAAATGTCTTCTTGGGTTTTTGTCCTGATCCTTCTACAAAGACTTCCACTGCGGAGCGAAACCTGCCCTTTCTGTATAGGAAAGGAAAGGGCAGGCATCACCTACTACCTGGACAGACTTCTCTCTTCAGTTACCTCAGCAGACTTCTGTACTCTCATCCTTCTCCATTTCCACCTTGGAAATATCCCACCCTGGCACCAGGCTATCCACCATTGGATTCCAAGAGGATGGACTCCCGGAGAGAGACAGTTGTAGTTGTTCTAACCATAGTCCTTGGCCGAGGCACTCCTGAAGACTTTTACATCCTATGCCCCTACACTACCTGGCCCTTCTGATGGTGCCCCTGAGACTTCACAACTCTTGAGTCTCTAGGCTTGGGCTTACTCCCAAGGAGCCTTCATCCTTCTGAAATCTCCTTGTCAACCATTTCCTCCAGCCAGTGATCTCCTGAGTTCTCTGGAAGGGGCAGGTTTTTGGTACTGGGAGAGATCAGAGACAATTGGGCCATGCCACTTGGCGCTGCCATGGGAAAACCCCAGTCCAAGTCATCCAAGCCCACTGTGCTGGATTATATGTTAGCTAATTTCAAAAAGGGCTTCTCTAGTGACTACAAGGTAAAAAATGAAACCGGAGGTTAAGAGCTCTTTGTGAGGTTGAGTGGCCCTCTTTCAAAGTAGGATGGCTGCCGGAGGGAACCTTCCACCTCCCTACCATGTGGGCTATGTACAACATTGTTACTGGCACCCCAGACCACCCTGACCATTTTCCCTATGCTGACTCCTGGTCCCCCCACCATGGGTGTCCATCTGCATGAAGGGGAGGAACCAATGCACTATTTTGGCTGTCTGCATCCTGCCTCTGGTGCCAGACCCCCACCAAAATAAACCCATGGCTCCAATTCTACAGGGACCCCCCAGAAGAGAAGCCATTAGCAACTCGACCCCATGTATCTCGGCCACCCACTGAACTGACAATTGAGACTTTGCCACTATCTGTTTCTCTGGGACCTGAAGAACAGCCTGAGGAGCCAGCACTGCCTCAGAGGGGAAGCTGTCTGCTGTCCTGAATCCTGCACCTAGACCCCACCTCATCTGCCATTAGTGAGCCACCACAGCTTGGGGCTCCCCCTCATGATTGGGTCAGACAATGTCCATGCTTTCATGGCAGAAGTCACACAGGGAGTGGCAAAGGCCTTAGGCCTAAATGGAAACCCATCCTCAGAGTTCCGAGCAGGTAGAATGAATGAATCGTATCCTCAAGTCTGCACTAACAAAACTTTGTCAGGACACTAGGCACCCCTGGGTGGATGTTCTAGCACTGGCTTTGCTTTGAGTTTGATGCATACCATAAAAGCCATAAAAGCAGGGTTATACCCCTTATGAGATCCTGTTTGGCCAACCACCCCCTTTAGTCACTCAGACCCATACAGCTGATATCTGTGAGCTGGGCAAGGCAGTCCTGATTCAGGATCTGGTGGCCTTGGGAAAGACTTGAAAGGAAATAGCTCATGTGATATTAGAAAGAACTCTCATCCCCCTCAGAAACTGGATACACAAGCTTGAACCAGAGGATTTGGTGTGGGTTAAAAATTAGAAAAGAGAATCATTGTAGCCCACCGGGTTGGGGCCATATGTCATTGTGCTTATTATCCCCACTGCAGTTAAGGTTGCAAGGCTAGCCCTGTGGATCCATCATGCAGCACCAGAGGATCCTGGGACCTGAGTGGTGAAAAGCCACCCTGAATAGCTGACCAAGGTGAACTTCCAAAGGATGAGGACCTGACATTGAGACTGCAGCCCTGCTGCAGCCACTCCTGGGTGGGCTACTCTATGCATGGCAGAAGCTTGAGGAGTGTACAGCCTTGCTTTGGTCTGGACACTAACCAATCTATGCAGGGCAGAAGCTTGAAGACAGCAACAGCTGATACCCCTACTCCCCTACTATATATCCTTATAACACCCTGACCCTAGCCCCTCTTGTAGTGCTAGCTGTGCTTCTCTTTCTCTCTCTTTTTTTCTTTGTTTTTCAGAGAGGTTTTTGCTATAGGGCACATGCCCTCACCAGAAAGACAGAGACAGAGAGACAGGAAGCGAGAAATCATCCCCCTGGGGGTGGCCACGCCACAATCCCTTCTCTTCCACTCTCCCCTCGGGATCTTCGGCATGCACCCACATACGCCCGGCGTGAGTTTAAGCCACCGGGTCCAGAACTCGAACGACAGTCGACTACATGGGAGTCCAGCAACACAGCCATTACACTAACTGCTGGTCCCATAGCTGTGCTTCTCTCTATCAGTCTGGGTATTATGGCCCAAGAAGACTAGAAATTATGGGAAAAGATTTTTTTTTTTATCCTGGTGGTAGGAACCTTGATAGGTAGGCCTAAGATCCTGGCCTAACTAACTGGAAGCATTTTCATTCCCTCCTTCAGAAATGGATCCTAACTGATATCCTGATCTTCCCCATAATAGGAGAGACCCCTGAGTGTATAAAGTGGTGTAACACCATGGTGCAGACATCACCTCCCTTCCTGAAAACCCATGGGAGAAACGAATTCAGATCACAAGTGGCCTATGGACTACATACTCCTTCAACTGCTGGGACCCAGTTCTCAAACGTCTAAGAACAGACAACAGGGCCTGCCTCCAAGTTGATTCTATTTGGTCTTACACTCATGGTGGTAAATCCTTCTCTATGGGCCAGAGTCAAGGAAGTCATGCCTGTGACCAGTGCCCCTTGGCAGGAAGACGGACATGCTATATGTCCCTAAGGGAGCATGGCCTTCCAGATAGGGGAGGTAAACGCTCCTCCAAGGAAAGACAGAAGGCACGCTGGAATATTGTTCAGAGACTTCATCCTCCCAGGCCCAACTATGGGTGGGAAAGCAATCTAGATCCCTGAGTGAGCACCCTCATAAACAACACATGGAATACTCTTGCAGGCTGCTCCCAGTCTGGTCTCCAGCTGCTGGCTTTGCATATGATCTACCCTTCCCTTGATATATGCTACCCTGATAACTAAGTCTACCAGCATTGGCTCCCGAAACCTCCTGATCATCAATGCTATTCAGGAAAGCGTCTTTGCCCAGGTAAACCTTTCCTCCCCATCCCACCACTATATCTCCAAACAAAGAGAAACAGGAGCTAGTAGCTTCACCTGTAATCATACTCATAGGCTTAAATTCAGGCCCCATGACAATCAGGGCCTATTCTGCTCTACTGAGATGGGGTTATATTTGGTCTGTGGCATTTATGCCTACGAATGCCTGCCTTGCCCCTGAACAGGGGCAAGTTCTTGGGCTGTCCTGACTCCCCAGATTGATGTAATATATGGAAATAAGAATCTAGAGGTTCCTCTGGTAGCCTGGGTCTGAATAAAATAGTTTATTCTGTTTATCCCCCTCCTTGTCAGACTTGGAATTGCTACCGAACTCAAATCAGGTTTGCTCGCCCAAGCGCTATAAAACCAAGCCATAGGCACATGGTGTGATGAAGGAAAGTACAGCTTTATTGCAAAGCGCAAAGCAAGGAGAGCAGGCAGCTCATGCCGAAAAGTCCTGGTCTCCCCAAGATGTTCCCCACATGCGTTTTTAAGGGCAAAATTAGGGGCAGAGGTCCCAGGCGCATGATCAGTTCAGTGATTAGTTCAAGAGAGCGTGATCATCTTGTGGGCATTCTTGATTGGTGAGGACTTAGGTAATCAAATTCCTCTTCAGGTGTCTGGAACCGGTCAGCCTGGAGTCTCTGAGCTCACAACCAGAAGTTTCCAGTCTACAAAACATCTTACATATTGAAATGAAAACCTTCTTTCCTTTAAGTGAGAGTTGTAGAGGTCAAATGGTCCTCACTCATGGTCCATGTTGGTCATTATCATAACCAAAGTGAAAACTTACTCCTTTCTCTGGGCCATTACAATGCAAATGGACTTTATATTTCAGGAACCCTAGAAAATACATTAGGGGGTTCTTGCTCTGTTTCAGAATCTCTGTGGGAATAGGCACTGGAGTTGGAGGAAAAATGACCTCCTCCTACCAGTTCTCCCATCTCAGCAAGGAAATTGTGGAGGGTTTCCAGAAAGTAGCTGAGACTATTGAAACCCTCCAAGAGTTGTCCTACAAAACAGACGAGTACTAAATCTCTTAACTGTGGAGAAGGGTGGGCTCTGCTTATTTCTGGGGGAGGAATGTTGCTTCTATGCCAAGAAATCAGGTATGGTCTGAGACATGGCTCAGCAGCTTAGAGATTTGGTCTCCAAACAGCAACATTGGGCAGATTGGAATGGGCTCTGGACATGGGTCCCATGGCTACTGCCTCTCCTGGAGCCCCTAGCAGTTATTCTTTTGGCACTGGTAGTCAAACTATGTGTCTTTAATCTGATTACATGGTTCGTAACCTCCCGCCTTGAAGCCATCTGTTTGAAGTATCAACTGTTTGTCACTACCCTGGGAGGCTATGTTTACCACTGCTCCTGTTAATTGATCCTCCTTAAATATGATTGAAGAGGCTCAAGAGGGGGAAGCATATATCAAGGGTAGCATATATCAAGGGAAGGGTAGATCATATGCAAAGCCAGCAGCTGGAGACCAGACTGGGAGCAGCCTGCAAGAGTATTCCATGTGTTGTTTATGAGGGTGCTCACTCAGGGATCTAGATTGCTTTCCCACCCATGGTTGGGCCTGGGAGGATGAAGAGGGGGAAATGATTTGGAGGGACCCGGAACTCAAAAACAACTCAAGGCTCATAACTGCTTGAACTTCCTGCAAGTTTACTGCCCTCCTGGAGCTACAGAGCAACCTGAAACCTTGAGTAAGTTAGGCTTCCTGCTTTTCTGCCACTTCCATACTAGAGCAGATTCTGAGTTCCTTCCCTGATAGGACATTTCTAGCATGCTGAGACCCTCCCCCCACTCCCAATCCCCCCATAAAGGACTGTGTCCAATTCTCAGTGGCCGGAGATTCAGTGTGTTAATTCTTCTGTTCCCACCATTCTCCTATTTGTCTGGGTGCTGCTTTCCATTCCTCAGTGTCTCGTTTTCTATAATAATAAAGTACAGTTGGAACAAACTGGGCAAGCAAAAGTGGATTCTAATTCTGCAAGCAAACAAGTTAATCGACCCAGATCTGCTCCTCTTGGTTTCAAAATGAAGATGCCAGGTAGTGAGAGTGGAACTGCAGACTGAGTTATCTGAGGGGTCATCCCATCAAAGGGAGCCTCACTCATTCCGTCTTAACTGTAAAACACATAACCAGGAGGGATACATAGATATTTAGGGAAGCAGGCATTTCTTCAAGAGAAGACAAATTCTCACAGTTAGTGTCCTGCGGTGGGGCAGCTGCCCCTGGAGGAGTGAGCATCTCCAGAGGATGGAGCAGGGGCTGGGAAACCACCTCATCAGCATGCACTGAACTCTGAGGTGCTTTCCAACTGTGAAACTGTGGTTTTTCAGTTCGGTTCTTTTTGGACTTAAATAAAAGCCTGCTTCCTAGAAACCTGAAAACATTCAGGTATAACTTTCAGAAATATGAAAGTACCTTCCAAAGGCTACTTTGATTTCTCTTTGAAATGCTAAAATATGATGTAAGCCTCCCAGCTTTGGAACTCACAGCTATTCAATTCCTTCTACAGGTGATAAAAAGCATCCAGCCTGGAGCATGGATGTGTGAAAAGAGATTAGGCAGTGTGTGAAAACACTTCCCATCAGCCATTTGACGGCTTTTTTGAAATGCTAATGTCAGTCCTAGAGAGCTGTTACCTTGGAATTCACACCTATTCAATTCCACATCAGGTAAACAAAGCATCCCCTGGTGAACATGGAAGTGTGAAGCCAAACTGAGGCAAACTGTGAAAATTTTGGCCTCAATTTATCCTAAGGGAATAAGGAAATATACAATTATGCTTTTTTCTTCTAGTATCATTTAGTTTTGTAAAAATTTGGAGCTTGAAGGGCTACAGGGGAAGTAACTAATATTAATTGAGTATCTACTACAAGCCAGGGACAATGCTGGGGGGATTTTACATTTAAATCTCTCCACAACCAGCTATTTTTAAGTATCATTAGTCTCATTTTACACTGTAAATTATACTTGGCACGAGTTAAAAAAATTGCTTAAAGACACACCTTACCCTGTTTCAAAATAAGGATGCTGGGTAGTGAGACTAACAGCAGGGGCTGGGAGATCACTTCATTAGCCCAAGACGAACTCTGAGGTCCTTTCCAAGAGTGGATCAGGGATGCTGCTGACCTAAGGGGATTGAACATTGGTTGACTAAAATCTCAGAGTCCTGTTGGATTTATCAGGATGGTCATGGTAGCTGTTGCATCAGAGAGCCTTCAAATCTCAAAGGCTTAAGCCACAAAATAGTATAAACTGATCAAGTCTGGTTTGGTTGGTGGTTAATATGTTCCAGGTGTTGACAGAAATAACCACTCTGCGGAAATAGTAATTAATGTGGTTTATTGTTAAGCAATGGACTAAGTGACCTACCTGGAGAAAGACAAAAGTGTTTCTTGGGGTACTGAGATACTCTGATTCCTTTTATATTGTTCTGAGAACCAGAGAGCTGTCAATCAGCATAAGGAGCCTTTTACACTGGCTTGGCTCAAGAAGATAAGCCCTCTGGAAGCAGAAGCTGATATGTTGTAGGTGAGTTTGAAATTCTTAGATTAGTAGGTGGTTAAAGAAAAACATAAGCCTCAGGACCAGCAGATGGTGTAATGGTTATGTTTCTAGACTCCCATGTAATTTGATCCTGGTTTGAGTCCTGAACCTGGAGGCTTAAAACTTATGCTGGGCACGTGTGCATGTGTGCCCAAAATTCTGAGAGGAGAATGGAGGAGAAGGGATTGCAGTGTGGCCATCCCCCCTGGGGGGTGATTTCTTGCTTTCTGTCTCTCTGTCTCTTTTTGTCTCTCCAGTGAGCACATATGCCCTAAGGCAAAAACCTCTTTTAAAAAGAAAAAGAAAAAAAAAGAAGAAAAAGAAAAAAACCTGCACAAATCTTTGTTTCTGAAATAAATCAGCGGAAGAATGTGCTTTACTTTAAGAGGCAAGAAGGTTTACTATGTATCACAAAAACACTATGCCTTGGGACCAGCATTTAGCCTAATGGTTATGTCACTGGACTTCCATGTAGTTGACCATGGTTCGAGTCCTGGACCCGGTGGCTTAAACTCATGCTGGGCACGTGTATGTGCATGCTCAAGATACCGAGAGGAGAATGGAGGAGAAGGGATTGCAGTGTGGCCATCCCCCCTGGGGGGTGATTTCTTGCTTTCTGTCTCTCTGTCTCTCTCCATCTTTCTGGCAAGTGCACGCACCCTATAGCAAAACAACAACAACAACAACAACAACTCTCTAAAATAAAAAACAAACAAACACTATGCCTTAGGGCATGGTGGTTGGTCGAGGCACTGGACTTCCACGACCAACCCTGGTTTAAGTTCAGGTTCTGACAGCTTGCTCTCTTTCTTTTTCTGGTCCAAGTGAATAATAATTTTTTAAAGTTACATAAATAGTTCTTTAAAAAACAAGACAAAACAAACAAGAGTAGAACACTATGTCTAGGACAGGATGTAATGTAGCATCTCACTATTAATATGATGCAGGAACATGGGGGTGCAGGGGTGATTAGGCCCAGCACCCACAGCTGGACATGGGCGTAATCGCCTCTGCACTACCAGTGGGACATGGGTTCTTGTCTCATGCTCAGGAAGAATTAGAAAGGCAGACACGTATAGGCCAGCAGGTGATGTGGTGGATAAGAGCACTGGACTCCCACATGGCCAACTGTGGTTCAAGTGTCGGACCTGGCGGCTTCCTTTCTCACTTTCCCTCTCTCTCTCACTCTGTCCCTCTCTGGTCAAATTAAAATAAATAAATAAATAAAGTTAAATAAAGAAAGGCAGACATGTAGAGGGGATACTAAGTGAACAGTTTATTGAAGGAGGTGGAAAGAAGAACAGCGCTCCCAAGAAGGAAAGGGTCCTGGAAAATGGGTTGCTACCTCATGGTTTGGATTCCAGGTTTATCTCTCAGCTGGGAGTATCCCGCCTACCAGGAAATGCTTTGCCCCATTCCTGTCACTGTTACAATGCTTTTACATTATTTGTGTGTCCTGGAGTATGTCTGTCTGGCCTTTGGTCTTTTAAAAATTAAGTCCCATTATTAGGGGCCATGAATTATTTAAGAACAAGATCTATGTGTCTCAAGGTAGAGGAACAAGGTGCCTGGACTAATTGAGTTCCACCATAAAGAGCCATAAATTCTTAAAAAACAAGATCTGCATGTCTAAGGGCAAAGAAATGGTGACTGGGAGAAGAGGGGAGAGGAGTGGTCAGGGATTACACAGCACAGTGGCTTTCTTCTGGGAGGATGGGGGGTCCCTTCCCTGTAAATGGGCTCTAACTTCTGTCTCAAATGGACTAAAGCAGTCTTTTAATGTTTACATGCCTCTGTTAATATTTGTAGGCTGACTCTCCCAGACCTCCTGGAAACAACTTTGGAACAGGAAAACATAGTTAGAATTCTATTCTCACACGCAGCCTTTCAAAGACCATGTTTCTCTATCTTATGGTGCCACCATTTTCAAAATGTGACCACTGTTACCACAGAAAGACAAAAAAGAAGAGTTTTCTGGGCTAGGCCTGGATGCGGAGGTCTACCTCATGCCCTATTCCTTTCATCTTAACTCAGTCACATGGCCCCAGACTAAGTTCCAGGGGGCTTAGAAGTGTAGTTGAAGTGTGTGCTCAAGAGGAAAGTGAGAGAATTCAGGGAGCACATATGTCATAATTTTATAAATTTGTGTGCTCAATGGAACTCTGTGTCTCATTCATAGGTACTTAGTATGTATTTCAGACTTAATATATGCAGTGCCAACCTGAGAAAGGGGACTGAGGCAAAACAAGTGAAACAAAAGCAGTTTATTTGAGTAAAGGGCTTAGAGCAAATCACTGCTTCACATGGATTCTAATTGTCTAGAATGTGCGCACAACAATTGGTACTGAGATGGCTGGCTTGCAGAACAAAGAGAAGGGCAAGAAGAGGGGAGGTTATAAGTTATTTGTTAAGAATTTAATTGACCTGGGGCTGGCAGATGGTGTGGTGGTTAAGGGTGCTGGACTCCCACATGGCCAACCACAGTTTCAGTCCCGGACCTAGCAGCTTGCTTTCTCACTTTCTATCTCTCTCTTTCTCTCTGTCCCTTTCTTGTCAAATTAAAAAAAAAATAAATAAAGTTAAATAAAATAATTCTAAAAAAAAGAATTTAATTGGCCTTTCTGTTTAAACTAATGCAGGTAACTGATTGGCTATACCTTTTTCTTTACATCATGAATTCAGGGAACACTGTGAAAATGGCAAAGGGGGTCACATTGTAAATTTGTGACTGTTTACTATGTCAGTTCTCACACTGTAGACTACCGTATACCCTTTGGGCAATAACCCCACTAGTACGGGGCATAACTTTGGCCTCACTCTATGCCTTTCTTGGGATTTTTGCAGAATATCCATGGATTATTCTGAGCTGCTTTGTTTCCTTAGAAGAGTGAATGAGGGTTCAGCCTCATAGTAATAGCAATCTAGTTGTAAACAAACCACAGAATCAAAGCTGGGTTTATTGGAGTCATTAAAGTTACTGTTGGTTTATTTAAATCAGAATGAAAGTGAATGATAATACATTAGCCAATAAAAATCCTGATTGCACCTCCCTTATTGAGGTGAGGAAGAAGGAAGTAAGTTGCTCTGTGCAAAAGGCTAGGAAAAGTAACTGGCACACAGTAGGTTATGTGCTTTAGCTGTCAGTATGACTAGCTGAGGGGTTTCCCAGTGGTCTTCAGTGAGACATCCCCAATTTCCACTAGCTCTGGTCTATTCTCCCTGCCCCTCCTTAGCCACATTCTGAAACTTTTGGTAATAACTGATATTCTTACTGGAGTGAAGGTGTTCCCTTAAACACTTGGAAGACATTGAAACAGTCAGTGTATTTGCATTAATATAAGTCACTCAGAAAGAGGTCCTGGCTTCTTAATTGGAATTTAGCAAATTCACAAAACCAAGAGTAGAGACTCACTGACTTGCTTATTAATATCACTGTTTGAGGCCATTAAGTGAAAATACATTTTACCAACAACAGGGAAACTTAGTTATAGCTAACATTTCTTCTATAAAATCCTCAATAGGGGACCAGCAGTTAGCGTAATGGCTACGTTGCTGGGCTCCCATGTAGTCGACCGCGGTTCGAGTCCTGAACCCGGCAGCTTAAACTCACACCAGGCGTGTGTGTGTGCCCAAGATTCTGAGAGGAGAATGGAGGAGAAGGGATTGAGGTGTGGCCATCCCCCCTGGGGGGGGTGATTTCTCGCTTTCTGTCTCTCTGTCTCTCTCTGTCTTTCTGGTGAGCGCACGTGCCCTATAGCGAAAAACCTCTCCAAAAAAAAAAGAAA
>NW_006159888.1:3554486-3557885 GCF_000334495.1 Tupaia belangeri chinensis
CTATAGGAAAAAACCTCTCCAAAAAAAAAAGAAAGAAAGAAAAAAAAGAACGAAAACGTACCCCTCAATGGTTTATGGGGAATGAATGTCATTTTCTCTACTACCACACTTGTCTCACTAGGCTGTGTCCACTCCTTAATGTGGCATGCTCATTCTAACTTCCTAGTCCCTTGATTTGTCAGATTATCTTTCTCTCTAGAGGCTTGATATTACCCAGCCAGGAGAGCGGGACATAGATTTAAGGGTTTTGGGTAAGAAGTTGAAACTCAATTAGGCTTCCCATGGAGATTTTTATGATGAATATGAAGAGGACAGACAGGATACAGAAATAAAGAAAAGCCTGAGAACATGAAATTTCATGGGGAAGGTCACATGTGGGATGGGAATGAAGGGTCTCTTCGATTGGGGCACTCTTCTGCCTGGGCACAGTGTGTTCTGCATACTGCTGGGTCTGTCTGCTTGAGCATAGTGTCTGGGTTGGGAGTAGCAGGAGATGAGTCTAGAGGACCCACTGTTTTTTTTTTTTTAAATATTTTATTTAACTTTATTTATTCATTCATTTATTTATTTCAATTTGATCAGAGAGGGATAGAGAGAGAGAGAGAACAAACTGCCACATTTGGGACTTGAACTGCAGTCGGCCATGTGGGAATCCAGCACCTTTAACCACCAAGCCGGCCCCCTCACTGTTTTTGGTTCAGAGAGATCATCCATGACCTTGAAGGATATTGGAGCTGGCTCTGTGGACAGTGAGAACAATGAAGGGTTGGAGGTATAGAGTGAACAATCAGGTTATGTTCTGAGAAACACAACCTAGTGGTTGAGGAGCCGGGACTCGAGGAGAGACCAGTTTAAGATGAGCCACCTAGCACCAGAGTGTGGCCATGATCCAGTGATCAACAATGAGGGTATGCTGTTGACTTGTGGGTGGAATAACACCTAGAAGCTGCAGGCTAGACCAGGACCACCCCTTTCTCTACAGTCTCATACCCCTACTCTTAGAGTAGGGCAGTAGTTCTCATACAAGAATTACCTGGAGCTTGTAAACTCAGATTTCTGGGTGTAACCCCAGGGTCCCTGCCTCAGTAGGTCTGGGGCAGGAGCTAAGAGTGGCATGTTTAACTAGTTTCCAAGTGATGCTGATATTGGTCCAGGGACACATTTTGAGAATCACTGAGCTTGAGACTCATTGGACAACATACAGCTTTACTGTTTGCAGATCTGTCTCACAGAGATGCAATGCCTAATCTGGTTATATGCATACATGCACTCTTGTGTGCAGGCTCACACACTCAGATGTGGTTGTGTGGCAAAGTGACTTGAACAGAGAAGTTTTCTGGGCCTTTTGCAGAGTTCCATTGCTTTGGCTCTCACAGAATTTTCAACTTAGGAATCTCTATAGAAGTATAAATCACTGGATTTGGATTGACTGAGAGCCAGTAGGTGCCTTAGGCTTTTAAGAAGGGGATGTGGCCAGGTGCTGTGGAGGTGGTGACAGTACAGGGAGAGATGGAGTTGAAAGGGACAAACAGGGTACTAAGGACTGTTCTTACTGACTTGTTTACAAATTTCTGATATTCAGGCCCTGTGGGGTGAGGGAGAGCAGAAAGCGGGAGGAACAGGGGAAGAGGAAAAGGAGAGAATGTGTTCAGTAAGGAGGCTGTGGACAGGAAAGGAAAAGGAGATGGGCAGAGAGGAGAGAGAGAAAGAGGAAATGGAGATTTTTGGCTGTCTGCAGCCCTGTCTACACAAAGGTTGGGATTTCAAATTATAGAGTCATTTCTTGAGAACCACAGCAGTAAAACAAGGGGAGCTACTATTTTCTGCTACGTGCTAGGGACTTTATATCTTTTCTTTTTCTTTCTTTCTTTGTTCTTTCTTTTGTTTTTCTTTCTTTCTTTCTTCTTCCTTCCTTTCTTTCTTTTTCTTTCTTTCTTCCTTCCTTTCTTTTCTCTCTCTCTCTTCCTTCTTTCTTTCCTTCGTTCTTTTCCTGAATCAAAATCTCAAACTACCTGAGAGGTGTGTGTTATTTCTTGTATTTTATGGATGAGGAAACGAGAGAGGTTAAATACAGGGTACCATGGCCCTGTGTAGTTTCCCCTCCAAAGTCTAGGCTTCAGAAGCCTCACAGATGGCAGCACACAGCCATGGGATGCAGGGGTTTCCCAGAAGTAATGGGCAGGAAGAATTCATGTAGTTACTGTCAGAATGACTAAGGTATTTGTCCATGTCCTTCCTTATTAGAGTCGGGATTGAGACCCCACAGCTCAGAGCTTACATTTGACCCCCCTGATCCCTCAGCTGTGCCCTCTGTACCACTTAGTTGTCTTTTCGTGGGTCAGCACCTCCTCCATCCCAACAGAGGATCTCACAGTGCCACGGATTCCCTCAATGACCTGCATCTCTACCTGTGAAAGGATGGCCCTTGGTCTCTTTCTAGCTCATCTTTCTAGGGAGTGCTGTTATTTCCCAAGGTACTGATCCTGTTGAAATGAACACAGAGATGCACTGCTCAGCCTCTGTGAATGCTGTTGACACAAGGCCTCAGCATCTTTGGGGATCTCCTCAGCTGCAGAGTTCCTTACCTAGGGCAACACATAGTCAACACCTAATTGCAACAGGGCTATGAGGGCCCAGCTAGTTCTGCTCAATGTAGAGTACTCTTGACCAATGCTTCAGCTCTGAGTGCTTTCACAGCTGCCAACTCTTCTCCTGTCCCTCCTACTTTAATTCTCTGCTTTTCATGGTGAGAATTCCAAAGCCAATTCCCCAGAAAACATTCTGATCCTTAGATTCTGTCTCAGAATCTGCTGCGAGGGGAACCAACTCTCCATGTCCATCCACTGTTTTGCTCTCCACTTCTTTGTTGAACTCCTGTGTGGTTTAGACAATCTGGATTCAAGTGTCATCTTATCTTCTGCCATCCTCTTCCCTTCTTCCTCTTCCTATCCTTTTTCTCCTTATCGTCTTCTTTTTAAAAAAGTCTATCCATCCACTTTTTCTGAGAGAGAGGGAGAGAAATAAAGAGAGAGAGGGTCTCTAACAGGGTTCCTCATGCCACAATTCACCCCAGCCTTAGCCAGCCAGGATGTGGACCTGCCCCTGGAGTATGCAGGGATACCTTGGGATATGAACTTGAGACTCTCCCACATGGCTTTGGCATTGTTGCCTGCTGTGCACTGTGGCTGGCCCTGTCTTTCCCTTCTTGATGGCATTTCACCTCAATTTTATGTTTTCTGTGCTAAGAGGAAAACAAGTGTTCAACAGCCTCTTGGGTGGTTTTTTCCCTTTTTTTTTTTTTTTTGCACGAGGTTTTTGCTATAGGGCGTGTGCACTCGCCAGACAGACAGAGAATAACATAGAGACAGAAAGTGAGAAATCACCCCCCAGAGGGGATGG
>NW_006159888.1:3558175-3562929 GCF_000334495.1 Tupaia belangeri chinensis
TGTGTTTTTTCCTTTTTTTTTTTTTTTTTTTTTTGCACGAGGTTTTTGCTATAGGGCGTGTGCACTCGCCAGACAGACAGAGAATAACATAGAGACAGAAAGTGAGAAATCACCCCCCAGAGGGGATGGTCATGCCGCAATCCCTTCTCCTCCATTCTCCTCTTGGGATCTTGGGCATGCACGCACACGTGCCTGGGGTGAGTTTTAAGCCACTGGGTCCGGAACGCAAACCGCGGTCGACTACGTGGGAGTCCAGCGACATAGCCATTACGCTAGCTGCTGGTTCCCCTCTTGGGTGGTTTTTGAGAGATGGTAACACATCATCAGCCTTTGCACTTCCAAGGCATTATCCTGCAGTTTTCCTCACGTGGACGAGCTGGCATGTGAGCACTGTTTTTAACCATACTTTGCCGAAAAGGTTCACACACCAAAGGTTTGTCCTTGGAGAAGTGGCTGTGCAAATGATAATAATGCATAACCATGACACACCACTAAAAAGATGAGATGCTCTCTAAATACTAATCTGAAATGTTCTCTAAGATATATCACACATGCACACGCACGCACACACACACACACACATACACAAATCAAGGTACAGGTCATTGCCATTTGCCTGAGAATGTGTGTGAGCCAGAAAAGGCATCTGCAGTGATGCACCGGAAACTTGTTTGTACCTGGCTGCCTTTGAGATGGGGAACTGGGTGGCCAGAGGAGAGTGGAAGGCAGACTCTTTCTTGTCTCATTTTTTGTATTTTCAGAATTTTGAACTATGTGGGCTTCATATCAAGTGATTTATTAGCTCATTCAAGAAGTCACTCTAGTCTCTCCACAGCAAGCTGTAGAGATATTTAAGCTTTCTGGAGAGATGAACCCTTTCATTGCTTGGGCTGTTGGGAGCAGTGCTGAATGTACATCTCACAATGGCAGATGTCTGAGCTCTGATGTAGTGGGGCTGGGGGTCAGTCCAGGGTTTGGCCAGGCCCTGAGCTAAGCTTGCACTGAGAGCAAGGCAAGGCCAGGTGTGTGTGTTTCCCTCAGAGGGTTCTGTGACAGGCTATGAGACTTTGCAGCTGTGCCGCTGGCGGCTGCTCCACAGCTGGGAATCTTGCCTGGACAGGGCACAGGAGACAGAGAAGCCTTTCAACAGCAAGCCAGGTTCTGGCTTCACAGCTCTTGCTGAGATCTGGACTGTTTCCTTTCTGGTCTGAGTGAGCCACTGGGGTTTGGGAAGCTTAAGGAAGTGGGAAAAGGAGGGCCAAGGGTGTGAAACTCACATCTCGATAGCCTGACTGCCAGTGTTGTGGGGCAATCTATGTGCACTTCATGCTGATGGCTCTCAGATTTGTCTTTGTAGTCCAGACTGCTCCCCTGAGCTTTATAACTAGGCACTCAGTTGTGTGGAAGTCTCACAGAAGCCATGTCAACATGCCTTGAAATGCACTATCATGTCCCCAATGGGCCCAGCCCCACCCCACCTCACCACACAGCTCCCATCCTCTATCTAGGTAATGGCAGGAAACTGCAGCGCCACTTTCACCTCCAGATCCTTTTTCCTAAATCGCAAACCAGAATATGTCACAACTTTGCCTCACGTTATTATGGAACTGTCTTGCCCATGAGATAAAGTTCTCCTGCCTCAACATATTGTGTGAGTCACCTGGCCTGGCCTCAGCTGCCCCTCTAAGTCCATCTCTGACATGCTGGCTCCCTCTGCTCAAGTTCCAGTCCACCCTACCCTGGGAGACTCCTATTTACCTTTCAAATTGTAGGCCACACCTGTGTCCTTCTCTGAACTCTGGTCTGGGGTTAGTGCTCCATCACACACCCTCACAGGTCTGCTACATGCCTTTGTACAACTGGCCACTCTGGGTCATTGTCACTGTCAGTCTCTCCCTCCCCCTGGAACCCCTGCCGGACAGAGCACGTGTTCAGGTCATCTCTGTGTCCCCAGAGCCTAACACTGTATCTAACACCAGGTGGGTCTCAATAAAAATAATTTTTTTTCCTTTTTTTTTTTGAGAGTTTTTTTCTATAGGGCACATGCGCTCGCTGGAGAGACAGAGAAAGAGAGAGAGAAAGAGAGAAATCACCCCCTAGGGGTGATGGCCACACCGCAATCCCTTCTCCTCCATTCTCCTCTTGGGAACTTGGGCATGCATGCACATGCACCTGGTGTGAGCTTAAGCCACCGAATCTGGGACTCGAACTATGGTCGACTACATGAGAGTCCAGCAACATAGACATTATGCCAACTGCTGGTCCCAGGGTCTCAATAAATATTAAGTGAATTGAGCACATAAACCCTGTCCTCTTATGCTAGAGAGGGGGAGGCCAAGGCCTAGAGGGAGGGACCCCTGATCACACAGCTATCTGATGAAGAGCCCAGGCAAACTCGTCTTACTGAGTTCATGCCCAGGGCTTCTTGCACTATGGACAAGCCTGTGTTCTGTGGCCTGGCTGTTGTAAACAAGCCCCAAAATCAAAGCTGGGTTCATTGGAGTCATTAAAGGGAATGGAAATCTTCAGGAGAAGGATGAAGGGTCTCCAACAAATTCATGGAAAATTTGTATTATGAAAAACTATGCATGGATTTCAATTTTTTTGTATGAAAATAAACTCATACTTAAATTCTTTTTTTTTTCCAGTAAACTTTTTTTTTTTCTTTTTTTGGAGAGGTTTTTGCTATAGGGCACGTGTGCTTGCCAGACAGACAGACAGAGACAGAGAGACAGGAAGCAAGAAATCACCCCCCAGGGGGTATGGCCAGACTGAAATCCCTTCTCCTCTGTTCTCCTCTTGGGATCTTGGGCAGGCACGCACATGCGCCTGGCGTGAGTTTCAAGCCACCGGGTCTGGGACACGAACCGTGGTCAACTACATGGGAGTCCAGCAACATAGGCATAATGTTAACTGCTGGTCCCTCCAGTAAACTTTTGAAGTTTCTTTTTACTTTATCAGATACTTTACATTTCTTTTTTCTTTTAAGTGGCTCTCCCTGAATTTACCAATTTTCTAGCACCATAAAATTAAAGAAAAGATAGTAATTTTGAATTTACTGTGGTCCTTACCTTGAGAGAATTTCCTCCCTTACCGTCACATTAAAAATAACAAATCTCTAGTGCATAGACCCAGAATCCTGTTTCCTGGACAAATAAATCCTGCCATATTTCTAGGACAACTAATTAAGGATTTATTATAGCTGCCCTCCTCCTACGCACCTTTCTCATACTGACAGGATTGGCCACAGGAGAAAGAAAGTGAGAAATTGTCTAAAAATAAAGAAATTCTGCAAGCCAATCCACAAGAAAACTTCCCTTTGGGCTTTGGTTGAAACAGATGGGATGCGGGGGCAGCAGCTTCCCCAGCAATGCCGAGGGTGCAGAGATCCCTCGACTGTCCTTTCCTAAAGCCATCTGGCTTCTCCACTTGGTTCTGAGTACTGGTCTTTCAGGGTCACAGGCCCAGCCCAACAGGAAATAGATGATCTTTGATGAGCTATCATGATTCCGCTGGCTCCTCTATCTCATTACATAGGGTTGAATCTTCACACACAGTGAGGCCCATGGGAATAGATTTCAAGGTAGAGGTTCAGGGTTAGCCAGCCCTGGCTACCCAACCACAGACTAAGTGGCTTAAATGACAGGCATTTATTTCTCACAGTTCTGGAGGCCGGAGATCAGAGATCAGAGGACCAATGTGATTGGGTTATCAGAAGGCCTCTCTTCCTGGCTTGCAAATAGTCACCTTCTCAGGTGTCCTCATGTGGCCTGTCCTTGGAGCGTCGATGGGTGACCACAGAGGAAGAGAAAAAAGGAAAGATCTATCTTCGATGGCCACAGGTCCTCCTAGAACTGTACCTCGCCTTTATGACTTCATTTAGCATTACTTCCTAGAAGCTCTATTTTAAAACATGCCCATGCTGGGAGATAGGGCCTCTTGATATGAATTTTGGGGGAACACAACTCAATCCATAGCAGGTGTTTTCTGTAGGATGGGGGCATCAGGGGTATTAACTGGGAAGGGCCCAAGGGAGCTTATGAAGTGCTGGGAATTTTCTTATCTTGCTATGTACAGGAGGTACGTACATGGGGATATATTATATAAAAACTCAAGATATGGCTTCTATCTATGTAAACTATACCCTCAACACAGCAAAATCAGGTTAAAAAAAGTTTTTAGTTACATTGTAAATAGATGATTCATTATCAGCATGTCTGGTACAATTTTGAGCTCCAAGAGTCAATTAAGTACATGTGTTTCTTAGGTTTCACTGGTGTTTTGAGATCCTAATTGACAAAAAGCAATTATTTGTTAATAATCTTATTTGCCGGGGACCAGCCTCGGCGGGGGTGGGTTGGCTTAATGGAGGTGACACTGGAAAGAAAGGAAGACCAAGGCCTCATGCTTTTTCATGCATGTCCTCCGCCGGACACTCCCAGAGATCGCTCTCTGAGGAGTGACAACTGTTAGGAATCATCGTGCCTTTTTATTGAAAATGTGATACATGCAAGTAAATGGGAGAGGGGCTATGTGTTCTAATTATCAATTCATAAAGTTTTAACAATAGAAACCATTCAGGGTTTGATTAAGGGCAGGTCTATTAATCATCGATACAGTTCAACAATTGTTTGAATGATGAAAGCAGGTTCCTGGTAACTTCAAGCAGTGCAGTTTCAGGAAACAATTCCAGCAAGCAGAGTTAACTATCAACCGATGTTCAGCAGCAGCCGTCTTATGATTACTAAAAGAAA
>NW_006159888.1:3563414-3563841 GCF_000334495.1 Tupaia belangeri chinensis
CGGCCTTGCCAACATGCTAAGTGACCCAAGCTTGTTCCAAGGTCGGGGGGCGTATAGTCGTGGCCTTGCCAACTCACTGAACTGACCGGAAGTGATGCTCAAAGGTCAAGGGGCTCAGACGGGTCCTGGAGCCCCACCGGGTTGGACTCCTCCACTTATTGTTTAGTGATTAGGAAGTAATATTTTTAGCATTTTACAATCTGACATTTTATTTTAGTTAAATTAATGGCTAAAGTACATTTTTGAATTTGGGTTTGAGATTGATATGAAACATACAATTTTTTCCCATTTTTTATTTCATTTTCTTTTATACATTCAATCACATTATTTAGCTTAAAAAATGAATATTTCAACAGGTGAACATTTCTCCCTAGTCCAGTTGATAAAACTATAAAATATCTTCAACAGATAACACCACATTTCTTTG
>NW_006159888.1:3564129-3565057 GCF_000334495.1 Tupaia belangeri chinensis
GCATATGTGCCACAGTTTTTCTATCCATTCATCTGTCTGTGGACATTTGGGTTGGTTCCATGACTTAGCAATTGTAAATAGTGCCGCAATAAACATCAATGTGCAAGCACTTTTCTGTTTAAATAGTCTTCTGTCCTTTGGATAGATATCAAGGAGTGGCATTGGTGGATCATATGGTAGTTCTATTTGTAGATTTTTGAGGAATCTCCAAATTTTTCTCCACAGTGGCTGGACCAATTTACATTCCCACCAGCAGTGTAAGAGCTTTCACCTTCACCACATCCCTGCCAGCATTTATCACATATATGTTTTTAATTTAAGTCATTCTGAGTGGGGTTAGGTGGTATCTCCTTGTCGTTTTGATCTGCATTTCCTTTACAATGAGGGATGCTGAGCATTTTCTCTTATGCCTTTTAGTTATTCGTGTGTCATCTTTGGAGAGTGGTTTTTTCAACTCATTCTCCCATCTTTTAATAGGGTTGATCATCTTTTTTCCAAACAGCTGCTTGAGTTCCTTGTGAATTCTGGTTATCAGTCCCTTATCTGACGCATAGTTTACAAAAATATTTTCCCATTCTGAGGGTTGTTGATTCACACTAATTACTGTGTCTTTCTCCATGCAGAAACTTCTTATGATGTAATCCCACTTGTCTGTTTTGGGGATTATCGACTGTGCTTTGGGGGTCTTATTTAAGAAGTCTTTCTCTACACTAATGTCTCCCAGTTTTCCCAGTGTTTTCCAGGAGCAGTTTTATAGTTTGAGGTCTTAGATTTAGATCTTTGCTCCACTTGATTTTTATCAGAGGTGAGAGGTAGGGGTTCAGATTCATCTTTCTGCAGGTGGAAATCCAGTTTTTCCAGCACCATTTGTGGAATAGGTTTTCCTTTTCCCACCGGATTGACTGGTACCCCTTGTCAAAAATCAGTT
>NW_006159888.1:3566173-3570203 GCF_000334495.1 Tupaia belangeri chinensis
AACTATTTTTTTAAATAATTATTTATTTTATTTTATTTTATTTTATTTATTCATTCATTCATTTTTTAATTTTACCAAAGAGAGACAGAGGTTGAGAATGAGAGAGAGAGGAAATGAGAAAGCAAGCCACCAGATTCAGGACTCGAACCCTGGTCAGCCATGTGGGAGTGTCCAGCGCCTTAACCACCACGCCACCTGCTGTTAACTATTTTTTATAAGTTTTGTAGAATTCAGAGGTGAAGCCATCAGGGCCAGGCTTTTCTTTTTTGGGAGGTTATTTATTATATAATATCCTCTAATGATGCTTTGTAATTCTGTTATGTCTGTCGTTATACTACCAGCTTCATTGCAAATTTTATTTACCTGGTTCCTTTCTCTCTTCTTCTTAATAAATCTTGCTAGTGGTCTATCGATTTTGTTTATCTTTTCAAAGAACCAGCTTTTACTTTCATTTATTTCCTGTTTAGTTTATTTATTTTCTATTTCATTTATTTCTGCTCGGATCAATATTGTTTCCTTTCTCCTGAAGTTTTTTGGATTTTTTTACTGTTGCTTTTCCAATTCTTTGAGACATGCTGTTAGGTAGTTCATTTGACTTCTTTTCATCTTCTTCTTATGTGCACCAATTGCTATAAATTTCCCTCTTATGACTGCTTTTGCAGTGTCCCAAAGGTTATGGAAACTTGTGCCCTCACTGTTATTGGCTTCCAGGAATCTTTTTATTTCAGTCTTAATTTCATCATTAGTTGTGAAGTCATTTAGGAGTAGGATATTTAGTTTCCATATATTTGTGTATTTTTGAGGATTTCTCTTGAAATTAAAATGAAGTTTAATTCTATCATGGTTGGAGAAGATTCTGGATATAATTTCTATGCCTTTGAATCTGTAAAGGCTTGCTTTGTGACCTCTTGTCTGGTCAATCTTCGAGAAGGTTCCATGTGGGGGTGAGAAAAAAGTATATCTCATGGTTTTTGGATGGAAAGTTCTATAGATACCTCTTAAGTCCAATTGATCTATGGTATCATTTAGTTTTTTTTTTAATCTCTTTACCTATTTTTTGTCTAGACGATCTGTCCAGGGGGGATAGTGCAGTGTTGAGGTCTCCAACAGTTAGTGTGTTGCAGTCTATCTCCTCTTTTAGGTCTAACAGCTTTCCTTCACATATTTGGGTGCTCCTGTGTTAGGAGCATAGATATTTATAAGCGTTATATCTTCTTGATCGATTGACCCTTTTACTGCAATATAGTGTCCTTTGTCTCTTCAAACAGTTTTTGTTTTAAAGACTATTTTGTCAGAAATTAATATCGTGACTCCAGCACTTCTTTGGTTCCTATTTGCATGGACAACCTTTTTCCAACCCTTCACTTTTAGTATATGTATGTCTTTATTTATGACGTGGTTTTCCTGTGACGCAGTGTCTCTTCAGGGTCATCTCTTTATTTTAGGCAGCACTGAGATGACACAGTGTTCAGGGTCATCCGGAGCCGACACGATGTCGCCACAGCTCAGGGTCATCTGTAGACGACACAGCGTCACAGCTCAGAGTCGTCCGGAGACGACGCAGTGTCATAGCTCAGGGTCGTCCAGAGATGGAGCAGTGTCGCAGGTCTTCAGGGTCTTCAGGGTCGTCTGGAGATTATGGGTCAGGGATTGTGCTTATATACACATTGGTGGGCCATGATTGGTTCAAGGAAGGGGGGTTGTGATTGGTTGCTTTGTGGACCAATCATGAGGTGCCCGGATATGCAAATCTGAGGGATTCTAAGCTCACCGATTTGCTATGGGAAGTGGCCAATCAGAGTGTGGTGTTGAAGGTGAGGTTTTTGAAGGGGAGCCAATTGTGGCCTTTGTAATTGTTTGCTCTCTGAGCCTAAGATGGCAATAGTAAGAGACTCGTGAAAAATGGCCTCGGCAGACTCGCTGGTGCACAGCCTCCCACACTCCAGCTCTTTTTTGGTCCCGTTTGCATGAAAAATCTTTTTCCAACCCTTCACTTTCAGTCTATGTAAGTCTATATCCATGAAGTATGTTTCCTGTTGGCTACAGATAGAGGATATCTGTTGTTAATCCATTCAGTCAGTCTGTGTCTCTTGATTGGAGAATTTAATCCATTAACATTCAATGTTATTATCAATGTTACTGGACCTATTCTGACATTTAAGTTGGCCATTTTCTTAGTTGCTGTTTATTCCTTTGTTTTTGGCTGTTACTTCTTTAGTTTTCTTGGAACAATACTTTCTTCAGTGTCTCTTGAAGAACTGGTCTGGTGTTGGCAAATTCTTTCAGATTTTGTTTGTCTGAGAAGATGTTAATCTTTTTTTCCCATATGAAAGATAATCTTACAAAATATAATAAGCTTGGTTGAAATTGTTACTCTCTTAACACTTTCAATACGTCTTCCCATTCTTTCCTTGCTTGCATTGTTTCTGTTGAGAAGTCCAGTGTTAGCCTGATGGGGTGACCTTTGTAAGTCACTTGTCATTTTTCTCTTGCCAGTTTTAGTATCTTGTCTTTATCTGTGGTCTTGGACAGTCTGGATAAGATGTATTTTGGGGAAGATCTTCTGGCGTTGATTCTATTTGGGGTCCTTTGTATTTCTTGGGTGTGGATGTATGAGTACCTCTCTAGACTTGAGAAATTTTCTGCCAGGATTTCATGGAATAGTTTTTCTATGCCCTCATTAGTTTCCTTACCTTCTGGGATACCAATTATTCAGATGTTAGGGTGTCTAATTGAATCTAGTATTTTTCATATGTTATCCTCATGTTTTTTTTTTGTTATTTTCTCTATCTTTTTGGTGGTTTTTCTCTAGGTCAGAGGTCTTATCTTCTATGTCAGAGATTCGATCTTCAGCATGGTCTAATCAACTTTTAATACTTTCTAGAGAGTTTTTGATTTCCTCTATTACAGACTTCATCTCTAATAGTTTCATCTGATTCTTTCTTAGTATGTCCATTTCTTCTTTCATATCATGGAAGGACTTCCTAATCTCCTGTAGTTCATTGTCTCTTTTCTGTTTCAACTCATAGAATTTGTTCACCATGAATGTTCTAAATTTTTTCTCGGACATGTTGATAAAGTTCTCTGTTTTTTCAAGAAATGACAGGGAGTCAATGTGTTCTTTTGATGGAGACATATTTCCTGGTTTATTCAGACCTGAGGCTCTTCTTCTGCTTCTAGCCATTGGGAGATGTATTCACTTTGGAATAACTTTTTAGGAGAAGGTTTCTTTGACTAGGAGCAGGTGTTTTACCCTTTTGTTGTGGACTGAAGACTGCTGAAGTTTCTCTTCTGTTGTGTTTAGCAATGTGGTCCAAGGAGGAGTAGTCTATTCAGGTGTCAGAAGAAAAGTATCTCCTTTTTCGTAGGTGGTTCAGTAAAAGGGAGGATCCCAGAGAGTCTTAAAATACTAGAATATTTCAGGAAATAGTCATTTCAGGGTACAAGGGAAATGAAGATTTTCTACTGATAATTCAGCCTCCAGCAAATGAGCTAGTGTGGCAGGAGAGGCGAGGCCTTCTAGGAGAAGATCCCTCATGGCCCCTGCGAAATAGTCATTTCAGGGTACAAGAGAAATGAAGATTTTCTACTGATAATTTAGCCTCCAGCAAACGAGCTAGCATAATTGAACTTCAAGAATTAGGAAGAAATACACCATCCATCAGGTGATTAGAAATCGCTGCAGGACCACAAGAAATATGGGAAAGCAAGAAAATACCTCTCCTCCAAGGGAAAAGAATAATTCCTCTTCATCCACAAGCAGTTCAATGGAAATCATAGAAATGTCTGATAAAGAATTTAGAACATTCATAACGGTGAAGCCAACAGAAATGGAAGAGAAAAGACACAATGAACTGCTGAAGATAAAGGAGAAAGAAGTTGACGAGTTCCAGGAGGTGAGGAAATTCTTGCAAGATCTAAAAGAGAAATTGCACACTTTAAAAAGAATCAAACGAAACTGTTAGAGATGAAGAGTATAATACAGGAAGTCAAAATATCCCTTGAAAGTATTAAAAGCAGACTAGATCAT
>NW_006159888.1:3574963-3582412 GCF_000334495.1 Tupaia belangeri chinensis
CATTTCTTTGATTTAAGTTAAAACTGGTTTTCTTAATAGTATGCAGTGAACTTGCTATTGAAAGTAGTTAGATTATTTAAGAAAGTGTGTCATCAATACAATGTGGGTGGGAAAGGAATAGAAGACAATTGTAGACTCCAGAGATAGTGTGAAAAGAGGGTGGGAAAGCACAGAGGGTCAGAAATAGGGGTAAAATAATTCTAGAAACTAGAAATGGAAAATTTGTGATAATAATATGCACGATTAAGCCACTATGCAGTATATTTTGGATGGGAAATCACATTTTGTATGCTGTGACGATGCTTAGGAAAAGAATGTAAATTAAGTTGAAAAAAAAGTTTCAGAAAAAAAAATACCTATTCGATGACTGCAGTATGATATATAGCCCCAGCTAGGTGCTACTTTATAGGATGTTCATTCTACTCATTGAGGCTTATGCCTAAATTTGGACTTGAGTTCATAGAAATGTATATATCAGCTGTGCTTGCTATGAAAATATTTAATTAAGATCTTTAGTGACTCAATAAAATGTGGGGGAAAAACAGTATAGAAATCAAACATAGATACCAGAGACAGTGTGGGAAGAGAGTGGGAGATGGCAGAGGGTAAGAGGGAATCAAGAATGAGGAAAAAAAAGCAAAACATATAGGAAACAAGAAATGGAAAATTATTTGTTGATGATAGCATGTATGTTGATGTGCTTGATTGAGCCATTATACAGTGTACTCTGGATGGAAAAATCTCATTTTGTATGTTGTAATGATGTACAGTGAATGAATATAAATAAATAAATTTAAATAAAGAAAAAACTAGAATATTTCAGAACTGTGATTCTAGACATCTAGACCATCCAAGAGGGTGGAGATAGAGGAAGAGAGGACCAAATAACTGGCAAGAAAGTAGGAAGGAGAATAAAGAAAAAGTCGTGCTCGCTAGTGCGGCGTGCGATATCGCCCAGGGTCTGAAAATGGAAGTGGGGTTGTTGTAGAGCTGAGGGCATTCCAGTGTGGTAAGGAGAAGTGAGAAAGTTACAAATGAAAGAAGAGGAGAAGGGAAAAAATAATCCCTACCTGGCTGACAGACATAGGGGTCTCTGGGCTTGGAGGTGCTGGGGCTGGAGCTGGGGCAGGGGCCCTGCCTCAGGGTCCCTTAGGCCAGGGATCTGAAGATGGAAGTGGGGTTGCTGTAGAGTTCAAAACATAGCATTTTTAGGGACCAGCAGTTAGTGTAATGACTATGTCGCTGGACTCCCATGTAGTCGACCACAGTGGCTTAAAACTCATGCCGGGCGTGCGTGTGTGTGTGTGCCCAAGATCCCGAGAGGAGAATGGAGGAGAAGGGATTGCGGCGTGACCATCCCCGCTGGGGAATAATTTCTCGCTTTCTGTCTGTCTCTCTCTGTCTGTCTGGCGAGTGCACGCACCCAATGGCAAAAACCTCTGAAAAAAAGAAAAATCCAATTTGTCATTTAAATACTCTACTTAGTTCACAGGTTTCTTTTGAGAACAGAATGGGATAATGGTTATAAAAAATGAAACCCTGAGCTGGCACAGGAATATGCTACATAATACCAGAGTTAATGCATAATAGAAGCCTGAAGGTAGGATGTAAGGCCCTGAGAGTGGCTGGGTTTTAGGGAGTTAATATGAGCAGGTGAGTAGGGCAGGCACAGTGGTGGGCATGAGGGCCATGAATCTAGGCAGGCCGCGAGTGAGGTTGATTTATAGCCCCCTCATACCTCTGGGGGCCAATCCTGGGAACTGGGGCTGGGGCTGTTCCCTTGTTGGGGCTCTTCATGCCAGCCTAGGAAAAACTAGGTATGGGACTAGTTATGGGGCCTGTCAGTGTCCAGGTTGTCTTATGTACAGGACCTCAGCCAGCAGCAGGTGCGAGCTCTAAGCTTATTTGGAGCAGCCTCCCTGGCCAGGGGCTTGGCCAGTCATTTACTCATTTCTTCTTACTTAGTATATTTATTGGGTGCCTGGTGTGAGCAGGGGGGCATCATTCATGCAGTTATGAGTGGAGGTGTACAATGAAGGCTAGATGATTAGCCCCCAGTTTTGAGTTCTATCACAGGGCCATGAATCTAGGCAGGCCGCGAGTGAGGTTGATTTATAGCCCCCTCATACCTCTGGGGGCCAATCCTGGGAACTGGGGCTGGGGCTGTTCCCTTGTTGGGGCTCTTCATGCCAGCCTAGGAAAAACTAGGTATGGGACTAGTTATGGGGCCTGTCAGTGTCCAGGTTGTCTTATGTACAGGACCTCAGCCAGCAGCAGGTGCGAGCTCTAAGCTTATTTGGAGCAGCCTCCCTGGCCAGGGGCTTGGCCAGTCATTTACTCATTTCTTCTTACTTAGTATATTTATTGGGTGCCTGGTGTGAGCAGGGGGGCATCATTCATGCAGTTATGAGTGGAGGTGTACAATGAAGGCTAGATGATTAGCCCCCAGTTTTGAGTTTTATCACAAAAAAAAAAAAAAAAAAAAAATTGAGTACTTTGGCATTCCAGGCACTACTTAACAGCCCATTCAGAGGAGGGAGTTGAAGCACAGAGAATTCCAACCATTTGCCCAGATCACACAGCTGGCAGATTGGAGCAAGATTTTGAGCCCAGAAAGCCAATTTTAAGGATGGTGTTCTACAGTCTCCTCCTATGTGTGAAGAAAAATTAGATAGACCAAGTCATCATTATTAATCATATTAATAAATCTACTTTATCATTTTATTTGATGCATAACGTTTCATTCTACAGTTGTGTTAAAAATATCTAGTTGCTGGGGCCAGGAGTGGCTTAGCAGTCATGCAACTGGATCCACATAGGAAAGGTTCTGTTTGTTTCCTAGGACCTCTCTGGCATGGCAGGTGTCTGTGTACCTATGATTAGGGCAAGGGATGAAATGGGATTAATTGTGGCATAAAGACTTGGTGGGAGTGCTTAAATCTCCCCACCCCTGTCTCTCTCATGGAAGAAAAAAGTTAAAAAATAAACATCTAGGAGCCAGCAGGTGGCATGGTGGTTAAGGTGCTGGATTCCCACATGATCAACCGTGGTTCAATTCCAGACCTGGTGACTTGGTTTCTCTCTTTCTGGAGAATGCATGTGGTCTATAACCAACTGAATAATAATAATAATAATAAATAAAATAACTAATTAAAATATTTAATTGCTTATTGTGTATTTTAGTTAATCTTTTTGTTGTTATTGTTGCTATAATAATAATGTAGCCACCATGTTACAATAATGTGGTAGTCACAACCTGGAACATACATTTTTGCATCATTTGCCAATTATTTTCTTTGGCTAAATTCCTAGAAATAGATTGCTGGTTAAAGGTTATACAGTTTTTATTGACTCTCCCATTGATGGATGTAGTTTCCACTTTCTGTTATATCAAGCTCTGCTGTTAAAAAACCTCTTAGCGTACTCTTTCTGTGCATGTATGAGAACATACTTAGGGGCATGTCTAAGTAATAAGAAAATTATTATCCATATATTATATGCACCATAACTTTATTATGTTGCTCTAGTTTGCTTTATTGCTAATAACAGAAAATGCTGAAACTGGATAATTTATAAAAACAGAAGTTTATTTAGCCTGTTGTTTGGAGATCCAAGGTCCGGGGGCCACAACTTGTGAGGGTCTTCTGATTGTATCACAACATGGCGGAGGGCAAGAGAATGTGGTCTCTGTCTGGTGTCTCTGTCTGGTCCCATTTCCATTCCTTAAAAACCCACTGGAAGGCAATCATGGGGCTCTGCCCTAATGTCCTCAATCCTAGTCTCTTCTCAAAAGCCCTACCTTTCGACACCATAATCAGATTACATTTTTACTTTCTTAATCCCATTACAATGGTTCAATTTGTGAAATCTTGATGGATATATTCAAACTATAGCATGTGTGTTGCCTAATTGTCCTCTAAAGGAGTTATACCCATATCAGCAATGTGGGCTGGCCCTGTGGCTTAATGGTTAGGGAAGCTGGATCCCACATAGCGAACTGCTGTTCAAATTCTGACTCTGGTAGCCTGAGAAGCATGTGAGGTGAGTGCATGTGTATAGCCAAGATCTCAACAGGATGTATAAATGGAAGAGAAGGGATTGTGGCATGACTACACCTCATTGGGGCCTGCTTTCTCCCTCTCTCTTTCTCTGGTGAGCACATATGCTTTCTAGCAATTAAATAAAAATCAGCAATGCATTCAAGTTCCCATTTGTCCCCAAATTTTTATCAACACTTATGTTATTATACTTTAAATCTTAAAGAAAAATTGAGTAGTGGTCAATCCAAAGAATGTGAAATGATCTATCACTGCTGTTTTAATTTTTATTCTCTCATTACTAGAGCATTAAGCACTTTTTCATATACTTTTTGACCATATGCTTATTTTTATTATATTTTTAAACCCATTAAGTATTTATATGTGTGTGTATGTGTGTATATCAATTTAATATATTGAAATATGTTTAATATGTATATATGTGTGCATGTATATATATATATATATATTCCCAAAATATGGCTTCATGGGTTACTTTTTAAAACTTTTTCATTTTATTGTATTTTTGTAGCAACTTGTTGAAATTTCCTTTTAAGTCCTTTAGTCATCTTCGGAAATATTTTATGAGTGCAAATGGAGAAGTATATTTATTTAATTTATCTATATCTATCTATCTATTAATATTTCCTTATGTCAGAGGTTGCCAGAGAGAGACAGGGAGAGAGAGTAAATACTCCTATGGTCATGCTATAATACTTTTCTACCGTTTCTCCTTTCTGTCAGAATTCTGGGCCCCAATAAACATATTCTTTAACTGTTGGATGTAGGATTTGATATGTCCATAGATACAGCTTGTCTGTTGTGTTTCTTAGAGGCCAGGTGGTGATGCAGTGGTAATACTCGGTTGTTGGAAAAGTCATATGTTTTTTCAATTTTTTTAAAGTTGCTTACTCAGCTTTATTTATTTATTTATTTTTTCAATTTTTTTAATGCAAAAATGCATCTTGACTTTTCTGACAACCCAGTATACCTGGACTCACATAGCAAAGGTCTTAGGTTTACATCTCAGGACTTCCCTGAGCACACTGGAAACCCAAATGTGCTAGTAAAGACTGGGGTGGATCCTAGCATGGAGACCCCGTTGTCTTCTCTCTCTCTCTGTCCTTCTCTCTCATGAAAGAAAGAAATAAATGAACTTTTAAGATTGAACTGTTCTCAATACAGTAGTGGTATGGTGGGTGGCTAAGGCACTGGATCCCATATTGGCCAACTGCAGAGTTTCGAGTTTCAGGCCTGGTGGCTTGAAATCATGCCAGGTGTATTTGTGAGTGCCCAAAATCCCGACAAGAATGGAAGAGAAGGGATTGGGGTGTAACCATCTCCCCTGGTGTTGATTTCTCACTTTCTCTTTTCCCTTCTCTCTCACTTTCTCTTCCCCTCTCTCTCTAGCAAGCCTGTGCATCTTATGGCAAAAATCTTTTTTTAGAGAGATTTTTGCTATAGGGCATGAGTGCTCACTACAGAGACAGAGAGAAAGAAAGTGAGAAATCATCCCCCATGGGAGATAACCACGCCACAATCGCTTCTCCTTCACTTTCCCCTTGGGATTCTGGGCATGCATGCACACACACCTGGTATGACTTCTTTTGTTTTTTTTTTTTTTTTTGAGAGATTTTTCACTGTAGGGCGCGTGCGCTCGCCAGACAGACAGAGAGAGACATAGAGACAGAAAGCGAGAAATCACCCCCGAGGGTGGATGGTCACGTCGCAATCCCTTCTCCTCCATTCTCCTCTTGGGATCTTGGGCACGCACGCACATGCGCCCGGCATGAGTTTTAAGCCACCGGGTCCGGGACACGAACCGCGGTCGACTACGTGGGAGTCCAGCGACATAGCCATTACGCTAACTGCTGGTTCCCCACCTGGTGTGACTTCTAAGCTGATGGGTCTGGGACTTGAACTGCAATCAATGTCCAGTGACATAACCATTACACCGTTTGTTGGTCCCCCTATGGCAAAAGTCTTAAAAAAATGTGTTTTCAAATTTTCTGTATTTTTATAATTTTAAAAAAGTTTTCTTTCTTTGTAATTTTTAATACATAAATTACTAGGAGAGAGAGATTAAAATTTTCTTCTATAAATTGTGAATAACTTAATTTTTCATTTAGTCCTGTTTATAAATAGAACATTTACTTGATATAGTTTTAAAAGTGTTTTCTTTACTTATGATAGAGTGTGTATATGTATGTGTGTGAGAGAGTGAGATAGAGAGAAACATCTTCCACAGGGTCTAGTCATTCTGCAACCCCTACCTCCAGTCCTTCAGCCTCTTAGATCTTGGGCACTTGTGCACATGTCTGACCTGCTTTAGGCCAACCAGGCTGTGGATTCGCACTGCAGTGGCCATGTGGGATCTGTCGTCTCTTGGGTAGATAGGTTACCTCTGGGTTACAGAGCTGACTTGCTAAGTTTTGAGGCTATATTATTGTGCATATAAGCATAGAAGTGGTTTATCTTCCTTTTTTTTTTTTTTGAGAGATTTTCACTGTAGGGCGCGTGTGCTCGCCAGACAGACAGAGAGAGACATAGAGACAGAAAGCGAGAAATCACCCCCCAGGGGGGATGGTCACACCACAATCCCTTCTCCTCCATTCTCCTCTCGGGATCTTGGGCACGCACGCACACGCGCCTGGCGTGAGTTTTAAGCCACCGGTTCCGGGACGTGAACCACGGTCGACTACGTGGGAGTCCAGCGACATAGCCATTACGCTAACTGCTGGTTCCCTATTCCCTTTTTTAAATACAATAAACCTCTTTATCTCTAATAAGGTGTTCTTCCTTAAAGTCTACTTTATATCATATTAAGCCTACATCAAATTTGTTTGTTTATTTGTTTTATTTTCTTAGAATTTTCTTCAATTCTCTCTTGGGTTGATGTTTTCACAGAAGTTCTTATGTCAGGTTACAGTGGTCTTTGTGCAAAGTTATGATACTGGAAGTGTTCTTTAGATAGAAGTTCTTGTTATCAGGCAAGCTAGTATGAGAAAACACCTCCTCCATGGCCTCCCTGGCTCAGTTTTGCAAGTGACTCCATTTGATTTTGAAAAGTTTTCACTATGTATGGATTTAAAAATATTTGGCACTGAAATAAACTTGTACCTTAATTTCATTTTCCATAAACTTTTGAAGTCACTGTGTAGTCACAGAGTTGGGCCTACTTGAAACATTTTATGATTAAAGATGTATCTGGATTTTTTTATAATCACATTTTACATTTTCTATAATGACTTTGCTTCATTCTTCTCCCTTTTGTTGCAAATTGTTTTGTGTTTTCAATAAATTTAGTGATAACTTCAAATTTTTCCAACTTATTTAAAATTGATAATTTTTCTACCTTATTCTCATAAAAACATGTTTCTTCTCTTTCAGTTTTGTTAGTATTTTAGTTCTA
>NW_006159888.1:3582436-3583155 GCF_000334495.1 Tupaia belangeri chinensis
AGGAGTGATCAGGTCCACACTTGCAGTGAGACACGGGTTCTTGTCCCATGCTCAGAAAGAATTAGAGATGTGAACATAGAGAATAGGTATAGCAAAGTATTGAGCTTATTGAAGGAGGGAAGGAAAAACAGATCTCTCAAGAAGGGAGGGGGTGGGAACCAGCAGTTAGCGTAATGGCTATGTCGCTGGACTCCCACGTAGTCGACCGCGGTTCACGTCCCGGACCCGGTGGCTTAAAACTCACGCCGGGCGCGTGTGCGTGCGTGCCCAAGAGCCCGAGAGGAGAATGGAGGAGAAGGGATTGCGGCGTGACCATCCCCCCCTGGGGGGTGATTTCTCGCTTTCTGTCTCTATGTCTCTCTCTGTCTGTCTGGCGAGCGCACGCGCCCTACAGTGAAAATCTCTCAAAAAAAAAAAAAAAAAAAGAAGGGAGGGGGTCTCAGAAAATGGGTTGCCAAGGGAGAACTGAGTCAAGGAGTTTTTATTTTGGTCAGGAAAGACTTTGTCTTGACTTGTTCTAGGTAGGGCTTGTGCATGCATTCCTTTCCTGGTGGGGAGGAACATATGCTGGATGGGTCCAATTATTCTCCTAACCTTGGAGTGGGTAAGAAGGTCAGAAGATTCTTTGTCTAGAGTCTTTGGGCCATGAATTATTCAAGAACAAGGTTTAGGAGGGGCCCTGCGCTGGCCCACCCGGGCCGGCTGCGCCCCCTGTCACC
>NW_006159888.1:3584045-3603203 GCF_000334495.1 Tupaia belangeri chinensis
GAGGGTCAAACATAGGATAAAAAACATATATATATATATGTATACATTCGCATGAAAGTAGAAATGGAATATTATTGGTGATAACATGCTTGATTAAGACACTATGCAGTTTATCCTAGATGGGAAACTACATTTAATGTGTTGTGATGATGCTCAGGGAATGAGTGTTAGGTAATATAATATAAAAAAAAAATTGCAGGAGGAAAAAAAATGCACATTGATGACTGCAGCGAGCTGTATGGGCACAGCTGGGTACTACTTTATAGTATGTTCATTCTACTCACCGGGGTTTATGCCTAGGGTCAGACTTGGATACATGTGTAGGTTTGTGTCAGCTGTGCTAGCTAATGGATTTATTTAGACTAATTAAGTTCATTGGCAGAACAATTGAATGGGGGGGGGAAGGAAGGTATGGAGGGCAACCATGGATGCCAGGGACAATGGGGGAGGAAGATGGGACATAGCAGAGGGTGGGGGATGGGGAATCAGGGATGGCAAGACAAAGGGCAAGGTATGCAGGACGTAAGAATTGGAAAATTATTTGCTGAGAACATGTATGTGGATGTCCTTGATTGAGCCAATGCACAGTGTATTTTGGATGGAAAATTCATTTGTGTGTTGTGATGGTGTAAAGTGAATTAATAAAAAAAAAAGGATAGTAAGACAAGATGAGAAAACAATATAATGAATAAAGCAATGAAAAATAATATAATGAATAAACCAATATAGTGAATAAACCAAAATACCAAATAGTGAAAAAAAAAAAAAAAGAACAAGGTTTACATGTCTAAGGTCAAAGGAATATGGTGGTTGGGAGAAGAGGAATTGTCAGGAGTCACACAGCAATGACTCTTCTCTGAGGGGGCATACTGCTCTATCTACCTGTAAATGGGATCCAACTCCTGTCTCATATCTTTATTTATTCCCAAAAAGTTAGTAATTTTGCATATTTTTAAGTGTCAAATAGTACTTATTAATTATTTTGCTTATTGTTCTCTACTCTTAAGCCAGCTTTTAAAATTCTGTTTTGTTTTATTTATTCTGCAATATTCTATTATAGTTATTTCCACAAGTGTGCTGTTTGGTCTGTTGAATGCTGCTATAATATATATATGTGAGGCTGAATAATCTATAAGAGTAGAAATTAATTTCTCACAGTTCTGGAGGATGAGAAGTCCAAGACCAAGGTTCAGTGTCTGGTGAGGGTTATTCTCTTCTCCCAAGATAGCACCTTGTTGCTACATCCGCTGGAGGACACTGTGTCCTCACATGGAAGATGGGATGAGAAGAATGAAGAAGGTATAAGTTCCCTTTGATAAGGTAATAATCCCAATCATGAGACAGAGCTCTCTTGATTCAATGGCCTCCCGAAGGTCATACTTCCAAACACTATTGCACTGGGAATTAAATTTCAACATGACTTTAGAAAAGACACAAATACTCAAACCCTGTCAGTCTTTCACTCCCTGATGCCTGAAAATGTTTTACTTCACCCTTACTCATAAATGCTAGTTTATCTGGCTATGAGATCTTAGTTCATAATTATTTCCCCTCAGGAAGTTTAAAGATATTTTCCCATTGCCCTCTGGCCTGGTAATTCTGACAAATGTTACAGTTTGTAGGTAAATTAGTTTTTCTTTATGGTGGTTTTAGAGTTTTTGTTTTTGGTGTCTTTTGTTTCGCCATGATGTATCTGATATGGATTTTTTTTTTTTTTAGGAGATTTTCGCTGTAGGGTGTGCGTGTGCTTGCCAGAGAGACAGAGAAAGATAGAGAGACAGAAAGCAAGAAATTACCCTTCAATGGGGATGGATGCTGCAGTAATTCATGCTGCAATTACTTCTCCTCCAGTCTCCTCTCAGGATTCTGGGCATGCATGAACATGTGCCTGGCATGAGTTTCAAGGCTCCAGATCTGGCACTTGCATCATGGTTGACCATGTGGAAATCCAGCGGCTTAACCACTGTGTCACCTACCGGTCCAATATGGATTTTTTTTAAAGGTCCTTCCTTCCTTCCTTCTTTCCTTTATTTCATGAGAAAGAGACAGAGAAAAAGAGAAAGAGAGAGAGATACACACATACACCCTTAATGGAATCCCATATCTTAATTTTTCTCCCTAGACTCTCAGCCCATTAGATCATGAGCTTGTATGGTTACACCCAGTATGTACATGTCAACCAGGAAACTAATCCTCAGTCCTCTGAATGGCCTTCAGCATTGCAGAGTGTTGTGCTACCACTGTACCTCTGTGGTTTGGCTTGGTGTGGATATATTTTTATTAACCCTCTCAGATTCCCTGCTATGTCAATCTGAGGATTCATGACTTGCATCAATTCTGAAAGATTCTCAGCCATTATTTTCTTTTAATATGTGGTTTCTTCTCTTGTATAATACAATAACCACATTTAATCTTTGCCCCTGCCACAGAGCTTTAATAATTGGGTAACTCACAGTGGGCCCCTAGAGGGCTTCAGGGTGGAGGCTTGTCACTATAAAGACCAATTACGTGATTAAAGGGTTGAAACCTTGGGCAAGCCCAACCTCCTACCTCCGGGTAGTAGAGTGGTGCTGGAGATTGAGTTCACTTGCATGGTCATCAGGCCTACATAAGGAAACCCCAATAAAATTTCTGGATACTGAGGCTCAGTGGAACTTCCTGGTTGGTGAATGTAGATGTGCTGGGAGGATGAAGAGGGAATAAAAGCTCAGCGTTGCCCCCTTCCCCTACAACCTTGCCCTCAGTGTCTCTCTATTTGTCTGTTCCAGATCTGTATTCTTGATAATAAAACTGTATTATCAAGTCAGTTCAGTCAGTTCTAGTGAATTATTAAGCCTAAGGGGTTTGTGGGAAACCCTCTATTTATTGCCAAGCAGTATGAAGCATAGGTTGCCTCTGAGACTTGCAGCTGGCATATGGAGTAAGATCAGTTCTTGTGAAGAACTGAGCCTTTAACTTGTGGGATCTGATGCTAATTCCAGGTGGCTGGTGTCAGAAATGTATTGCAGTCATTCCAGAAGGCATGTGGCTTGAAGACATTTATAACTTGGGGCTGGCATCTAAAGGGGGCATGGTTTTGTGAAGAACTTTGCCCTTAATCTGAGAGGTATGTACTAACTCCAGATTGTTAGTGACAGGATTAAATAGAATTGCAGAACACCCAACCGGCATCAGGGAATTGGTGTCAGATTACTCCTCATTGTTTCAATTGTATTTTTCTGTAATTCTTATATATATAATTTTTAAAATCTTTCATATAAACTCTCTTTTATATATCCCTCTACATTACTTCTCTGTGTTGCTTTCTGACTGGTTTCCTCAGCCTTTGTCTTCTAAATCTTCCAGTTTTATTTTGGAGTTGTGTCTAACATACTGTTTTATTCACTTACAGAGTTTTAAAAATTTTAGTGACTCTATATATTCAGTTTCTAGAAGTTTTAACAGATTCAACTATTCCCTTTCCCTCTCAAGATTTATAGTCTTTCTTTAATCTGGTTAGTACTTTTGAACATAATTACTTTACTGTAAATGTCTGATTTTTCTAGTATCTTATGTCCTTGGACATGCAGGTTTATTGCATCAGCTAATTCTCATTCATGGTGAACTATTTCCATGTACCCTGTAAAAATTTTTGACTGTGACCTCACATTCTGAGGTTCTCGTTTCATCCCCACCATGGGACTCATGTGAATGCTCACCACTGAGTGCTTCATGTTTCACCAGCTATCTGATCCTACACCAAGTTGATTTATTGAGGCAGGTGGTATAAATCTGAACATCAAGACCATGTGAGATGCAGAGATAGAACTTTGATATTTCATAAGAGAGTAATTCCAACCTCTGCCTCTAGAGAGAGGAGAGAAAAGCTGTATATTAATCTTCCAGAGCCAGAGAGAGATTCCAGCCTCTTCCTCCCTCCCCTCTCACTTCTCATTTTATTGAAGGTATTGTTCTTGAAGTTTTCTGACTTCAAGCAGGGAATTCTTTTCCAGCTTCCTCCCTTTAAAACTAAGGTCTATTTTTCTTTTCTTTGTTAAAATTCAACCCCCAGGGGGGATGGCCACACCACAATTAAGGATTAAGACCTATTTTTCTGACTCAGTGGGTACATTAAAATCTAAGTTCCCAGGCTTTTACTTTTCTTATCAAAAGCATCTGACTTAAATCTCTATGATCATTTGGCTTTTTAATTGTGCTTTTTATTGAGTAGCCTAATTAAAAAAGACTAGTTTCTATATTGGCTATACAACCACCATCCTAGAATTTATTTCCCTTGCTTTACTTGGTTAGTTCATTTAAAAAATCTTATAAATTATTTTTCTGTAAATCATGTATCTTTCTGCGATACGCCCTGTGTCACTATAGGAAAGAAAATCTCAGTTTTAATTTCTCCTACAGTCTCAACTCAAAAGACTTTTGAGACCAAATGTCTGAGCTTTCCCCTATCCACCAAGAAATCAGTTCTGTAGTGGATGCCAATTGGGTATCCCAAAACTAGTTTAATTCTGACACTATCACCAGGTTGAGGGCTCAGTTCCATAAGACTGTGCCCCATTTCAGATATCAGCTACAATCTAGGCTCTTAGAACTTCTGACCTACTGGCTATAAGTTGTGGTTTTCATGATCCCCTTTCTATGTTTTATTAATTTGCTATAGCAGTTTACTGAACTCAGAGAAAGGCTATTTATGTTTACTATAATTGCTTTTTATAAAGAGTAGCTTAAAGGACACAAATAAATAACCAGATAAAGAGATCCATAAGGTGAGGTCTGGAGGGGTTCTGAGTGCATGTGCTTCATCCCCATGGAGTTGGGGTGCACCACTCTTAGCACATGGATGAGTCTTCGTCCACTTTCCTGCAAGCCTCCATATCTTCAACTGTTCAGGAGCTCTCCAAACCCTGTCCTTTTGGTCTTTATATGGAGATTTCATTGCATAGATATGATTGAGCATGGAATTATGCAGAAATATGATCAGACAAAAAGATTATGATCTGATCCAGCAGGTGGTGTGGAGGTTAAGACATTGGATCCTCCATGGCTGGTCATGCAATTTCAGGCCTGGACCCAGTGGCTTGAAAATCAGGCTGTGTGTGTGTGTGTGTGTGTGTGTGTGTGTGTGCGTGTGTGTAAAGGATTGGCCATCCCCCCTGGGGGGGTGAGTTCTTACTTTCCCTCTCCCTGTCTCTGTAGCTTTATCGCTATCTCTGGCAATTGTATCCTATGGTTAAAACTAAAAAAAGAAAGAAAAAAAGATCTAATGCTAATACACTGATGGGGAAATCAGCTGGCCTGTCTGCTCAGATGTGTGTTGGCTTTTCTGTGCAGCCTTCCTTCCTTCCAGGTAGGGGGCAGGATGGCTATCCCTCTGGAATCATGGTCTTATGATCTGATATCAGACAAAGTGGGTCAGAGAATTTCCTTATGGCTAGCTTGCTTCAAGACTGAAAGGCAGAGGGGAAGATGAGAGTTTCTATGACCCATCTCGGGGACAGGAAATTCTGAAATTCTACTTTTGATGGCATGCCTTAGGGAGAAAAAGGAGCAGCTGAAAGGAGAGCAGGAGAAGGTCAAACTTATCTTTAGCCTTTGTCTCTCTGGATCTGGTTTTGTTTTAACAGTCAAAGACAAAAGGCCAATAAAATCTTTCTTTAAAAAAAAATTATATACATATATACACACACACACACACACACACACGTGTGTGTATGTATATATGTATACACACATGTGTGTATGTATATATGTATATATACACACATATGTGTGTGTATGTATATATGTATATATATATATATTTCTGTGTATGTGTATGTACATATGCATAAAATACTATAATAGCACAACCTTCAAACATTTTTTTTTTTCAGGAAGGGTACATGGAAGAGCTTTTGAGACTTTGTCTCTTAAAATATCTTCTAATGCCCTTAGGTTTATTAAGTATGGAATTTCAGGGACCAGCAGTTAGCATAATGGCTATGTTGCTGTACTCCCACGTAGTCGACTGTGGTTCGAGTCCCGGACCCGGGGGCTTAAACTCACTCCGGGTGCGTGAGCATGCGTGCCCAAGATCCCAAGAGGAGAATGGAGGAGAAGGGATTGCGGCGTGGCCATCTCCCCTGGGGGGTGATTTCTCGCTTTCTGTCTCTCTCTGTCTGGCTGGTGAGCGCACGCGCCCTATAGCAAACAAACAAACAAACAAACAAAAACACTTCTCCAAAAGTATGGAATTTCAGGTAAAAATTGCTCCATTTCAGGTGGTATGGACCCAAGCCCTGATTCTGCCATTGAAATCTGCAATGATTAAGAGGAGTACTTGCCTGTTAAGGGGCAAGCTGAAGTCCTGGCTAGCCATCTGCATAGGTCCATGTCCAACAGTAGCAGAGCAAATGATTCACTGTGTTAGCAACTTACTGAGGAGTGCTCGGAGGAGACACCTGTAAGAAAGTCAGGGAAGCTGGACAGGGTGGGAGAGGAGCAAAGGAAAATTGTCACTTCAGCTAATGTCTAGCCTCAGCTGAATCCCACAGGGAACTACAATGGGAACAGAAATGCCACATCTTAAAATGAGGGACCAGTGTGTTGTTACCTCAGGGTCAGTTTGCTCCCATGGATGAGGGTTCACTTCCCAGGAGAGGGTGATTCTCTAAAGAGTTCTCTGACATTGGCACCAACCACCATATAGCAACTGGAGGTGGGCACTCTGCCTAGGTGGGGCATCAGTGGTGTTACTTCAATGTTTAATAAATGTTTGTTCTCTTTTCTTCTTTTTACCCCAAATGTGCCCTGCCTGGGTGTATACTGTACATAGTAGAAAAGATATAATACCTGTTCTGGAAAAATTGGGCCTCAAGTCAGTCAATTACAGGTGAGATAGCAAATTTCTGTTTGGGACATTACTAGGAGTACAAGAAGAAAATCACACATCTGTGTCGTATCCAGGAGCCTGGAGGCTCTGGGTTGGAGAGTTGAGACATATTCTATCTGTAGGTTCATTGGGTGAGAAGTGGGCACAATAAACACCACAGAGCAAGAACCAGGATGTTGGGAGGAGAGACCTGGGGACAAGCCTCCAAGAGAGGTTGGATCCAAATGGAGGCAGACCTTGGACTGTGAGCCATGGGCATCCCTGATGAATCCAGACAGATGGAAAAATGCCCACTCCTGAAACAACTGAAGAGAACACTGGCCAGAACATTGACCTGTCTCAGAGGACTAAACACACTCCTGCTCTTGCACCCAATGACTTCCCGGGAGGTGTTTGGACCATGCATTAGAATCCTTAGAAACACTAGTTTTTTTTTTTTTTTAAATTTTTTATTTTTGGATCTCTAACAGGCATCAAAACTGTGGGAGCACCCATTGGGATCAGCAGGTGGAGTAGTAGTTAAGTCGCTAGACTCCCACATGGTTGACCATGGTTCAAATCCCAGACCTGGTGGCTTGAAACTCAAGCTGGGCACATGTGTGCATGATCAAAATCCTAAGAGGAGAATGGAGGAGAAAGAACTTTGGCATGGCCATCCCCTGTGGGGTGTTTTCTCACTTTCTCTCTCTCCATCTCTCTCTGTCTCTCTGGTGAGTACGTGTGCCCTATAGCAAATCTCTCTAAAAAAGAGAGTGAGAGAAGATACTTCAAAATGATTTTTTTTTTTTTGCTCTTGCTCACTTCATGAAACACCCACTTATGAAACTTTCTTCACCTTTAAAATTTGCTTCAAATGCCAAATGACCATATAATGATTGATGTTCAGTTCTTTGGAACTTTGATGTGATTGTAAGAAGGCCAGTTTTGGTGATTACTCTCAGTTGCTCATTGTTAACTTCTGATTGTCGGCCACTATGCTCTTCATTTTCAGAACTCTCATGTCCTTTACAAAACTTCTTGAACTACCACTGCACTGTACATTCATTTGCAGTTCCTGGTCAATGTATTATTGATGTGTGAATAGTCTCTACTACTTTAAGACCCAGTTAAACTTGAAGAAGAAAATTTCTCAAGTTTGCTTTTTGTCTAACATCATTTCCATAGTCTAAAATACATATAAAATAAACAGAAAGTAATGTCATTAGCAAAAAAACATAAAATGAAAAATGCACATTAAAATGATGTGTAATAACCACATCTAAGAGTATATTCAATATCAAATGGCAAATTTCAGCAATGTAAAACCGCAATTACTTTTGCAGCAACCTAATATATGTTTGTTGTTTTAAGCTGCTAAGTTTGTGGTAAGTTGTTATGCACTATAAAATATTAATGCAGGACAAAAGAGGCAACCTTGAGCCATCATAAACACAATAATAGTAACCATCTTTTGACCTTCTACTGCATGCTAGGCATGTTTAAACATTATCTCAGTTTTCTTAATTATCCACAGAGATGAGGTAGCCCCTAGGGCAGTCTTCCATGTAGGGAGTGGATCCTCTTCCACTACCATATAATGATTTTTAAATTCTCTTGGGAAGCAGATGGAATGAATAGTTGGTAACACTTGCTTGCTGTTCTTTTTTTTTTTTTTTTTTCCTGGTGTTTAAAACCATTTATTGTGTTTGTATATTTTGGTCAATCAGTTTCAGTCATTAGAGTGTGGACACTTTGTATATATTAAATGGGGACATACAATGTCTCTCCTTCATAACCTGACTTGCTTCACTCAGCAGTAAATCTTCCATTTTCTTCCACTTTCTGTCAAAAGCCTGTTTTTTTTTTTTTTAATGGCTGAATAGTATTCCATAGAGTATATGTGCCACAGTTTTTCAATCCATTCAGCTTGGTGTTATTAAACTCCTTCTCAGGGATGGGAAAGAAAACAGGCTTTAGTGAAAGATGTTCCTGTTTTAAAATCCCACCTTTGCTATTTATTAGCTGTGGACCTAGGGCAGGTTATATGGCCTTCTAGAAATTGTTCTTAATCTGCCAGTGAATGGAATTGGTTTGAATGGAGCTGGCCATGTACCAATCCCTCTACTAGAACAGTCATTCCTGACAACAGCCCTGTGTGCTGGGGGATATATCAAAAAGTGTTGTGATTTTTCAGATGAGAAAACAGGTCTCACAGAAGTTGACTGATTTGCCCCAGGTGAGTAGTTGCTGAGTGATGGAGGTGAAGGTGGTGGAGTGATGCTAGGTGGAGAGTCAGGTCTGTGGGATCTCTCAAGAAGACCTTGCTGAGGTTCTTGAAATACTTCCACTTGCTTATAAGGGCATCCTGAGGCCTGGCCTCCCCATCTCTTCAGTCTCTACAGATTCTTCTGAGAGCTTCCAGCAGTTGATAGAGATGTGGTCCACTACCTTTCATTTCTTTCTGAATTGCTAGTAACAAATATTTTAAGAATGGTTTCATGTATCCTCCTACTCTCTTCCCCTCTCACTGCCTTTTTTTTTTTTTTTAAAGTTTAATTTTAAAAGCCAGGAAGGTTCTTATACTCTATTTCTTCTAGTACCTTCAGTTTATAGATGAGTTTTAGGAGAATGACTTAAAGCCAAGGGTTAGGAATAACTAATTTAGCTCGTAAGTTTCTTAAGTCTTCCAAGGTGAGATGTTCCTCAGAGAACATAAGAACCAGGCTGATTCTGAACCCTTTAATAGTGAGTCTTTCATTATTTAAGGTAGTTCTCACTGGTTGTGTGGTAAGAACATGGGCATGCATGTGTTCCCTTATGCCTGTTGATTTTCACTGTAGGGCGCGTGCGCTCACCAGACAGACAGAGACATAGAGACAGAAAGCGAGAAATCACCCCCCAGGGGGGATGGTCACGCTGCAATCCCTTCTCCTCCATTCTCCTCTCGGGATCTTGGGCACGCACGCACACGCGCCTGGCGTGAGTTTTAAGCCACCGGGTCCGGGACGTGAACCACGGTCGACTATGTTGGAGTCCAGCGACATAGCCATTACGCTAACTGCTGGTTCCCTCCCTCTCACTGCCTTTCACAAGAGTGAATTGTAATGATGATGGAGCAGTGGGCTGATGTCTTTCCTGCAGGCAGGTACTCTGGGACCTGAGACTTATAGGGAGAGCACAAACAGTCCTGGCTACTCTGGAGGGGAAGGATATTCATGAGGTTGCAGGGATGGGACTAGCCTGGGACAAGAACTGGTGACCCCAGGCGTGTGTGTCAGGTTGCTCCTATGTATCTTGCTCTCTCTGCTTGAATCCCCACAATCCCCTCCATATTTAGCAAAGTCTTCTCAGACATCTTGCCTCTTGGACCTAGCTCTGCTTTGGGAAGCCAAGGATTGAAGCCTTGTCTGGGTCTGAGCAGTGAAAAGACTAGTCTTCTGTGGATGAAGTGCTGGTGCTGGTGAGAGGCTGAGACCCTGAACAGGAAGGGGGCAATTTTCAGGATTGGCCCAGTGGTCCTCACCTCTGTCTTTTCTTTCAGAGCAATCATGGAGGGCCCAAGGATCTTTTCTTTTTCCTTTTACAGAGGGATTTTATTTCCTCCTTGCAGTGCAATCACTGAGGTGGTTATCTCACTGAGACCCTAGGGCTTGAGGTCTGTTTAGAAAGTAATCTCCAGCTGCTTTGTGGTTGTCATTGAGGACCCAAGCAGGGCTGGTTATCCATCCCTAGGAACATGCCACATCAGCCCCTCAGCTTCATGTTACTAGAAATGCCAGCAGAGCTCTTCTCTGTTCCCCTGTCCTCTCCTCCTGCTGAGTGCTGAGTGAAGGCTGTATGTCTTATCCACTCATCCTGAATCCCTTTTCTCTCCTGGACAGAGTCCCATCTCAGGGCTCAGGTTCCTGGCTTGGTGCTGCCCTACCACTTACCCAGGCACGTGCAGCGGGTAGCCCCTCTGTCTGACACAAAAGGCACACACAGTTGATCATGGGTACAGAGACAAACTCCCACTCATGCACATTCACATACACACACACACATATACTCACTCAGGCACAGATACGTTCACATAAATGTGCACTCAGCCACGTGTTCTCACATATACACACAGTCACAAAGATACCTTCACACACATTCACACACACACTCACGTAGACATGCACACTCACATACATGGCAGACTCATACAGAATGTACCTAAACATGGAACAGAATTCCCTGCAGACACCATGTAGGATCACACCTCCAGGCATTTGCACAACTCCTTCTATTCTTCCATCAGGACTCAGCTAAGTGTGACCTCGAGTGCAAAGCTCTCTTCTGGCTTCCCTGGCCCTCTTGCCAGCCCTTCTAGAACACTGACTGGCTCTGTAGTAATGTTCTTGGTGAGCATTTACTGCACTGATGGTCTCTTGGGACATCCACACCTCTCCTTGCTTCTACACTTTTGGTTGTGTTATACCTTCTTCTGTTCTGCCTTTCTCTCCTTTGTTCCCTTCAGAAGACTGACTCCTGCTCATCTTTGAAGAGTCCACTTTAGTGTCACCTGCTTGGAGAAGCCTCTTTGGTTTGGTCTGGGTCCTCTCTGTGTGTCCTTAACAATGATCTTACCTCTCTTTGTTTGTACCACCGCTTTGTGACTCTTTGCCTTACTGGGAATGCTACAAGAATGGCACCATCTTACTCATCTTTGTGTGCATATATATGTATGTGCATGTTTGTGCATTTGAAAGTTTATTTATGTATTTATTCTATGAATTAGGATGAGAGAGAGGCAGAGAGAGAGGGGAGAGAGAGACCAAAACCAGAAGAAGGTCCCCATGTGGTGATTCACCCCTAGCCTTAGCCAGCCCTGGATCAGGGGCCTACAGATAGCCAGTGTACTCAGGGAGGTCTGGAATCTTGCTGTGTGGGTCAGCCTTGCTGAGCATTGCATTTTACTGCTGCACCAGTGTCCGGCTCTGTCAAGCCTTTCATCTTTGTATATTTAGCTATTGTTAACTACATTTGATGGACTACCACAAAAAAATAATAAATTCAGGAAAGAACTCATCAGCTTATAAACAAATGAAAGGAACTATAGAAAGTCTATATATTCTTAGACTTTCTGGGTTATAAAATGACGTAATTTTTCATCTTTAGTCCTTCCAGTCAGTAAAAAGTTCTTAAAGTAAGACACAGCCTTGGTAAGATTTTAGTGCTAATGCTTTTTGAAAGTGTTAAGATTTTTAAAATAAAGCTCCTTAGCAGGACAAAAAGGCTCTCAACAAAATCAATAATGTGGATCTCAGGGGACCAGCAGGTGGCCTGGTGGTTAAGGTGCTGGACATTCTCACATGGCTGGCAATGGTTCGAGTTCTGGACCTGGCGGTTTCCTTTCTCCCTTTCCCTATCTCTTTCCTTGTGTCTCTCTAATGAATGAATGAATAAATAAAATTAAATAAATAATAATTGTTTTTTAAAAAAAAGAATGTGGAACTCAGAAGCTTGATACTTCCAAAGTACTGATAATTAAGACTAGAGAACAATGCACTCCTCAGAAGAAAATTGTGGATATGGTTGCTGGTGGACGAGGGTAACTGGAAAATCCATGTTGGCTGAAGAGCTGCCAGACTGATCTAAAAGAAATAGCGATTGTTCAAGAGATGAGTAGATCTCTGGGTTACCAGTTTGCTCCAGGGAAGAATGGGCTATGAAAGCTGTTTAGAGTTGTGCAAGGGCATTGGGTAGGAGTAATGGCAATATTTTCTCAATAATATTTAGGATTTCTCTGGATGAGTTGTAGTCCTTGATCTGTAGATAAAGAGGATATGTGTGGACTGGGATCTAAAGCTGATGAGGTGATTGAGTAAGGCTTGTGGGATGTCTTGGGAAAGGCGTGTGTGCACTTAGCATGTGCAAATGAAGGGAGAAGGCAGACTTTGTGGGTTTAGAATATTATTCTGTGAATATTCACTCCCTCCCTCTCCTACTAGAGACATTATAGTTTTTAGCTTCATGGAGATATGTTGACCTTGGTTATATGGTTTGAATTGACAAATGGAATGTTGGCAGATCAGAGATGAGCTAAGGCTTGAAATTCTTGTGCGATATTTTTTTTTTTTTTGCCATTTTTACTTCACTTCATCTTTCCAACAGGTAGATGCCATTGTTTCCTGGAACAGACAAGAGTGTAAACCACAAGGAGAAGTCAAACCCAGCCAGACCCCCCCAACAAACCAAGAGATATGTGAGCTATGATAATGAGTCTTGTTGTAAGTGATAGTTATGGAGAAGTGTGTTATACAGCAATAACATACTCGCACACTAGTCTTCAAGTGAGAACAGGTGGCAAACAAAGAAATGATAAACTGGGCATTGGCCTCATCTTTTGGCTGGGTGGAGCAATAATCAAAGAGGTTCCAATAGTGAGATATAGCTCAGTCATAGAGAATCATGGCCCTCTGTCCTGCAGCATGGAACAGTCTGTCTGGGTTTTTACTTGGCCTCGCAAGGCTCCAGTCAGAGACTGTAAACTGTTCTGAGAGAATAATAAAAAAGAGAACAATAATGGGTTCACATCAGTGGGGGTGGGTTCACATAAACATCTTAATAGGATCATTTTCCTTAAATGAAGATAAAATGTGCTTTGTTCTGTTCAATTATAAGAATATGTTCTGTTCAATTATAGGAATAATAAACATTCTCTTCTCTTGATAAGCTTTTCGAACTACAGGCAATGTTGTTAACTGTAAAATGTCTAACACGAACTCGATGTACTGTCCCCATTACAGTACCATTAAATCTGCCATCAGACAGTTATCACCAGTGTTACTTTTGAGCTACACAATGGAGATTTGATTTATCAAAAAAAATCCCAAACACGTGTAACAGATTTATTGGACCTCAACAAATTTTCCTTTAATGAAAATTATAATTTTAAATACTCCTCAGAAAATGACCTCATTAAAACTTAGGCTAGATGAAGTATTTAAACAAAACAATTTAAGTGGCTTATTGTCTTCTCTTTTCTTTGATAATTAATTAGACAAAAGCTGATCTTTGAAAAGGAATTATAATTGCCTTGAAAAATGTGAATTATTCTTTCTTTTTCCTAATCTGTCTATCCTTGTCTACCTGTAGCCTCTTTAGGTTTTTCTGGGACATTTTTGAGTTTGCCCAGGTAAAACTCAGTTGATAATGTATAATTGGTCACATGATAATGTACTGTGTCATCATGTGTCTCCTGTACTCAACTTTGAGCCCTTCCAGGTAGGAATTACATTATATTTATGTGTGCACAGAGGCTTTGATGGTGTTCACTGATTGTTGATGAGGGACCAGCAGTTAGCGTAATGGCTATGTTGCTGGACTCCCACGTGGTTGACCGCGGTTTGAGTCCCGGACCCGGTGGCTTAAACTCACGCCAGGCGCGTGTGCATGCGAGCCCAAGATCCCAAGAGGAGAATGGAGGAGAAGGGATTGCGGCATGGCCATTCCCCCTGGGGGGTGATTTCTCTCTTTCTGTCTCTCTGTTTCTGTCTGTCTATCTGGCGAGCGCATGAGCCCTATAGCAACCCCCCACCCCCCAAAAAAGGAAATAAATGATTGTTGATGAGAATGGAATCACATAAGTCAAACTCCTAAAGCCTTTGGCAAAAGGAAGCCTTGATGAATGCTTCAATTACTTCTGTGCAAACTCAAACACTATTGTAACTGACTCCTGTGTTTGTTAAGTGTTGTTTAGTAACTGAACACCTGAAACTGTGTGACTTACAAGAATACAAATTTAGTTGTGATGGCTACTGAACTTGAGCTGTGAAATATTACTTTCAGGGACTAAAAATGAAGATATTCTGCTGAGGCTTCTATCTCCAGATTCATTTCTAGAAAAGCGCAAACCCAGGCCCATCCTGAGATGGCTACTGAAATTGAGCTGTGAAATATTGCTTTCAGGGACTAAAAATGAAGATATTCTGCTGAGGCTTCTATCTCCAGATTCATTTCTAATGGTTAGGGCTACCTCTATCTCCTTCTCCATCTGTTTCTTTTAATTTTTAAAAAAATTAAAAAAATTATTATTTTTTAAGGTATTCTCTGGGCTCTCAAGCCCCTCCTTTACTGTACTAATTTGTGCCTTTCCCCATCCCATTTAGGAAAAGCACAAACCCAGGCCCATCTTGAGATGGCTACTGATATTGAGCTGTGAAATATTGCTTTCACGTGCCGAGTGGTTTTCATTTTTTGCTTTTAAAAATTAATATCTAAAGTGTTTTTAGTATCTTTTTTCTTTTCTTTTACTTTTTCTTTTCTCTTCTCTAATTCTTTTCCTTTTTTCTTTATCTTTATTCCTTGGCTGTTCAGCCTTACACACTGAGTGTCTAGACAGGTCCAAGTGAACAGGATCTGAATATGATTAGGGTCAGAATATTCCTCAATTCCCACTGAATCTGATGCACAATGAGTGAAAAACAGAACAGAAGAGAGATTTTAGATCACCTCTTCCTGCACACCTGTGAGCACTCAGATTGAACTTCAAGAATGAGGAAGGAGATCCAGAGCCCGGTCCAAGCCAACAGCCTTGCCGGACACTAGGCTGTCTGTGGCTACAGGCCCTAATGGCTAGGACCCATGGCTCATTTCCCCACCCCCTGCCACTTGGACTCTCAGAACTTCAGTGTTTTGAATATCGCCCAGCACTCAATGTATGATCTTTTCTTTGCTCCTGAGGCGAAGCTCATTAGCTCAGTAGGAGGCTCACCACTCTTTAGAAACAGGTCGGACTTTGCATCACCCAGGACCAGGGACAACAGTGCACAGTACTGGTAAGCAACAGGGAGGCAGACCATAAGAGAGATCATCAGTTTTCTACATCTGCACAACTTTGAACACTCAGAGGTACTTTGATTAAGTTAGGAAGGAACGTATACATCACCAGATGACTAGGAACAATCGCAGAGGCTTAAGAAACATGAGCAACCAACAAAATGTCTCTCCCCTAAGGGAAAACGGCAATTCCACAACACCCATAGGCAACACAATGGAAGTCATGGACATGTCTGGTAAGAAATTCAGAATATTTGTAATGACCAAACTAACTGAGATGCAAGAGATAAAAGACAATGAGCTCCAGGAGATGAGGAAGTCCTTTCATGATTTGAAAGAAGAACTAGACACCTTAACAAAGAATCTGATAGAACTGTTATGGATGAAGGATATGATACAGGAAATGAAAACCTCACTCAAAAGTTTAAAAGTAGACTAGATCATGCAGAAGATTGAATCTTGAATGTAGAAGACAAAAACCTCTGACCTACAAAAAGTATCAAGACTGCCCCGTGGCCAGCAAGGGACTCTGAGGCAGGGTCGCTACTGGTCCTAGCCCCACCCAGCTCTAGCTAGCTTCCCCCATCCCATTGCCCAGTCCTTCAGCCAGGTAGGCACATTTTTTTCCCTCTCTTCTTCTTTCTTTTGCTAATTTGCTACCCCTTCTTGCCCCACAGACTGGACTCTGCTTGCTCGCCAGTAGCATCCCAATTTTATCTACTACCCCATGGTGAAATCTTTTTCTTTATTTCCTTTCATACTTTTTTCTCTTTTATATTGTCCTCTCCTCCTCATCCTCCACCCTCCTGGAGGGAATAGACAGGTCTAGAGTCACAGTTCTGAAATACCCTAGTATTGTAAGGTTCCTTGGGATCTTTTCCTTTACTGAACCACCTGCGAAAAAGAATATACTGCTCTTCAGACACCTGAATAGAATACTCCTCCTGAGACCACATTGCTAAACACAACAGAAGAGAGATTTGACACACAACAGTCCACAGCAAAAGAGAAACACACTTGCTCTTAGTTGAAGAAACATTCTCCTGTAAGGTATTGAAAAGTGAATACATCTCCCAGTGGCTAGAAGTAGAAGATCCTTCAGTCTGAATAAAGCAGGAAATATGTTTCCATCAAAAGAACACAATAACTCACCTCCAGCTCTTGAAAAAACAGATTTTACCAAAATGTCAGAGGAAGAATTTAGAATATTCATAGTGGCAAAATTCTTATGAGTTGGAACAGAAAAGAGACAACAAACTACAGCAGATTAGGAAGTCCTTTCATGATATGAAATAAGAAATGGACACTCTAAGAAAGAATCAGATGGAACTATAAGAGGTGAAGTCCGTAATACAGAGAATAAAAAGCTCTGTTAAAAGTATTAAAAGTCAATTAGACCATGCTGAAGATCGAATCTACAATGTAGAAGATAAAACCACTGACCTAGAGAAAACCACCAAAAAGACACACAAAATAACAAAAACAAAACAAAACGAAACAAGGATAATATATGAGAAATATTAGATTCCATCAGATGCCCAAACATCTGAATAATTGGTAGCCCAGAAGGTGAAGAAACCAAGGGCATGGAAAATCTATTCCATGAAATCCTGGCAGAAAATTTCCCAAGTCTAGAGAGGCACTCAAACATCCAGACCTAAGAAATACAAATGACCCCAAATAGAATCAACCCTAAAAGATCTTCCCCAAGGCACATCTTAGCCAGACTGGCAAAGACAACAGATAAAGATGAGTTACTAAAACTGGCAAGAGAGAAATGACAAGTGACTTACAAAGGTCACTCCAGCAGGCTAACTCAGGACCTCTCAATGGAAACAATGCAAGTAAAGAAAGAATGGGAAGACATATTTAAAGTGTTAAGAGTAACAGTTTCAACCAAGATTATTATATCCTGCAAGATTATCCTTCATATGGGAAAAAAGATTAAAATATCAGACAAATAAAACCTAAAAGAATTTGCCAACAGCAGATCAGCTCTTCAAAAAACCCTAAAGAGAGTACTGTTCCAGGAAAACTAAAGAATGAACAGCCAGAAATAAAGGAATAAAAGGCAACAAAGACAATGGCCAACATAAATGTTGGGACAAGTCTGGTAATATGTATAATAATATTGAATGTGAATGGATTAAATTCTCCAATAAAGAGACACAGACTATCTGAATGGAAAAAAACAAAAAACCAAAAAACCAAAAAACAAAACAAAACAAAAAACAAACAAAAAAACCAAACAGGAACCCTCTATCGGTTGCTTACAGGAAATCCACCTCATAGACAAAGACAAACATAGACTAAAAGCGAAGGGTTGGAAAAAGGTTTTCCATGCAAATGGGAACCAAAAAAGAGCTGGATTCACAATACTAACTTCTGACAAAATAGTCTTTAAAACAAAAACTGTTCGAAGAGACAAAGAAGGGCATTATATTGTAGTAAAAGGGTCAGACGATCAAGAAGATATAACGCTTATAAACATCCATGCATCTAACACAGGAGCACTCAAATATGTGAAGGAAAGACTGTTAGATGTAGAAGGAGATATAGACTGCAGCACACTAATTGTTGGAGACCTCAACTCCCCACTATCCCCTCTGGACAGATCATCTAGACAAAAAATAGGTAAAGAGATAAAGGAGCTAAGTGATACCATAAGCCAAATGGACTTAACAGACATCTATAGAACTTTACACCCAAAAACCATGAGACACACTTTTTTCTCACCCCCGCATGGAACCTTTTTGAAGACTGACAACATGATAGGCCACAAGGCAAGCCTCTATAGATTCAAGGGCATAGAAACAATACTGAGCATCTTCCCTGATCATGATGGAATTAAACTTGATCTTAATTTCAAGAGAATTCCTCAAAAATACTCAAATACATGGAAACTAAACAACCTACTCTTAAATGACTACACAACTACTGAAGAAATAAAGCCTGAGATGAAAAGATTCATGGAAGTCAATGACAATGAGGACATGAGTTTCCATAATCTTTGGGACATTGCTAAAGCAGTCATAAGAGGAAAGTTCATAGCAATTAGTGTACATAAGAGGAAGACGGAAAGAAGGCAAATGGATCACTTAACATCGTGCCTCAGAGAACTGGAAAAACAACAGCAAAAATACCTAAGAAACTCCAGGAGAAAGGAAATAATAAAGATATGAGCAGAAATAAATGAAATAGAAAATTAACGAACTGTACAGAAAATAATTAAAGTAAATGCTGGTTCTTTGAAAAGATAAACAAAATCAATACACCACTAGCAAAACTTACTAAGAAGAGAGAAAGGAACCTGGTGAATCAAATCTGCAATGAAGCAGGCAATATAACAACAAACATGGTAGAAATACAAAGCATCATTAGAGGATACTAAAAACAACTATATGCCAAGAAACAAGACAATCTGGATGAGATGGACAAATTACTGGACACATATAATCTACCAAGATTGAGCCAGGAGGATATAGAAAGTCTGAATAGGCCCA
>NW_006159888.1:3604477-3615392 GCF_000334495.1 Tupaia belangeri chinensis
AAATGGTGCTGGAAAAACTGGATTTCCACCTGCAGAAAGATGAACCTGAACCCCTACCTCTCACCTCTGACAAAAATTAAGTCAAGGTGGATCAAAGATCTAAATAAATCTAAGACCTCAAACTATAAAACTGCTCCTGGAAAACACGGGAAACTGTGGGAGTCATTAGTGGAGGGAAAGACTTCTTAAATAAGACCCCCAAAGCACAGTTGATAATTCCCAAAATAGGCAAGTGGGATTATATCAGACTAAAAAGTTTCTGCATGGCAAAAAACATAGTAATTAGTGTGATTTCACAGCCCTCAGAATGTAAAAATATTTTTTCAAACTATGCATCAGATAAGGGACTGATAACCAGAATACACAAGGAACTCAAGCAACTGTTACGAAAAAAGATGATGAACCCTTTTAAAAGATGGGAGAATGAGTTGAAAAAACCACTCTGGGGATGACATCGAAATAGCCAAAAGGCACATGAAAAAATGCTCAACATTCCTCATTGTAAGGGAAATGCAGATCAAAACAACAAGGAGATACCACCTAGCCCCAATCAGAATGATTTAGATTAAAAAAACAAAAAATGTAAATGCTGGCAGGGGTGTGGTGAAAGGGGAACTCTCTTACACTGCTGTTGGGAATGTAAATTAGTCTAGCCATTGCGGAGAACAATTTGGAGATTTCTCAGAAACCTACAAATAGAACTACCATATGATTAAGCAATCCCACTCCTTGGTATCTACCCAAAGGTCAGTAGAATTCTTAATCAGAAAAGTGCTTGCACATCAATGTTTATTGTGGCACTATGCACAATTGCTAAGAAATGAAACCAACCCAAATGCCCACGAACAGATGAATGGATTGAAAAACTGTGACATATATACTCTATGGAATACTATTCAGCCATAAAAAACAAGACCCTGGCTTTTGACAGAAAGTCGATGAATATGGAAAATTTACTGCTGAGTGAAGCAAACCAGGCAATGAAGGAGAGGCATTGTATGTCCCCACTTAATATTTACCGAGTGTCCACACTCTATGACTGAACCTGATCGATGAAAATATATAGAAACACAGTAAATGGTTGTGAATATCAGATACAGTGTGGGTGAAAGAGTAGAGTCTGAGGAAGGACATTTAGAAGAATAATAGAGGGGAAAAGCATTAATGGGGCAAAGAAATGTGGTATTATCTGTTGAAGATAATTTTATAGTATTATCAACTGGACTAGGGAGAAATGTACACATGTTGGAATACTCACTTTGTAAGCTAAATAACATGATTAAATTTCTAAAAGAATATGAAAAAAATCTTGCATCCTTATCTATTCATGATAAAAAGTGGGAGCCTAAATAGACAGTAGAAATCTGAGGGCATCAGTAAGGCTTATCAGCTTGGAGCTTCACTGGGGACTTTCTGATGACAGCATCTCTGGCCTTTCTTTTAAGCTGGGTAGAGTCCACAAAGAGGACTCTTTTAGATCTTATATGATAAGCTGTTTTAAAATATGCATTTTATTATTTTTAGTATAGTCAAGCCAGATCAGGAGCAGGTATCATTGAAGAAACAATTTGTTTTACTCACAGATGTCAAGGCGGGAGGATGCATCACACCGTGGAGTCCACCTGGATAGGCACTAGTGAAAGTTAGGAGGCAGAGGGAGTGAGAGATGGTGGCAATATCTAGTAGACACATTGCAATATGGTGGCTGTCCAGGAGTTGTGCGCCAACGGGTAGTAGAGCCTTCTCAGGCGGTGGCCATTTTCTGCTGGATCTAGTTAGCAAGCCAAAAGTAATACAGGGACAAATTGCCTAGGTTGAGCCTCAAATCACCATGTTCACTGGGCTAGTTGTCTTCAGGATAACAAATTTGTTTTTATTAGGAATAGTAAGATACACAGGCATGCAAATCATTGTATTGAGGGAAGCATTTTTTCAACCTGTAGTTTTCATGGAAACAAGAAATGTGGCCCACATACGGAGCCGTGTGGAGAGACAGCAGGGACAGTCAGGAGGCAGAGGGAGGGAGGGAAAATGTAGGCAAGGCCTGTACTGCAGTTTCTGTGGAAGGAATAAGCAAGGCAGTGTCAGTGCGTTTGAGATGGGTAGCTTGAACTGACTCAGCAAGTGTTAGGGTGCGGGGCTGACCCCATTTCTGGTACCTGGCCCTGAGAGTGCTATAGCACATGGATTATGGTCTGGAGTGTGGGAGCCTGATGGAGGAGCTGGTTGGGGCTACAGGCTCTGGACTGGTTGGTGTGCAGTAGGAAGGAGCACTCACAGGCTAGCTGTTTGCAATCTCTGTAAGTCTGTGAGCCTGGGAGTAGTGGCCCCTCTAGGGCCAGCAGGGTCCCGGATGCCAAGACATCAGAATAGAGAAGATGAAAAGAGATGGTTAATACAAGGGTCAGAGTCCTGCTGCCAATTCTCTAGGCACCAAGGACTAGAGGTCTCTACATTGATTGTGTGTGCAAGCGATCAGTTAGCTACTTGTTTTGGCCCAAAATTCTCTTGACCTGTGCCTGGCACTCTCACTCCAGGCTTCTACAGAGGTGGAGGAGAGGAGTCTCTAGGGTCATGAAATGGGGAGGAGTATGTTAAACATTCCACCCTCCCTTACCTCTATCCTCACACTCACCCACCCTCAGTGCACAAGACCCTGGTGCTGCAGCTCCTGAGACATCTGAGCAGTGGGGGGGCTGGGCTGAGGAGAGGTTAAGCCTGGAAGGGAGAAGAATTTGATCAGTAATAGTGTTTAAGTGGGGCCGGCGGATGGTATGGTGGTTAAGGGCACTGCACTCCCACATGGCCAACTATGGTTTGAGGCCCAAACCTGGCGGCTTGCTTTCTCACTTTCTCTCTCTCTCTTTTGCTCTATCCCTCTCTGGTCAAATTAAAATAAATAAATAAATAAATAAATAGATAAATAAATAAATAAATAAATAAAATGAAGTTAAAAAACAATTCTCTAAAAAAAATGCTTAAGTGTTATTACCCACATATGGTGGTAATAGCAGATTGACTCTTCAACTCTGTTATTATTTTACTTTTTCTACACACAGAGCCCTCTCTTAGCACCACCTCCTGTCCCTCCCCTTTGGTATGCCATTGGCTTTGTAATTCTGTGGCATAATTTCGGAAAGGTCTCTTTTTTCTGACTTTGGATTTGGCTCTCTCCAGTCTGCTAATGCAGCTACCCCTGGCTACTGAAGTTTAATTGTTGCTGTCTTCTGTTCTTCCCATCCTTGTGGGGAAAGGGGCATGGAGAGTATGGAACAGAAGGAGCAGAATTCTCTTCCAGAGGTCAGGCTAGGTGTTTCATTTATGAACAATACCAGGGACCTACTGGGGACCTGGGTATCCCCAGGGTGGACATCTTGACCAGGACATGGTGGCCTTGCTCTTGGTGGTAATAGGCACCTGTTTTCTTATGTCTTCTGTTATTCTCTTGTCTTCCCTGGCCTGCAGGTACACTTTGCTTTCTCTCTTCCACACTCAGAGACCGGGACCCCCTGCCCCAGGGATCCAGGCCCCTGTTCTAGTTTCTTGTGTTGGCATTAGGTGAGGTCTGGTTGAGCCTGAAAAGATACCATTTGGTGACTGGGACAAAGGAGAGGGTGAGCCTGGAGAGGAGAGGGAGGTCACTGGGGGGAGGGGATGAGATGGGATAGTTACACAGCATTACATGGGGAGAGAGCTCATCTCAGCATTTGGTGGTGGAGATGACAGCGGCCTGCCTCAACATGTATTAGTCTGTTATTGTGTTGCTAAACAGAAATACTAGAGGCTGGGTTATTTATAAAAAATAGAGGTTTATTTGGCTCATGCTTCTGTGGCCATAAAGTCTAAAGGTGTGTGGCTACATCAGGCTGGCCTCCAGAGCTACATCACAAGGTGACTGACAGCAGTAGCAAGGAGGACAAAGGCATGTGCAAAAAGCAACGCAAACCAATTCCCCACTTCCTCAGTTTATCTTTCCTACATTGCAAGTTGATTGGATAGTGCCCTCCATTAGACCCTGCCTCTTAAAGTTCCCAAAACCAGTGTCCCCAGGACACTGGGACAAGTTTCCAAAATATGAACTCTTGGGGGACAAGCTATTATGCAAACCATAGCAATCAGGAAGCAGAAGACAAAGTCAATCAGAATATGAAGGGATGTTTTAATGAGGGGACTATTTATAAAAGGTCAGTATAGAGAAACCATAGACAAGAGTAGAGTCTTCTGGCTTTTAGAACTTCGAAACTGTCTCTTCCCCAAGATGGAGGGAGTCATGGGAAGGAGAGTTACTAGAACTCAGAGATGAATTAGTGTCTGCCAGCAGCTGTGGCCTTTGTCCATTTTGGGAGTCAGGTGGACTGCCCTGACCCTGTAGAGAGAAAAGCAGTGAGTGTTTTATCCCAGCAGACTCCTCCTGTTGCAAATCTCCACTGTCCAGACATGGTGGCCATGCTATGTTGATGGTCTGTGTAGGGAGTAAGGCAGAATGGTGGTGGGATCTGCAGGGGGCAGTGACAGCTATCGATAGAGGGCACTTTGTGGTGAGGACAAGGACAGGAGGCCTAGAGCCATCTGTGTCCTAAGCCATGTCCCTGTTTGTGTACATGGGGGCTGATGTGTGGCCTCCTGAGTCACAGTCCTCCATCCCACTCTGCTCTGGATACCAGACCCTGGAAGAGCAGAGCTGGGGCCTCAAGGCCCCATTACTCTCCAGACACACTCACTTTTCCTTCCTGGAGAGGGTCTCTGGCAGGGGTCTCTTTTCCTAGTACCTCTTCTATTTTCTTCATCTTTTTCCTGCGCCAGACGAAGTAGCCTCTGGGCCAGGAAACAAGAGGAGGACACGTCAGTCAAAGGCTTGGCATGTCTTCTTTGGGGTGCTGGGTTTAGAGAAGTCACTCACCCACCTCCAGCTATGGCCAGAAACAGAGCAATGCCGAGGCTCACAGCCCACTCATAGATCCTTGGTTTCTTGGCTGGGGTGAGAAAGGAGGGAGCTAAGTGTTGGGAGGCCAGGCTGGGCTACCTGGGCTCAGAGAGAAGGTGACATGCCCATTCTGTGCTCTGGTTTGCTAACATTTGCTGAGCACCTACTTTGCCCAGCACACATTTACACTGAATGAATGTGGTTCCTGCTCTCCAGAGGGACTGAGCAAACAATTGTGTGGTGTCTTTGGGGAGGGGATGTGGTGGCCAGGAGGTCAAGAGTTGGTCAGGGTAAGTGCCTCAGGAAACACAACCTCTGAGCTGTGCTTGGAAGACAATAAGGGTTCAGTTCAAACAGTCCAGACTAAGGCCATGCTCAAGGAGAGGAGCATGAAGCTTCTGGTATGTCCAGAATGCCCACAGCTTGGAGTGGCTGTGGGTCAGAGAAGGTAGGAGATGAACAGGTGCTGCTCACATAGGACCTCCTGAAGAGGGTGGATTTAATCTGGGGAAAGTTGGGAGCCACTGATAGTTCTAACCAGGGGATGTCATATGTACATTTGCTCCTTGAAAAAGAGTTCTCTGGTGGCAGATTGAGATGCGGCCAGGAGAGACAGAGAGGCCAATAAGAAAATGTTGTCAAAGCTCAGGTGAGAGATGAAGATGCCTAAAGAAGAGCAGTGAAAGTTAGAGTGAAAATACAGGAACACATTAAGAATTACTTAGCAAGACTTGGTAATTCTATGTGCTAAGGTCAGGGGGGGGATTCCTAGTTTAGGAGGATGATGACTGAGTGGGATTTGAGAGAAGCACGTTGAAGGGAGACCAGGGTGGGTAGGTATGGAGTTGGACCAGGCAAGCTGGCTTTGGACCTGAGGGGCCTCAGGAGAGGCATCTGAGAGGCAGATGGCTCTAAGGTTCTGAAGCTGGGCATGTGGACATCAATTCCTAGGAAGAGCTACCTTTACACAGGGTGAGGATGAAGAGCCTGGGCTGGACAGAGAGGATAGACAGACATGACAATGACAGACACGACAATGGCTACAGGGTAGTGGGTGGGCACTTACCTGGGCAGAACATGGGGTCGTTGCAGGAGAGGAAGTGAATCTTACAGCTGGTACATTCGGTGACCTCCACTGTGGAGTTTAGATCTAGGATAGAGAGTGGAGAGGAGCCTTAGAGGTAACCAGGTGTCCCTCTCATCTTTCACCCAAGCCCAGTCCCTAGAGTACTTACCACAAGATTGGTTGCAGGCTGCCCAGGAGGGTGAGATGGTGAAGAAACTGAGGCTCTGGGAGGCATACAAAGCCAGGAAAGGTCGGGGGTGTGAGCGAGCAATGGCATTGGGGAAGGTGTGGCAGGTGCCCATTATTTGGGCAGGGATGGGTACCCTGAGGAAGGATGGAGGGGGCTGCATGTTGGACTCTACATGCCTGGGTCTCCATGCTGGGCAAAGGGCTAGGATTAGGCAGGGACCAGCCCCACTTCTCACCCTTCTCCATTAGCACCTCAGATCTGCTATTCAGCTTATCAGCAAAGAGGCTCTTGTGCATGTGAATGTCTTCTAGAAGTAATGGTTTATCTGGTGGAATAGGAGGGGAGAAGTATTCAATGACGTAACTCCCTTAAGGTTGGGGTCTGAGATCAGAATCTTCACACAGACATTTCATAGAGCACACAGAGACATGCTATGTCCACCCTCCACCATTGCCAAAACTTCCACTGCAGGGCCAAACACACCCTCTGAGAATGCCTTGGAGGGTTGGGCTTTGGCAACCCACGGCCTAGGCCCTGGGACACTAGGTTTCCTTACCATCCCGTAACTTCTTAATAGCTTGGTCTACTTGAGTGAAGAATTTGGCTATTTCTTCTTCCAAATGGTCACGATCTGAGGATGGAGTATGAGAGAAAAGTCAAGGGAGTAAGGTCCTAGATCACGTAAAGGAGCCAGACCTGATCCCTGGTCTCCTGGTTATGTCTCACCAAGATACCAGGGTTCGTGGAAATTATTCTCCAGGAACAAGGAGTGGAGGCTCTGGGAGAGTTCTGCAGGGGGCCCCGGGGTGCCCCACAGGATCTGGAGGTCATAGTCTATCAAGGCGGGCAGTTCAGGCCAGCAGAGGAGGCAGTTCTTTCCACTGGCCACAGGCAGGAGGCAGATGAGCAGGACAGGCAGCATGTTTTGCAGTCTCTTACTATACTCCACTGCCCTGCCCAGCAGTTCTACATGGAATGCTGGCACCCTGTTCCCCCAGCAACTTCATTCTCCAGGAACAAAAGTACATTCCACAGGGCGTGGCAAAGGCCAGCCGTGGTGTCATGGCCTGAAGTGTGGTCTGGTGTCAGACTCATGTGGGAGCCGTGGTGCTTGGTTTTTCCTCTGAAGATGGAGTCAGCAATGCTCAGCAGGGAGGGCTTCTGTGTGGATCAGGGGACAGTTGTACCATCTTGTGATAGATGGGCACTCAGTTATTCTGACTGCATTTATCTTTATGGAATATTTCAATAACGGTGAAATTTGGGAGGTCAGGAGAGAGCAGCGCGGCAAGAGACTTAGTTGTGTGAAGAGAATCCAAGTATCTCGCACACTTCTGCATGGAAATGGGCAACCATGGAGGAAGCTTATAGAAAAGACATTTTTCATGGCATATATCAGTGGCAGCTGTCTTGTGCCTGTCCAAGCCCAGGAGTCCTTAGACACTCCTCCCACCACAGTGTAGGTAGAGTGTAGACAGAGTGTTGACAGGTTCCAGCTGGCAGTGTACACAATGGCGAGAGAGAAGATGCCTTTGGGGAAATGTCCACTGGAACGTAAAACTCCTCACTCCTCAGTGCAGAAACAACCCATGAAACGACCCTCCTCCCCTCAGCGGGAAAACTTTGCCCTTCCATGCCATACTTCCAACAAGTTCCTGAATGCCTGGGTCTTGATTATAGGCAGCTGAAGCCTACCAGGCATTTGAGAATGCTTCTAATGTAAACAAGAGACAAAATTAATAGAATTTGAAACAAAGACAAACAAAAATTGCAGAAGAAAGGAAGGATAGGCATCTGATGAGAAGCAGAAGAAAACTTAGAACGTTACTACCATTAAATAGACAAAATATTGCCTTCCCCAGACAAGAAGAAGGAGTTTTCCATAGGGTGTGGTTAGGGTTAGTAGAATTCTACCCCGAGGTTTAGGGCAAAAGCCTGAGTGAGCTAGAGTCTTCCTTTTCATCAATTTATGCTTTTCCTCTGGGAAACTTGTGAAGACAGTAGCATTTAGGTGTCACCTTATCTCTGGCCCAATACCATCTCAATTCACTTCTATATCCTTTACTTCACTTCTATTGATGAAAGTGGTACCAAGCCTTTGGAGTGCTATTCAAATTTAGAGTCCCAGAGATTGCAGTCTGGGGAGCCTTGAAATCCAATCAGCTGCCAGTGGTTGGCAACTGTTCACTTATTAGGTTTTTAGTCTCTGCTTGTTTGCCCTGGATTTCTCTTCTTATTTTTAATTTAATTGAATTATATATTGTATACTTTTTAGAGATGAATTAGAAGCTTAAAAAATAAAGGAAGCACTTCCATTTTAGACATCTCAGAGTGTTGGAATCTCCTTGTTTATGTTGAGACCATTTCCATAGTGTACTTCTAGACACCTGTGCATGTCCAATACCCCTGGTAGTCCCACAACTCCTTTGGATTTCCATCTTAGAATCTGGTTTCATGTCTCCCTCCCATTCTGATTGCTTTCCCCTTAAGTTGGCAAAGTTGGTACTTCATACCCTCTTACTTCTCCTACTAGTACAGATTTTCCAAGATGTTAGTTTTCTATTGTTGCAAAAACAAGTTGCCACAAGTTAATGGTCTAAAACAACACCCACTTATTATGTCATGATGTCTAGAAGTTTGGGCATGGTTGAGCTGGTTCTCTTCTGAAAGGGTGGTACCCTTTTGTAAGGCTAAAATCATCATGTCAGGTAGGCTGCATTCCCCTTTGAAACTTGGGATTCTTTAAAGTTCATGCACTTTTTGGTAGAACCTTGAAGGAGTCAGGATGAAAATGGGACTGCTCTCAGTTCCCTGCTACCTTACCGTTTAGGGGTTCTTCCACTCTTTGAAACTTTTCCTTTGCAAAAGGCCCAGAATCTTTTAAGTAAGTCCCACTCAGGATAATTTCTGCTTTGTACTCAATGCAGGCTGACCTGGGACCTTGACTACATCTACAAAGTCCCCTCATCTTTGTTGTGTAGCACAGCCAGATTCCAGGAGTAAGATTTGTCATGTGTATACCTCTTGCTCAAGAAGAGTGAGGGCTACGTGGGAACAAGAATCTTGGAGGCCATTTCAGAATTCTGTCTGTCACATTGCCAAAACCAAAATATCTATTTTCTGAGCCTGTAAAGGTATCAACAACTCCGTCCTCCACCATTAGTCACCAGTTTGGGCTAAGAAATTATGCCTCCCCACAGCCTCTTAGTGTGCAAATAAGTTAATTAAAAGCATTGCTAAAATGCAGCCTTGATACCAAGTGTCTCGAGTTATCACTGGTCTCAAGCTAAGGGTAAAGTCTTCCTTAAGATTCCCCCATTTAAGATCCTAGCCATAAACTATGGGACCACCTGGTTATGAAATTGAGGATTACCACTGTGCTCTCAGATTTGATAACTCACTGGAATGACTCACAGAACTTTGGTAAGCCCTATACTTACAATTACAATTTTATGATAAAGGCTACGAATTAGAATCAGTCAAATAAAGAGATACATGAGAAGGCCCAGGAGAATCCCAATAACAAAGCCTCTGTGACCTCAGAAAATACCACTTTCCAGTGTATTGGTGTGTATCATCAATCAGGAAACTCACTGGAGTCTTGAGTCCAGACTTTTCTGAGAATGTTGTCAGGTTTTTGCTACACAGTGTGCTCACTGGAGAAAGACAGACAGTGAGAGGGAAAGTGAGACACCCCCCCCACCCCCCCCACACACAGGGAGGATAACCCTGCCACAATTCTTTTTCCTCCATCTCCTTCTGGAATTTTGGGCATGCATGCACAGACACCTGGCATGATTTTCAAGCCACCAGTGCTGGGACTCAAATCGTGATATACTATGTGTAAGTCCAGCACTTTAACCACCATACCACCTGCTGACCCTGAGTCCGGACTTTTTTTTTTTTCTTTAGAATTATTTTAACGTTATTTATTTATTTATTTATTTTAATTTGACCAGAGAGAGACAGAGTGAGAGAGAACGAGAGTGAGAGAGAGAGAGAGAGTGCAAAAGAGAGCATGTGTGCATGCGAGAGAGAGGGAAAATGAGAAAGCAAGCTGCCAGGTCCAGGACTTGAACTGTGGTTGGCCATGTGGGAGTCCAGTGCCATTACCACCATGCCACCTGCTGGTCTCTGAGTTCACAGTTTTTATTGAGGCTTCATTATGTAGTTGTGATTGAGTCATTGGTCAGGTAGTTGAACTCAGTATCTATGGGGTTAGTTGATGTTACTGGCTCAAACTCTAAACCTCTAATCATTGTTAGCTTGTCTGGTATGACCATCCCCCATCCTGAATCATCTTTTTAGCTTGACTAACAAGATGTGGTCAGGCCTGGTCCTATAGACCACTAGGAAGAAAAAGGACACCCAGGAAAATTTACTCAGGAAATTTTGAAGATTCAGAAATTATCTCTCAGGATCTAGGGACAAAAGATAGCCAAATTCATTATACAACAATAGCACATAAAGTCATTATTACTCATTAACATTTTATTGTGAATTCACCTGCTTCTGGGGTCTCTTGGAATCTTCTGGGAGGCTCTCAAGTTCCAGGGACAAGATTTTACTTTGCAGGTTCTGATTATGGAGATATTAAGACAGTGGATATAGGGACCCAGGGACAAGTGGAACATTACAAAAGTATCTATTTTAGCAAATTAACTCACTCGATTGGCAAAATTATCTTAGAGGTCATCCACCAGCAAATCCTGTCCATTTGTTACAAAGAACCTTG
>NW_006159888.1:3615422-3616656 GCF_000334495.1 Tupaia belangeri chinensis
GATAAAGCCAAGAGTTGGCATCTGGTTGGTCAACATCATTGTAAGAGGCTGAATTTAGTTGTTTGCTTTTTTTTTAATGAAAAAAATTACAAAAAAGTCATCACCAGATAACCCATAATAAATGAAATATTCATTTCATTTTCTTTCTTGCTAAAACTTGTGTCTTGAAATGCTTTGTTGTATCTACTTAGAATGATCAATGGGGATGCCTGGGGGGATTTCTTCTGCAGAATTTGTTGGTAGAGAACATTAAAATTGCATGAAGTCACTCATGTAATTTTAATGACCATCAAAAGAATTTTGACTGGAATTGGAAGGAATTTAAAGTGAGATGATGCTTCTGGGAAAGGTTGAAATTATGTTTTGTTGGTGTTCCAGGAGGCAAGGTCAAGGATCTATAGGGTACTCCCCTAATCGCACCTGCTGTTCGGAAGACACATTTACTCTACAGTCAGGGTTGTACCCAGAGGTCTCTCAGACAAAGAGCTCCTGGCCATCTCCCTGCTGCTCCTGAAGAACCAGGCAAAGTAGGATCTGGGTGTGGCCTTGAATAGGAAGCAGTGTAGTCCATCTGCTTCTTGACGAGGAGCAGCTGAGGCCAAGAAATTGTGCCCCTCCAGATCAGTGCCCACCACTCACACTCACTCCCTCTTTTAAGTTCTCTCCATTTTATGGTCACTGAACTCAGCTCCTGCATCCGTGAAGCCTATGCAAGCTTCTGCCTGCAGTGATTTCCACGTTCTTTGATTTCCATCACAGGTTATGTTTGTGTTTTTCATTAGGCAATTCATTGTGTGCCAACTTGTGACACACTTTGTATTACTGATTTAAAATTTCAATATAGGGACCAGCAGATGGTGTGATGGTTACTTTGTTGGACTTCCATGGAGTCGACTGTGGTTCAAGTCCCAGACCTGGAAGCTTAAAACTCACGATGGGTGTGTGTGCATGCGTGCCCAAGATCTCAAGAGGAGAATGGAGGAGTAGGGATTGTGGTGTGGTCATCCCCTAGGGGGTGATTTCTTGCTTTCTGTCTCTCCGTCTCTATCTCTCTGACAAGCTCACATGCCCTATAGCAAAAATCTCTTTTTGAAAAAATAAAATAAAATAAAATAAAAAATAAAATAAAATAAAATAAAATAAAATAACAATATAATCAAGTGTAATTTGGCCAGTTGTGGTGGCGCAGGTGGTAGGGCATTGCTCTTCAATACTGGAGCCGCATGTGAGAGTG
>NW_006159888.1:3621024-3643563 GCF_000334495.1 Tupaia belangeri chinensis
AAAGAGTGTATGATAAAGCCAAGAGTTGGCATCTGGTTGGTCAACATCATTGTAAGAGGCTGAATTTAGTTGTTTGCTTTTTTTTTAATGAAAAAAATTACAAAAAAGTCATCACCAGATAACCCATAATAAATGAAATATTCATTTCATTTTCTTTCTTGCTAAAACTTGTGTCTTGAAATGCTTTGTTGTATCTACTTAGAATGATCAATGGGGATGCCTGGGGGGATTTCTTCTGCAGAATTTGTTGGTAGAGAACATTAAAATTGCATGAAGTCACTCATGTAATTTTAATGACCATCAAAAGAATTTTGACTGGAATTGGAAGGAATTTAAAGTGAGATGATGCTTCTGGGAAAGGTTGAAATTATGTTTTGTTGGTGTTCCAGGAGGCAAGGTCAAGGATCTATAGGGTACTCCCCTAATCGCACCTGCTGTTCGGAAGACACATTTACTCTACAGTCAGGGTTGTACCCAGAGGTCTCTCAGACAAAGAGCTCCTGGCCATCTCCCTGCTGCTCCTGAAGAACCAGGCAAAGTAGGATCTGGGTGTGGCCTTGAATAGGAAGCAGTGTAGTCCATCTGCTTCTTGACGAGGAGCAGCTGAGGCCAAGAAATTGTGCCCCTCCAGATCAGTGCCCACCACTCACACTCACTCCCTCTTTTAAGTTCTCTCCATTTTATGGTCACTGAACTCAGCTCCTGCATCCGTGAAGCCTATGCAAGCTTCTGCCTGCAGTGATTTCCACGTTCTTTGATTTCCATCACAGGTTATGTTTGTGTTTTTCATTAGGCAATTCATTGTGTGCCAACTTGTGACACACTTTGTATTACTGATTTAAAATTTCAATATAGGGACCAGCAGATGGTGTGATGGTTACTTTGTTGGACTTCCATGGAGTCGACTGTGGTTCAAGTCCCAGACCTGGAAGCTTAAAACTCACGATGGGTGTGTGTGCATGCGTGCCCAAGATCTCAAGAGGAGAATGGAGGAGTAGGGATTGTGGTGTGGTCATCCCCTAGGGGGTGATTTCTTGCTTTCTGTCTCTCCGTCTCTATCTCTCTGACAAGCTCACATGCCCTATAGCAAAAATCTCTTTTTGAAAAAATAAAATAAAATAAAAAATAAAATAAAATAACAATATAATCAAGTGTAATTTGGCCAGTTGTGGTGGCGCAGGTGGTAGTGCATTGCTCTTCAATACTGGAGCCGCATGTGAGACTGGGACTCAACTCCTTGGGTAACCTGAAACATGCCAGACATGTGTGTGCCTGTAATCCTGGCTGGCTAGAGGGCTGGAGGTGGGAACTGCAGCATGATGAGACTCTGTCAAAGGTACTTTTTTCTATCTAGAAAGTCATGGAATAAAAACACTTAAAAAATAATCAAGTGTAACACATAATTTCCCCAGACCTTATCAGCTTGCTTCTTTTTTTTTATTTTTAATTTAAACAGAAAAATAGAGCAGGCTTCTTTTTTAAAAAAAATATTTATTTATTTTACATTCATGCACTGAACATCATCACAGCATAGAAAATGCAATTTTTCATCCAGAATACACTGTATAATGGCTTAATCATACATGTTCTTGTTAACAAACAATTTTCTACTTCTTGTTTCAACTAAATATTTTTCTCCCCCACTATTTATCACCCTCTGCCATTTCCTAGCCTCCTCCAATACTGTCTCTGGTGTCTGTTTTTGCTTTCCACTCCCCCCCCCCAATTTTATTGATTCACAAAATATATTAATTAATCTAACTACTTTCAATAGCAAGTTCAGCTGATATATACATATCTGTGAACATGTTTGACTTTAGGCATGAAACTCTGTGAGTAGAATGAATGTACAATAAAGTAGTACCTAGCCAAGGCTATATAGCTTACTGTGGTTATTAGATAGGTATTTTGAAGTATTTTTTAATTTCAAGAAAGACAGCTTTTGCTTTAATAAATCAAAATTAAAAAAAAAATGTTAAGAGAACTTTGCCTAAGATTTAAAGCCAGGAAACAGGTTAGGATTCTGTTCAACTAGTAGGTATATGGACCTGTCGACAACTCATGACAAAAATCCTTAACTTTGGAAAACAAAACACAGAAGGATATTGGTAATGTTTTAGTCAAATAGGGTATGGCTCACAATGACATTCTTGAGTCATCTCCTTTTTGTGAGGTCCCTGCTCTTATGGCCGCCCCCCCTGCCACTAGCAGTGTGGGCAGTCTCGGGATGCCCTCCATGAGACTGCAAGTGCAGTTCATGCAGCTGACCTGAGATGCCTGGTCCCCTCTGTGGAGTTGAGTATAGTCACTACTGCCCCACACCATTTTTTCAGCTTCTCCCCTGTTTTGGAAGCAGGGGGTTCTGGCCCCTTGCTGAGAGTCAGGGCTTTCTAGACTGCTTTTATGAGACTCTGTACTGACCACTGCCCTGACAAGAAGGGCACTGGCTCCGCTTATTCAGATACAGGCCACAGCAGAACATCTTCAGTGATTCTGCAGTCACTTGCAATCTCCAGTGGAGATACGAGGCCAACTTGCTTTTCTCCCCTCTTTGTTCCTTATAGCAGGCTCTTCTCATTTAGCTCCTTGTACAATAGGACAGGCCTCCCCAGAAGTGATGCAGACAGGTCTGAACTCTCAGGTGCTCATGGCAGAAACCATAACTACATGTATGCTGGTCAAAGGTGGTCTTGATAGAACCAGGCTCCAGTACCCATTTGGGAGCTGGAGAAGTAGGAGCAGAGATAGAGCACCCTTAGCCATGGTGTGTCTCTACCTTCTCCTGGGATGCCCCTGGTCTTTTGGTGTTTGCACAGGGCCATGACTATAGCTGGGGAAGAGAGGATCCTTTCTCTTCTCTAGATAAGGCTGTTTTGACAGATGCTTCAGGCCAGGAGCTCATGGGCAAAGGCTGGAATGTTGAGCATCTTTGAGGGACAAGGGGGCTCCCTGCCTAGGCTTGCTGATGTCCTTCTCTGCTAAAGGTGTTCTCCTTGTCTGGGAAGAATGAAGTTTTGGCCTTCCAACACACATTTCTCAGGACCAGTGACTCTGCAGAGGGCCTGGAAATTCCTGGTCCAGTTGGGGCCATCCCTCTACCTGGGCAAGCAAGATGCTATGTAGTGCTCCTTATGTGGGGAAAGATAGCGCAGCCTTCAGGAGAGCTGTCACACAGGTAGAAAGGCTTGGTTCTGAATCTTACTGATTGCACTTTTCCATTCCAGGGTAAGGCAGGTGTGTTTTCCTAAAGAAAGTGGAAGCTATCTCCCACACACCATACTCTTCTGCAGTGAGAACTTGTAATTCTCCCAACAAGAGGTAGAATCCTCTTCTCCTCGTTTTGACTTGGGCTGGCCTTAGTGATTGCTTATAATCTACAGGGTGTGGTAGAAGTGATTGTGATTTCCAGGGGTAGGTTAGAGCAGTCCCACAGCTTCCCCTGTCCTGGTAGAAAACCATCTCTCTGGATAACTCTCTTTGGGATTCAGCTGGGCTGGGAGGAGCCTGAGCCAGGCACATGAAGAGGCCACGAGTGGTGTTCTGGGTGACAATGCCAGCGAGTCCAATCTTTCAGTCATCCCAGCTCAGTTACCAACCTGTGAGTAAAGAAGCATCCAGATGATTCCAGCCTCTAAGCGATTTGAGTATTTCTAGTTAAGGCTCCAGACATCTTGGAGCAGATCCCTGGGAGTGTGCCCTTTATGAAGCAGGAGGTTCTGGGGACACAGGCTCTGCAGAGAGCACAACACAAGGGCTTGCTTTTCCATAGGGGAAGGGGCTCAGCCTTATTGATGGTGGTGGAGGTCCAGGGTGCAGAGAGCTGAGGTTGCTCTACAAAGAGAATTTCATGGCTCCACCTGGTGAGGAGACCAAAGTGGTGGTGATCCTGCTGCTACCTGTATGCTCCAGTCCTGGGTATTTGTGTGTGGAGACATTCCGAGTCTCTAAGAGGGTTCTGATGTCATAAAGCCTATTAACCACATAGAAGACCAAAGGCCCTTCTCGCTTTCCCCAGTCGAGTGGACCCTGCGGCCACTTCCATCACTTTCATTAGAGAAGCAAGGGAGGTGGAGCAAAAAAACAGATGGAATTGACCCTGACTCTCCCTCCTTGTGGGACAAGCGAGGGGTAAATGTTTGCATGGTCAATCTTGCTGAGATGAGACTGCGTTTGAAATCTTGTTCTGGATTTCCTTACTGTGCAGTTTCTTTATGCATCTGAGCCTCAGTTTCCTCATCTGTAAAACAGAGATAATCAAAGTGCCATTTCTGAGGATTTTGAGAGGATTTGTAAAGTATGTAGCATAATGTAGTCTCAACTCCAGTTAAATCCTTTCTCTTCTCTTGGAAAGGACCTGAAGGCAGTTAGACCCAATAGTTAAAACAGCCTCATGAAGTGTGTGTTATGTGCTAGGGATGGTGGTCAAAGCGCAGACACCACCACCAAGCTGCCTGCTAGAGACCAGTGTGCCGGATATAAAGGGTAGATCAGCTATAAGGGGGTACTTAATCAGGAGCCTCCTGGCATCATTAGAAAATAGAAGTCCCAGGCAGTAGGACCTGGTCGTCCTCCTGTTGAGAGCTGCACAGCCATGAAGCAGCACCTCGGCACAAACACAAACATAAACACACACACACACACACACACACACACGCCATTGAGTGTACATGCAGATGTTCTTCTTACCCAGCACAGATCATGAGAGCTGACTGCTATTGACACTTGTGTCTGGGAAAGTCATTTAAACACTCAATTCAGAAGGACGTTGGAAATTGACTCCCCTGGGGCCGGAGCACATGGAGACCTATGGAGCTTTTTTAAAATTTTTTTTCGTTTTGCTTGTAAAAATACTTTGCCCATCATGAAATACTTCTCAGACCAATCCAGTTGAGAATACTATACATGTCATCATCAACATGACTGTTTTATAAAAATAATTAGAATAATAAAAATAATGATTGGGGAAAACAGAAAAGATATGGAATGGTGAAGTGGGGAGATTAATGTCTCTGTACTGACTGACATGCGTGGCATTCCCTTTTGAAAAAACAATGTAATACACTGTAAAGTTATATGTAATCCAATGTAATATAAAGAAGATTATGATGATAATAAAAAAAAAAAATTTTTTTTTGAGACCTATTTAGCTTTAAGGCTGTGCCAGCAGGGCTGCTACAGGCTGGGTACAGGTGGAGATTTCTTTGGTGCCCAAGGAAGGGCCTCATGACTGAGGAGAAGTCCAAGCTGACAGGAGCTGGGTGAGCTTTTCCAGGCTCCCAGGTTCCCCATGTGTCTGTGAAATGGTATTTATTGTATATACACAGCTTGCCAGAAGCTCTGTGGAGAGGATGGCATGTAGAGTCTTTTGTCAGTCCTAGGAGGAATGACTGCTAACTTGCTAGAAAGATTAGAAAGTGGACAGTATGGGCCGGCAGATGGCATGGTGGTTAAGGTGCTGGACTCTCACATGGCCAATTGCGGTTCAAGTTCCAGACCTGGTGGATTGCTTTCTCACTTCCCCTTTCTTTTTCTCTCTCTCTTGTTGGTAAAATTAAATAGTAATGATAAATGAAATTAAATAAATAATTCTTAAAAAATGTGAACAGTAGTGAATAAGGATCACATAACATAGTTCTGACCGTCAGGAGATGCTCAGGAAGAATCAGTCGTCGTTAGGTCTGAATTGTTGGCTCAGTTCTTCCCTCCCTTCCTGGGTGGTGGACTGACCTGTGGGTTGTGCTGCCTTCCAGGTCCTGCTCCTTATCTCCCGTGCTCCCCCTCAAGCCTCCCCACTCAGCTCCATTCTTACCCTCAGCTGCATCCAAGAATACAGTTGAGCTGTGGGCTGTATTTATTGATGGGAGGTTCCTAACAAGAGGTGAAGAAGTCTACCAAGCCATGGGCATCTACTCTCACTCCATGGGTCTCCATGCCTCCTCTCACTCCTCCAGAATCTACTCCTAAAGCCTGTGAGTTCACACTACCTTCTGAGCGACGGCTACTTTTTGGAAACAAAACAAAATGAAACTGCCCTCCATCGCTTGCCTCTCAGTGTGCATGAGTGTACATCCTTTCTGCTGAGTATTTGACTTTCTTGCTATGGCACAGGGGCCTTGTCCTCTGAATGTTAAGCTTTGAGAGTATATAGCTATCATTTTAGAACCTTCTCTGTGCCAGGTCCTTTATCCACATGAGCACATCAGATCTTTACAATTATTCTATCAGTTGGGATAGGCAAGGTCAGACTCTGGTAGCAAACACTCCTAAAGCTTAGTGACCAATAAAAATTAGGATTTTTGCTATGGTTTGAATGTTTGTCTCCTCCTCAACCCAAGTTGAAATCACCCATGGTAATGGTAGTAAGACGTGGAGCCTTTGGGAGGTAATTATAAGGTCTTGGGGGTGGGGCCCCATGATGGTATTAGTGGCCTCTGTAGGAAGAGGAAGAAAGACCCAAGCTAGCATGCTTTCTCTCTCTCACCACATGCTGCCCTCTGCCATGGTATCTTCCAGCATGAAGGCCATCAGCAGTTGCTGGCCTGTCAACCTTGAACATCTCAGCCCCTAGAACTCCATTCTTTATGAGTTACCCAGTCTATGTATTCAGTTATAGCAATGGAAAACGGGCTAACAAAACTTTGTCGTTTGTGTTACTTATCTACATCGGTTGCCAGGGGTCTCTGTACACCTAAGTCACTCATCAAAGGAAACTAGAAGATGGAGCAGCCCCTCTGTTGGTCATTGCAGACAACTATGCTAAGGACAGAAGAGAACAGAGGAGTGTCTTACTTGGGCACTTACAGGCTCTGGCTGGGAGAGATAGATGTCACCCTGACTCATAAATCATGAGCAGATCTAGGTCACAGGGCCTTCCTTAACCTCTAAGAGAGAGATTCTGCAGAGGACCCTCCCCAAGGAGAAGCAGCAGTCTAGCAACCAGCACAAAGGACTCCCTACCCAGCCTGCAAGGGAAGCAAGAGGTCCTCATGTGAGTGGCAAGGACAGTGATGTGTACAAGGCAGGTGGAAGTCCCTTCTGCAGGCAAACAGGGATGAAACAGCAGATAAAACCCCAAACCTCTGACCCAAATATCCATGCTTTGGAGGAATAATTTTATTTTCCTGGCTCACTAATCTTTATTATCATATATCATTTATAGAACTTTAAAAAGGCTTTGAACCTACACAAAGCTCTAGCATAGAAAATCGTCATGTGCTCAGGAAACCCGATGAAACCTTGGGAGTAGTCAGTCACATCAGTCACAGTCCCTCTCACAGAACTCTGTAGCTGGACAGCTGGGATAGGAAAGAGGCCTGGTGCCTCTGTCTATCAGGGCCCATTGCACCATGAGCTCAGGTACTAGCTGTTACTGTGTAGAAAGCAAGGCTGAGAGGCTAAGAAACTTGCCAGGGTTGCACAGTTGGGAACCTTGAGGGGAGACCATTAGAACCTGTTCTGAGCCTGGCTGTCTGTGAGGCCCCACATGGATCTTTAAGGCACCCTACTGTCCCAGGAGTATTTGGTGACTCTAGGCAGGAAGTCTAGAGGGTATTTAAGGCTCTGGGAGACTCTCAATACCCAGTGAGGACTGCCAGTTGTGTCTGGAAGTTCCTGGTCCCAGTGTCATGAATAAGGCTGGCTGCCGAGGGCTTGGCGTGCCCCTGGGACTAGGCTGGGACCAAAGGGAAGACTTTAGATGCCAGGAACATTATGAGTCATGGCCCAGAGGAAGGGAGGTGGGGGGGGGGCAGGGTGTCATGGGAGCCTAGCTATTTCATAGTCCTTCCTCAAGGCTGTGCAGAGTTTCCAGGCCCTATGCTAGGCCAACCATCAGTGAAGTCTCCTGCAGCCAGGAGGCCCCATCAATTCATACAGACCCTCGGGCCCAAACATCTGCTGCATAACTTTTCCTTCCTTCCTGCTTTCTTCCTCTCTTGGCATTTCATCTATGACTTCAGCTCCAGGTGGATTATGGCAATGAGGCCAGTCCCTTGGAGTAGGGCCTTCTCTCCACACATACCCAGCTGCCTCAGTCCTTTGCATACTCCAGAATGGGTAGTAAGAGTTGGGAATGGACATAGTCAAGCTTCATGTACCTCATGGCCATTTCTTCCCAATAGGTGAGTATGGCAGTCATTTCAAAGATGGAAAACCAAGACCTAGAGAGATTATGCTATTTTGTTCCAGCTGCCTGACTAGAAACTAGAAGAGAAAGGTATTGAGCCAGAAGTCTGCCCTCAAGGCCAAGGCTTCCTGCACACCTACCACAGAGAGGGAAGGCTTGGAGGTGTGGGGCCGTGTGAGGTCCAGGCAGAATCCTGCCCTGATTCTCCTACTGATGCAGCTACCAAGACAATGAGGCCCACTGAAGACCAAGGGATCTCTCAAGAAGGGAAGGAGGGCCAGGCCGAGGTGCAGCAGTAACACAATTAGACCCACATGGAAAAGTCCTCAGTTCATGTCCTGTGACATCCTGTACATGTTGGGTATAGATGTGCATGCCCATGATCCAGGCTGGCTGAGGCTGGGGTGGATGGAGGCATGAAGACCCTGATGAAGGTACTTCTCTCTCTTTGCACCTCTTTCTCATGGAAGAAATAAGTAAATGAACTTGGCCCTGACCTGGGGGTACAGTGGGTCCCAAAGTGGACAGAGGCAAGGAGAGGGTAAACCCTTGGCCTTCATGGAACATGGTTCTCTGACAGGAAGATTTTGGTTCACCCATCTTTATAAGGACAGCTTTCTTTCTTTCGTTTTTTTTTTTTTTTTTTTTTTTTTTGGGGTTTTTGTTAACAGGCAGCTCACGCTCACCTCACAGGGCACGTGCGCTCCCCAGAAGACAGAGAGAGACAGAGAGACAGAAAGTGAGAAATCACCCACCAGGGGGGATGGCCATGCTGCAATCCCTTCCCCTCCATTCTTCTCTCAGGATCTTGGGAACACACACGCACCTGGCATGAGTTTAAGCCATCAGGTCCAGGACTTGAACCGCAGTCAACTACATGGGAGTTCAGTGACATAGCCATTACGTTAACTGCTGGTCCCTATAAGGACAGCTTTCTGATACCAGGAGATCCTGCTCTGTACGGTAGCTACAATTGCATGCTCCAGGGCCTGAGATTCACGCAGAGTCTCAGCACACTGGTTTTCCTTCCAGCCACAAGGCTTTGGCAGGTCATTTACCCACTAGGAATAATGATGGGGCTATAGTGGGAATCATTTAAAGTAGTTTATGTAGAGAGCCAAGCATGGTGCCTGGCCAACAGTAACCACTGCATTGAGGCCAGCAGTCGGCATTTTTACAGTTACTGTAGCAAGAAGTGTTGGAGAGCTCCTGGGCCCCTGAGCTCCTCAAGCAGTGATGGGATGGAGTCTGGCTGTGCTATAGGACAGACTGCAGTGGAGGCAGGCTGACCCTGGCCCTGAGTGGGTCCCTTCCTCTGAGTTTTGATTCTGACTTTGATGAGCTCAGTAATGTTGGTCAGGCTCCCTGTCCCCTGGCAACCTCAGTTTCTTTTTTTGTAGGCTCTTATTTCCTATCAGAGGTATAGGGCGACCATTCAACAGAGTCCTGTGGGTGACTGGAGCACTGTGTCTGAGGGGGAGAATGAAGAATGAATCAATTGTTCTCTTCTGCAGAGGGAACTGCTGAAGCCAACTTTTCCAGCACTGTGGTTCCACGAGGTCCCTTGGGCTTTGATCTAAGCCCCTCTACCGATTTTGATCCGGGATCGCTGGTTCGAGAACCACATCTTCCTCCCTTTCCTGTGAAGGGTCTTGGTGCTCATTGAAGTAAAGTGCATAAGAACTCGTCAGTGCCTGGTAATGTGGCTCGGAATTGGGCCCTGCAGGATTATTAGTTCCATCCATCTTAATTACACCAGCAACCACTTATGCACTCTCCATAATAACACTGCATTACAGTTCCCCAGAGCAGCAGCTGCCTGGCAGGGCCCTCTCATTCTCTGGATGGGGCATTTTCCTCAACCGCATTTCCGTATTTGTCCCCTCTGGAGGGATGATGACTTGGGCATTTACCTCTCCCTTTCCTCATGGGCCATGGCCATAGAGTCAGGCTCCGGAGGACTAAGACCCCTGAATCCCAGGGACTTCCCAGATTCTTTACATCCAGCTTCTAACCTAACCCTCTGCACTACCGTGTGAGGTTCATGGGCTTATTCCCATTTTACAGATGAGAAAATGGAGGCTTAGGGACACTAAGTAACTATCCAAAGCAACACGCTAATAAATGGCGATTCCAAGAACATCGGTGCCTCTTCTGCTCTGTTTAAATGATTTTATTCATGATAGTGAGTGCAGGCATGCATGAGAGAGGGGAGAGAGAGAGAGAAAGATAGAGAAAAGAGGGAGGAGCACCCTCGACAGGGTCTCGTCACAAGCCCCTTCCCTCAGCTCTCCAGTTCTGGATGTGTGCCTGGCAGGTATCAGGCAAATGGAGCCAAGATTGGCCATGTGGCTTCCAGCTCTGTAGTTCACGGTGCTACTGACTGCACCGCCAGGCTGGGCCCCACTTCTGCTTTGCATTCGTCTATATACAGATGTACCCTTTGGCCTTAGACTCCGCGATCACAGTTTCAATTCCATGGTTTCCAGGAAGTGGTAAGGAGAAGTTATCTCCTCACCTAGTATAGCCTTCCTATATGGCTCCAGAAAGCATGAACATACCACATGTGCACCCACATACATGCACTTATACATAAACAATTCACACACACATGTGTATACCACACAAGCACATACACACACACACCAAACACAGACCCACTACACACAAGCATGCACATGCAAATGCACACACGTGTACACCACAGATACGTGAACATCCACACATGCACACATATATGGACATGAATGCACACCTATGCATATATATATATACATGCACACACACACATATGTCTCTTATCTTTATGTCTCCATTTCTCGCTCCACAGACAGAACCGTCCCCTGTCTAGTACAGGGCCTGGGTTTCTCCATTAGAGCATCACTCTGAGAGCTAAGTTGGAGTCTGTATTCCCCATTCACTTGGGACCAGCCCTGCAGGTAGTATTAAGTTGGACTGTAAGCTACTCAGGAAGAAAATGTTCCTCAGGGTCAGCCTGAGAAATTTGAGCCCCTATGAGACAGGAGCTGAAGGAAGTCTGGGGCATGCATCTGTGGGCACTCAGGTTTGGGGGAGTCAGGCTGACAGGCTCCTCCTACAGATTTGACACTACTGCTTATTAAGCAGAGTCATGAGACAAATACTGGGAGTCAGCAAAACCAAAACCCATTTAGCGTTTGCAACCATGTGCCTTCGCCCATGCGGAATGGGGAATGTGTATGAGCCTTGAAGAACTTAGGCAGTCAAGGAAAGGTGCAGGAAGGTGAGCTAGGAGCCGAATGTGGCCCTGTGGCCTGTGGAGGGAGATGTAGGGATGGGAAAGACAGCAGTCTGCCCTCAGGGTCAGTAAGGGCTGGGTAGGGGGTGGTGGAAAAGCACTTCTTGCTGGTGAGAAGGTGAGGAGGGAATGGGAGGGGAGGCAAGAAAGGAGATGCTGATGGGTCAGATGTTAACTCCCAGGTATGACTTATTGTTTGTGGGAGGGTCACTCAAACGGGAGCACAGGAAAGATGTGTGAAACCCAGTCCCTCCTATGACTGGGAAGTCAGCAGGAGACACTCGTGTCCTGAGTTCTCTTGAGGCTGAGTTGAGGTCAAGCCAGCAGGTGCATGCATGGGGAGCTGTGGAAACAGACCTGCATGGCCTGCCAAGTCATGACCACCTGGTGAAGGGGTTGTATTTCAGATATTCAGTGATGGGCTTGGCAGACCCATGCTAGTGGATGGTGGCTGGGAGGGCTGGGACCATACCTGTGCATCTGGGTGAGCAGGCCACACTAGGCACAGGCCTTTTGCTTGTGCTCTTCCTCCTCTATCTCCCCTCCATTAACTCACAGCTGGGTTGGGGGCTGGACAGTCCGGTGCATGGGGGGGGGGCAGTGCAGCAAGAGCAGTGTCTGGGATATGAGGTGTCTGGTCCCTGGGTCTGGCCATGCTCCTTTGTTTAGCGCGAGGCCTCTGTGAATTGCTAGGCTTGTGGGAGCACTTCCCCCACAGAACTCCAAAGTGTACTGGGTCTGTTGACATACTCACTTGTCCATGGTCCCAGACACTCTGCACCAGGAGATAATAGTGTTTGGTCCAAAGAGCACGTTTCCATGAAGCCATCCTTGGAAGAGTCCCAGGAGAAGGAGCTGATGAATGAGCTTCCACACAGAGGTCCAGACAGCTGCCTTCTCTGCTGACTCAGCATGGAAGAACAGCAAGGCAGAACCTTTTCTAGGAACATAAAAATAACTAGTGTGGGATATAAAGAAGGAAGGAATGAGGGTTAGGGGAGGTTCTGAATCACTCTCTCCATCTCCTGCACCAGGCATAAGGGGTGGAAAGATTCCTGGGCTTGAGGACTCAGGAGGGCCTTGGAGCTCACAGGACCTCCAGAACACAGGAGTCTGCACTTTAGAGAATAAGCTTTTGTTTGTTGAGTACCCTCTGGGTGCTGGCCTTCAGCCCATGTCAACTCCAGGGTTTGAGATTTACATTTACTGGTATCCTTATGGAGAATCCGAAGTCCCATGGATACCTGTGACAGTTGGGGCCTGTTAGGATGCACCCTGCTGGGCCAGGTGTGACGCCTGGGCACTTCTGTCACCAGCACCCACAGCCTCCTTAGCCCCTTTCCACTCCTCTTTCCAGCCTCTCCCCACTTGGAAGCTAGAGGTATGGCCAGTGGCTTACTAATGGTATATTAGGATTCTTCAGAGAGTCTGAACTAACACAAGGAGATGTATATATATCTCCTTATATATAAGGAGAGACTTCAAAAAGTTTGTGGAAACTGGAATTAAAGTCTGTGCTTATTTAGATGCAACAATTTTTAAAATCCACGCATAGCTTATTCATAAAACACACTTTCCTTGAACTTTTTGAAGGCCCCCTCATATATAAAATAAAGACTTGGCTCATTGATAATAGAGGCTGACAAGTTCAAGAGCTGCAGAGGTGATGTCTCAACCCAAAGGCCAGCAGGGAGAAATTCTCTTACTCAAGGAAGGTCAGAATTTTGTCCTAATTAAACCATCAACAGATTAGATGAGGCCCATCCACATTAGGGAGGATATTCATATTTACTCACTCTACTACTTTACTGATCTCTTTCAGGAATACCCTCATGGACATATCTAGAATAATGCTTGATCAAATATCTGGGCACTTTGAAGTCTGGTCAAGTGGACACATAACAGGAACCACCACAGGTGTGTGTGTGTGCACATGCATGTGTGTTGTGTGATGGTATAGCTGCTGCAGACGTCTGGACACAGGCTCCACTCCTCGGAGTCTCAGTTTTCTCCTCTGTAAAGGGAATGTTGTGAACATGAGAGAAGCTAATGGACTGACCTCATCTATGACCCCATGATGTGCTTGGACCATGGCATTTCTGTCAACTACTGTCAGCTCTTCCACCCAGGAGGGACCCACGCAGTCAGCAGGGCCAATGTTTCTAAGCACTGCCAGCTGCTACTTGGTTGGGTTACTGTACTTCCCCCTACAGCTCACGTCTGCATGACTGAAAGAGATACGCTAAGATAATACCCAGAGATTGACTTTATCTGAAGGCAGAGGACCCAATGAAAATCAAGAGCAGGACTCACACCACGATGTTGGTGCATGGAGAGAAGACTGAGAGGGAAGAGTTCCCTCCCTTTTATTTGAACGGAAGCCAGACTCTGTATCCAGCCCCCAGGCCTCTGAGCTGGTCAGAGAGGTTACTACAGTGCACTGCTGACCCCACATCTCCTGCCCATGTGCTCCTAAAACCACACCAAGTAGAAGAAAACAAACCTCCTCCTAATTATGTGGCCAGATTTAAAGTGATTTGACAAGCAACTCTGAGAAACTGTCAGAGCAGAATCGATGTCAAATTGGCAAAGAAATAACTAATTGGGAACAGGTTTCATTTTCATCCTTTCTTTATTCTTCCTTGTGCTGTCAAGAGGAACAACGTGTTGGGGGAACCAGAGGAGGCCATGGGAACTCCAGGCTCTGGAAATGTGCTGGCCACATCATCCTGGAAGAGGGGCTCCTTGGCCACGTGCGCAATCCACAGACCTCAGTTTCCTCATCAGGTGGGGTACAGTCTATAAAAGCCTCATTTTTGCCTGCCAGTTACCATACTGTTGGAGGTCCAGATGTGTGTAGGGTGCAACTCCAGACAAGGCCACATGCGTGGAGCAGAATTCCAACTACAGGCAGCCAGAGGCCGGCATCCTGGGTGGCTCTGAGGCCTCATTCAGTCAGGGCAACCCTGTGCTATATTTACTTAGCTCCAGCATAGTCCTTGACTTATCTGTGGGCCTCTCTTCCCCTAAAGCCTCCAGCAGCCAGAACAGGGCTTAGAACAGAGTATGTGGTAGGAATGTTTATCGAGTGAGTGGATGGGTGTTTATGGGTGGATAGGTAGGGAGTAAATGGATGGATGAATGGATGAGTATATGGATGGATGGGTGGTTATAGGAGTATGTGAGTGTGGGTTACAGAGGCGCGCGCGCGCGTGTGTGTGTGTGTGTGTGTATGTGTGTTTGGGAGTTATAGGGAGTATGTGTGGTTGTAGGAGTATGTGTGTATGTGTGGTGGTAGGTGTGTGTGTTCGTAAGAATTCTAGGAATTATGTGCATTTATGTGTGAAGATCTAAGAGTGTGTGTTGCATTTGTGTGGCCAGGTCATGTTGCAATAATAAGCTACCTCCTGCCTCTCAGCGACTTTGCAGAAGAACTGAGTGCTCCTACAGCTGAGGCTGACAGAGGTCTATGCCCTCACAGCCACTCAAACCCAGTCGCATCTCGACATGAGTTTCTCCATCACTGAGATAAATGTACAGATATGTGGTGAGGTATGCACGTCCTCTGACACGTCTGCTCAGAATCGAAATACATGACTTTATTTCACATTTATTGTTTGGAACAGGTCAGGTGGCCTCATCTGATTCCACAAGGAGGGTAGCACCACCTTCCCAGGAGGAGTGGAAAACTGGGACTACTGTGGGCTTCCGTCTGGACAGTACAGGGGCCAGGAGTCATGGGAACCTTTTAGAAGCACCTCCTTTCCTTCAACGTCTGGGAACTGGGCAGGTTCCTGGAGTCAGACGTGAGGGTGAGAATCACAGATTGGGAAGATACAATGTCTCCCAGACTCCCTGCTTTGGCTAGAAGTTTGAATAGTCCCAGGTAAAATACAATTTCAATTTGGAAAGTACAGTCCTTGTGCCACTCTGTGGTTTGGTGACTAAGGAAGCTGAGTCCCACATGGCTGACGGTGTGGTTCAAGTCCTGGACCTGGCAGACTGATAAACATTCCAGGCACATGTGTATGAGTGCCAAAAGGAGGGAGAGATGGAGAGGGAATTGCGGCATAACAATTCCCCAAGGGGAGTGCTCTCTCACTTTCTTCCTCTGGTACAAACAAGCAAACCCAGTCTTTTTTGAATATTCTGAGAGAAGAAGGTCCATTCTGCACTTTGGCGAGGGGAAGTGTGGGAGTGACGGAAGGCAGTGGGGTGCAGGGCACAGTGCTCTTAGCCATTCTGCTACATTCGGGCTGCGGACTACAACACTGCTTTGCACCTGCTCCCTTACTTGCCCACCTGTGGGCTGGTCACCATGCCCCCATCTGAGAGCTTCGGGAACAGAGTGAGGTCATGCCAGGACAAGGGCTGGCCTGGAGCAGACTCTGGGCCTCTGCAGCTCGTCTCAGTCACTGGGGTTGCCCTTGTCATATTATTGCAGCCCTGCTATGCCCACATCTGAACAGAAGCTGACACAAAATTAATTTTACCCTTTTCCTTAATTAAGAAAGTGTCTTTCCTGTCTTTTATTAAAAAAAGAAAAAAATCTCCATGGAGCCTATAATCCTGAGCGGGCTGGAGCTGGCAGTGTCCCCCTGTGTGAGGATGACTGAGGGGCAGGGACCATTTGCAGCATCCTCTTTCCTTCCTGTCGGCAGGCACAGAACTAACGTGTTTTCCACAAAGGGGAGCCCATTAATTCCAGAGTGCTGGGGTGCTAAGCAGATGCCTTCATTAGAAAATTCAAAATTGCATTTTATTTCCATTTTGATGAGATTTTTATGAGTTAGAAGAGATGAAGTCAAATCCCATGAGTGTAATGGGCCCAGAAAGATCACGGATATAGGATTGAATTCAATGAACCATGAGGAGTTTAGTAAATTAATTAAATTTAAGAAAATATGATTTTTTTTTTTTGCCACTGGATTAAAATTTCAAAAATGTCTTAAAAAGTTAAAAAGGCCATGGCAGTTCTCATTCATGGGAAATAAGAATGTCTCCAACAGACCCTGCCTCCCTCCCTTCTGTGTTGGTTTTATGAGCTGCATTGGAGAGAGAATGTCTATGGTGATAGTGGCCAGGGGTCAGGTGGAGGGAGCTCCTTCAAAACACTCCCTATTTGACTTGATCCTTGAACCTCTGGTTCTGGACTGAGAGATGTTGGATCACAGCTGTCTCCCAGCGTGGATTAGCAGTAAGAAGCAGATGTGCTGTGCACTGGTCGCAACTTCAGCCCACCCCTTCTTGGACTATAACTTCTACTCCTTGCATAAGTCCAATGAGACAGAAAACTCACCCAGCAAATTAAATGAAGCAACTTTATTACCTACAGATGGACAGCAAGGGAAAGCAGATGCCTAGGGTTCATTCCAAGGGTTTTCCAAATTTCGGGGCAGAGCCTCATCTGTGCATGCCTCCCTTGTACACAGCTGAGGGACCCTGGAAAGGAGCCTTCCTTGGATTTACACGGTGGGGGTTAATGACACCCTGAGCTGAAGAGTTGAGCAGTGTCCTGTTGTAAGAAGGATGGGACAGAGTTGGACTGTTGCAGCAGCTCCTCTCTATCTCAGAATGCTGTATTCCCAGCACATTCTACAGTTATTCTTGAGAACTCTAAGAGAATACAGGGAAGATTTGGTTGGTTGAAGGCCACCCAGAGAACCATCCTGCAAGAAGCATGTGGTCAGAATTTTTTTTTTTTAAGAGAGATTTTTGCCATAGGGTGCACGTACTGGCCAGAGAGGTAGAGATGAGAGAGAGAGAGAGAGAGAGGGAGAGAGAGAGAGAGAGAGAGAGAAATCAGTCCCTGCGGGAAGTACCACACCATGATCCCTTCTCCGTTCTCCTCTTGGGATTTTGGGCAAGCACACATGCCCTGTGAGTTTTAAGCTTTCGGGTCTGGGATTCAAACTGCAGTCTCTTATGTGGGAGTCCAGTGGCATAACCATTATGCCATCTACTGGTCCCAGTCAGAATTGTTTTGAATTGGGGTTGATGTATGAGAAAAATGTGTCATTCATCCCTGCCTCAGCCTCCTAACTAGCTAGGTTTACAGACATGCTCAGCCTGTTTTACTTTTTGAAAAAATTAAAGTGCAAGTTTATTTTGGTGTAGAAATTTTTTAAAAAATCCATGCATAGTTTTTACCAACTTCTTAGAGAACTCTCCTAGAATATTTCTGTCATCTCTAAGATACCTTTAAGTCCTTTACAACCATGGTGATTATTTTGATTTTCATCACTGTGGTTTTGTCTGCTCTTGAACTTTCTGTTTATAAAATGTGTCTTTTTAAAATTCATTTAGACAATGTTTTTGAAATTTGATTTATCCATGTATCAGTGGTTCATCCTTTTTTTTTTCTAGAAATATCCCTTTTTTTTTGTATTTTAAATCACAATTTGTTTTTTCTATTCCCTTATTTATGATTATTTTTCTATTTCAATAAAGCTGCCCTGAATATTATCATGACAGTTTACTTATGGCCCTACATTTTAATTTCTATTGGTTATGTTCTTATGTGTGGGTAGATGTATGCTTAAATTCAATAGAAATGACCATCCAGATTAGCAAGATGTTTTGTGCCATATATCCTCCTTTCACTAATGTATCAGAATTTCAGTTGCTCTACAGCCTCATCAGCACTTGATATTGTCAGTATTTTTAATTCTAGCCCTTTGGATAGGCCTGTAGTGACATCATTGTGTGTCCTGGATGACGACATTGAACACCTATTTGTGTACTTACAGGTTATTTGCATGTGTTTTTTTTTTTTTTTACTCATTTAAAACAATTGGGTTGCCTGTGAACATGTCTTACTGACTTATAAAAGTTCTTTCTATATTTTTGATATAAATTTTTTGTCTGATTTATATAGTTCAAGTATCATATCACAGATAAGCCTATGGCCTTTCTTTTCTTTTTCCTAATAGTTTCTTCCAATGAGCAAAGATTTCAATTTTGATGAGGTCTAATGAATTTTACTTTTTTATTTTATGGCTAATGCTTTTGTGACCTGTCTGATAAGTTCTAAGATAATGAAAACATTCTCCTGTTTTTTCTTCTAGAATTTTTTTTGCTTTAATATTTGCATTTAGGTCTATGGCCTATTTTAAATAAAATTTTGTGAGTGGTTTGAAGTAACAGTCATGTGTTATCCAGTTTATTTTAGTCTATGTGTTTAAAAGAGTCTCTCCTTATTGCATTTGTATCTTGGCCAAACATCATTTGACCATATATATGTAGGCCTATTTCTGAACTCTCTTCTGTCCTCTTTTTCTATTCTTAAGCTAATACAGTATTGTCTTCATAATTGTAGCTCTATATCAAGTCTTGAAATAAAGAGTAAGTACTCTAATTTTGTTCTTTTTTTAAGGTTGCTTTGATTGCAACATCTTTGATTTTTTGAATGCTATTGAAAATGATCTTTTTCTTTAATCGCATCTTCTATTTGTTTGTTGCTGGTGTTTGAAAAAAATATTCATTATTTTATATTTACTCTTTTTCAATTTTGTTAAATTCACTAATTATTCTAGCAGTTTATAAGTTTCTTTGGATTTTTCTACAATCATGTCTTGTGCATATCAAGATAATCTCAATTTAGCTGTGGTGGTGTGCCCTGCTAAGATACTTCTACTTAGAGACTGAGACCACATGGGAGGCCCGAGTTTGGATCCTAGCCCAACCTAAACAGGGTGAGCATGTGTGTAATTCTAGCTAGTTGGGAGGCTGGGGCAGGAAGATACCTAAATAGCAGTACTTTGTCAATAGTTAATCTCTGGGGCCAGCAGGTGGCATGGTAGTTAAGGTGCTGGATTCCCACATGACCAACTGAGGTTCAAGTCTCCACCTGGTAACTTGCTTTCTCACTTTCTCTTTGTCTCTCTCTCTGGTGAGCATACATGGTCTACAGACAACTTTAATAATGATAATAATAACTAAACAATTTTTTAAAAGTTAATACCTCTCTCTGTCTTTCTCATAAACAAAAACAAACAAAACAAACAAATAAACTATAGCTTTTTTTTTTTTTCTTTTTGCTTTAATGGACTGAAAATATCCTCTACTAAAAGGCTGTATACAGTAATAAGACTGAATATCATTGCCTTATTTCCAGGCTTGGGGATAATCGATCAATATTTCATCTTTATATATGATGCCATTTGTGTTTTTTCCATGGATGGTCCTTTTCAGATTGAGGGAATTTTTTTCTATACTTTGTTTATCGAGAGTTTATATTATGATATCTGTTCAATATTATCAAATGGTTTTTCTTAATCTATTGAGACTATCATTTGATTTTGTTCCTTCATTCTATTGATGCATTGAATTGCATTGAATGACTTTTGAATGTTGAGCCAACTTTGCTCTAGAATACCCATCTGTATCATGATATATCATTTTTTCTATATATTTCTGGATTCAGTTTGCTAGTATTTTGTTAAGAATTTTTGTTAGGGAACCAGTAGTTAGTGTAATGGCTATGTTGCTGGACCCCCATGTAGTCGACCGCAGTTTGCATCCCGGACCCAGTGGCTTAAAACTCATGCCGGGCGCGTGTGCATGCGTGCCCAAGATCCCGAGAGGAGAATGGAGGAGAAGGAATTGCGGCATGACCATCCCCCATGGGGGGTGATTTCTCGCTTTCTGTCTCTATGTGTCTCTCTATCTGTCTGGCGAGTGCATGCACCCTATAGCGAAAACTTCTAAAAAAAAAAAAAAAAAAAGAAAAAAAAAGAAAAGAAAAAAGAATTTTTGTGTTTCAGGGCTGGCAGGTGGCATGGTGGTTAAGGACCCTGGACTCCCACATGACTGACTGTGGTTTGAGTCCTGGACCTTGCGACTTCCTTTCTCACTTTCCCTCTCTCTCTCTTGCTCTGTCCCTCTCTTGTCAAATTAAAAATAAATAAATAGAGTTAAATAAAATAATTCTTTCTAAAAAATGAATTTTTGTGTCTATTTAGGAAAAATATTGATCTGTAATTGTCTTCTACTATTATTGTTAATTTTTGTGTTAGGGTTAGGCTAGTCTCATAAAATGAGTTGGAAATGTTTCCTCCTTTGTTCTCTGATAGAGTTTGATAAAATTGGTACTATTTCTCTCTGAAATATTTGTTAGAATTTACTAATGAAGTCATTTGGGTTGGAGGCTTATTGGTTTTGGGGGGCGCTTTTTGCTTGTCATTAAAGTGGGAACATTTTAAATAAAAGGCTTTTCATATTTTCTATTTCTTCTTATGGCAGTTTTGGAAGGGTGCATTTTTCAAGAAACTTTTCCATCATCTAAGCTATTGAATTTGTTGACATAAAGTTGCTCATAATATGTTATTATTATCCTTTTAATGTCTGCAGGACATTTCTGATTTCATTTCATTTCTGATATTGGTACTTTGTTTTCTTTATCATTAAGGGAGAGAGAGAGAGAGAGAGAGACTTAACCCAACAGGTATTTGATGTCACAATTTATCCCCAGTCTCAGCCAATACCGATCACATGCCTAGTGAAGAGAGAGGTCCTGGGACACAATTTAAGACCTTCCCCCATGAGTCCATTGCATTGCTGCTGTGCCACTTTCTGGCCCCCAACATAGAACTTCAGGTTTACTTTTCTGTTTGTTTCTTGCTTGAAATGTAATTCCCCCCACTCCAACAAGTGCAAAGTTTCTCTTCTCTCTGGATATATTTAAGATTTTTCCTCTTTAATTTTTATTTTCATCACTTTGCCTGTGATATGCCGAGGAGTGGGCTTCTTTGCATGTATACTGCTTGGCAATTTTGAATCTCCGAGTTTAGAAATTCCATCAGTTCTTAGGAAAAATTTGCTCATTTTCTCTTCAAATACTTTTTTATTCCCTGTTTCTCTCTCTTATTAAGTTTTTTTCTTTCTGGGACTCTTATGTTACACTATTTGATATAATCTCATATGTATTACTTTATTACCTTCAATTATTTCTTGTTGCATTTTAGTGTGAATAATTCCTGTTAAAGGGCCATCTACTTATCCATTTTCCTTGACATTAAAGTCATCTAATACATTTTTTATTTAAATATTGTATTTTCCAGGACCAGAATTTCAATTTGGTTCTCTTTCTGTAGTTTAAAATTCTCTCCTCAAACTCTATCTCTTTATCCATCCTATCTCTCTCTCATTTTTATTTTTTAGATTTATACTATAGGGAACACGTGTTCACCAGAGAGAGAGGGATAGAACCAGAGAGAAAGCAAGAGAAAGTGAGAAACCACCCCACAGGGTGGCTGGCCACACCACAATTCCATCTTTATTCCCCTCTCAAGATTCTGAGTATGGGATTCTCTCTCTGCCTGTGGCACTTAGTTCCTTCTGTGTGGTCACTGGGGAGAACTTGCCACTGTGCTGACCATGCTCTGCCGGACACGGTGTCCATGACGGAATTTTATGAGGGTCCCTCCCTCCCAGGCAGAAGAAGCCAGGCCTTCAGAAGAAGGTCCTTCAGAAGAAGGTTCCACATGGCTCCAGCGAACTAGAGTTTTTCAGGGAATGAAGATTTTCTACTGATAATTCAGCCTCCAACAAACGAGCTAGCGGTAGGGAGCCCTCTTCCGCACCCCCCGCCTTCTATCTCTGTTTCTCTGTCTCGGTTCCTGTCTCTCCCTGCTTCTCTCTTCCCTTTTTTTTGGTAATTTTTTCTTTTTACACTTTTTTTAAAAGGCACAGTTTTTCTCTGGCTTTCAGCTCCACCTTTTATCTTGTTAATTATCACTCTGGTCCTCCCTCCCAGGCAGAAGAAGCTGGGCCTTCAGAAGAAAGTTCCATATGGTTCCAGCGAACTAGATTTTTCATGCAGCGCACTTGCATGCCATGTGGTTTTCTATTTTGTGATTTTTTTTAAAAAAAAGTACAGTAATTACAATTTTTTAATTTTTTTTTCTTTTTGTTGTTTCTCTCTCTCTTTTTTGTTTTCCTTTTTCTTGTCTCTCCACCCTCCAATATCCATTCATTGTGTTTTTAGATGGATCTAAGAGCACTGTAGCTAAACATCCAAATACTGATAGGATTAAAATATTCCCCAATATTTACTGAATCTGCTGCACCAGCTATCACAACAGAATGGAAAAGAAATTCTAGGTCACCTCTGTCTGCTTGCTCCTGAACATTCAGG
>NW_006159888.1:3644694-3647752 GCF_000334495.1 Tupaia belangeri chinensis
ATTGAAAGTAGTTAGATTATGTAAGAAATTGTGTGATCAATAAAATGTGGGTGGGAAAGGAATGGAAGACAATTGTAGACACCAAAAATAGTGTGAGAAGAGGGTGAGAAAGGACAGAGGGTCAGAAAGAGGGGTAAAAATAATTCTAGGAACTAGAAATGGAAAATTTTTTATCATGTGCAGGATCGAGTCACTATGCAGTGTGTACTGGATGGGAGATCGAATTTTGTGCGCTGTGATGTTGCTTAGGGATGGAATGTAAACTGAGTTACAAGAAAAAAATAGTTTCAGGAAAAAAAAATATATCTATTCAATGACTGCAGTATGATATGTAGCCCCAGCTAGGTGCTACTTTAGAGGATGTGTAAAGTTAGACTTGTGTTCATGGAAATGTGTGTGTCACCTGTGTTTGCTATGAGGGTATTTGGATTGATTAGGGTCTTTGGTGATTCAATGAAATGTGGGGGAAAAACGGTATAGAAAGCAAACATAGATACCAGAGACAGTGTGGGAGGAGAGTAGGAGATGGCAGAGGGTAAGAGATAGGGAATCAAGGATGGGGGAAAAAGAAGCAAAACATACAAAAAGCAAGAAATGGAAGATCATTTGCTGACAATAACATGTTTGTTGATGTGCTTGATTGAGACAATATACAGTGTACTCTGGATGGAAAATCTCATTTTGTATGCTGTAATGATGTACAGTGATGAATGCAAATAAATAAATTGAAAAAAAAAAAGATTCTGAGTATGCATACACACATGCCTGGTGAGCAACTCTGGATCTGGGACTTGAACCATGGAGTCAGTTGTGGGATCTAGCACCTTAATTACCACACCACCTGCTGCCCTCCCCCCACTGCTGTTTTTTCCTTTTCAACTCTTTCATATATTTACAATTTTAACACATTTTAAAGTTTTTAGTTACTTTCCATAGGTTGCATGTGCTGACCAGAGAGGAAAGACTGAAGAAAAGTGAGAAATTATCTTCCAGGGGGATAGCCATGCCACAATCCCTTCTTCTCCACTCTCCTCTCTGGATTTTTGGCATGCACAAACACACATGCCTGGTGTGATTTTCAAGCACCCAGCTCTGGGACTCAGATGGTGGTCAGCCATGTGGGAATTTAGCCACCTTAACTATCATGCCACCTGCTGGCCCTTACAATGGTTTTTAAAAATGTCAGTTGTTTTTCTAATTCCAAAATTTGGGTGATTTGTGACTCTACATTATTGACTTTTTCACTCTTGGTTATGAATACATTTTACTGATTTTATGAACATCTAGTGTTTTTAAATTGTGTGATGGATATTGTGAATGATATTTTGGAAAGGTGGTAGATCATGTTGTTTTTCACAAGAGATTCTTGAACTCTCTATATAGCTGTTGAATGACTGCTGGATTAACTCAATCTTGTCTTGTTTCCTCCTCTTATCTCTAAAACTCCTACTGTCAGAGGGTCTCCATAGAGTCCTCGGTCCTCTTCTCTGCTCTATTTACATAAAGAAATTTTAAAAGTATAGAAAAATAGAATTAAAGCACAAGTTTAATTTGGTACAAAAACATTTGAAATCTATGCATAGTTTCTCCATAAAATCCACTTGCATAAAGGTTGAAGACCCCTCACACTTTTCCCTTGATCAGTGCATTCAGTCTCATGAGTTTAAATACTTTACTCAGGCTGGCAGCTCCCAAATTTATGCTGGCCTTCTCTCCTGAAGTCTGTTTATCTTCTATATTTAACAACTGCATACCCCACATCTCTTCTTGGATGTTTGATAGATATTTCCAACTGAGCATGTCTAAAACTGAACTCTAAACTCTGCCTGTCTCCAGCACCCCAAATGACCTATTCAGTGCATAGAATTTCCACTCAGTGAATGATTACTTTCTTTTTCCAGTTGATCAGGCCAGAAGTTTTGGAATCATATGTGACTCCATTCTTATTTTCACATTCTTTATCAAATCTACCAGGATGCCCTATTGACTCTACCGTACAAACCAACCCATTATCCACCACTACCAGTGGGTCCAGTCTGCCATAATTGCTCGCCTCATTTACTGCATTTTATCCAACTTGCTTCTCTGCCTCTGCCTTTGTCCACATTGCTGTCCGTTCTTCACTTAGCATGCAGAGTGATCTTTCACATGTAAGTCAGACCATATGGCTATTGTGCTCAAACTTTGGTGTCGTAACGCTTGCTATTCTAGTCACAGTAAAAGGCAAAAACTTCGCATTCTGGCGCTGCATCACCTCTGTCCTCACCTGCTCTTCTCCTTGCTCACTAGGTCCAACCAGAGTCCCCTTCCTGTTCTCAAACTGCTGAGCGATGCCTATTGTTTCCTTTGCCTGCATCCTTTCCACCCAGACTTCCACATGGCAGGAAGTGAGGTGAGAGAGACCTTATTTGCCATTTTAGAGTCTCAAATAGAGACACTAGACAGTCAAAGAAGACATGGTCTGGCGGTCATTTTGCAAGACTAGCCTGGTGCTTGGCTGCATCTAGGATTGTTGGTGTGGACTGGTAATGGGTGGGAAGCTGGAACAGACCTCCTGGGAGGCCAACCTGCAGCAGCATCTCTGGGCCAAGCTCTGCAGAATGCTTTCAGCACATCAGACTGCTGTGATGATGTGGCTGAGACAGTGATTTGTCCCCCGAGAAGCATCCCCTATTGTTATATGGCTAAGACTTCTGAGACCTTTTATGCTTCTTTCTTGTAAAGAAACAACTTTTATTTGTTTTACTGAGTAGAAGCAGGACACAATTCCCTTGCATCTTCCATCACCACTTCTTGCTGATTGTAGTGACTAGTTACTGCACGACTGTGCCATTGGCCTAGCAGCTGGGTTGGGTGAGTTAAGATTGCTCCTTTTTAACTGGAAATAGCCTGAGTGCAAGAACACAAACTTTTGTTGTTTCTCCAAAGGCATTTCTATGGTGGATGTGGAAGGAAGTTGATGGCAGAGACATGCAAAGGGCAGCCAGGAGCACTGGAAACAGGCAAGTTTTTTTTTTTTTTTTTTATTTTTATTTAAAATTTTTTTTTTTTTTTTCAT
>NW_006159888.1:3648019-3648711 GCF_000334495.1 Tupaia belangeri chinensis
CTTCCGCCCCCCCCATTCAATTGTTCTACCAATGAACTCAATTTGTCTAAATATATCCACTAGCTAGCACAGCTGACATATCCTTACACATGTATCCAAATCTGATCCTAGGCATAAACCCCAGGGAGTAGAATGCACATACTATAAAGTAGTCCCCAGTTGTGTCCATACACCTCTCTTCAGTCATCAAATGTGCATTTTGTTTTCCTCCTGCTTATTATTATTTTTTTTATATTAAATTATATTGCCTAACACTCATTCCCTGAGTATCATCACAACACACCAAGTGTAGTTTCCCATCTAGGATAAACTGCATAGTGTCTCAATCAAGCATGTCGTCACCAATACTGTTCCATTTCTACTTTCATACATATAAATATGTTTTTTATCCTATGTTTGACCCTCAGCCCTTTCCCCCTCTCCCAATTACTCTATCTCTTCTATGGACAGCTATCCTCCAGAGGGGTCATTGAAAATGCGATACCTGCGAGTAGAGGGAGAGGGGCCAGGAGTCCAAAGTTTTTAACAATAGGGAAAATAGATTCCATTCAAGGTTGGATCAAGTGTGGGTCTCGTGCAGTTCCGCAACTGTAGGTGAGTCTCCATGGAATACAGTCTCCGGAAGGCAGTTCTGGCAAGCAGAGTTGACCATCAGTTGATGCGGCACAGCAGCCATCTTGTGGTTAGCAGGA
>NW_006159888.1:3650658-3663540 GCF_000334495.1 Tupaia belangeri chinensis
TGGGGGGGCCTTTTTTCGTTGGGGGGTCCCCGCCGCTCCGGGGGCATGAGCTCCCGCGCCCCGAGCGGCTTCCGCCGGGCGCCCCGCGCGGCTTCCGCCGGGCGCCCCGCGCGGCCGAAACAGGCAAGTTTTGACAGCAGGCAGACTTGAGTTCAAAACCTGCGTATGCTTTTTAGCAGTTTGTAATTCTGGGAGAGTAAAGTCATTCTGTCAGCCTTGGCTTCCTCATCTGTAAAACGGGAATGATGCAGCCTCCCTTGCAAGGTTGTTGTGAGGAAAAAATAAGTAAGTTGTGGTAAGTGCATGACATGTAGTCCATACCCGTTGAGGATATAAAGTCACATGTTCTCCGTGAGATATTTGAGGGAGCAGAGTGACTTGAAGAGGGGCCCCTTCTTTATTTTTTTTAGCTTCCAACATTACTCTGCCTCTGGAGGACACACCCTTAGTTCACTGGATGATCTTTGCAAGAGCAGTCATTGTGTGGAGGGCATGACTTTTTATAGGGCATGTCTCTTTTAGGGGGAATCTGCCTTGATCCTGGAACATATCTGAACAGGGTAAACATTTGTTCAATTATGACACCCACACTCCTTACTTTTCTATTTTTAATTTAATTTTATTAGGAAATATCTTTCAATCATATGAGTAATTATACAATGTACATGCAATTTAAATAGTAACTATAATATGGCAAATACCTGTGTATCCACCACTGGCTCAAGGAATGTTACCAATAACTCTAAATTCCCGTGGTCCTCTTTCTCAACTGTAATCACTATTAAAATCAAGTTTATTAATCCTTTACTTTTTTTTAACTTAGTGGTTTTGTAGAATTTGTTTTTTAGAGAGAGTTTTTTTTTTTTTTTTTTTTTGCTATAGGGCATGCATGCTCGCCAGAGAGACATAGAGAGGGAAAGTGAGAAATCACCCCCTGGGGTGATGACCACACTGCAATCTCTTCTTCATTCTCCTCTCAGGCTTTTGGACATGTATGTACATGCACCAACTTGAGTTTCAAAACTTGGGGTCCAGGACTTGAACCATGGTTGGCTGTGTGGGAGTCCGGTGCCTTAACCACCATACTACCTGCTGGCCCCAGCGATTTTGTAGTCTTACAACATGTACATATATTTATAAATACTGTGATGTCTAGTTTTACTCTTTTTTGTTTGTTTGTTCAGACAAGGTCTTGCTGTATTATAATCTTTCTGCCTTAGCCTTCCCAAGTCACTGGGATTATAGGTCCGCAGCACTGTGCTCCACCTTTAGGTGGGACTGGGAAGGAAACCTGGGCCTCCAATGCAGTCTCAGTCTGTAGAACACAGTGTCTTAACCACGTGCACCAACATGGCTGGGCCAATTTTGCTGGATTTTGGGCTTTATTGTAAATGAAATGATTCTGCATATATTGTCTTTGGCTTATTTTCTTTATTTAATATTATAACTTTGACATTGTCTCTATTTGTATTGTTTTCTATTTATTCATTCTACTATAGATGGACATGTGGGTTGTTCCTGTTTAGTGTTCATGTTACATGTCTCCTAGCACATGTATGTACCTATGCAATGGTTCTGTTGGTTCACAGTCCATACCTAGGAAGGGAATAGCCTGGCCATGCAGTGTGTGCACATTCATTACAGGATGGGAACAAATTGTTTCCCATGGTGTTTTTCTCATTTCCGTGCCCACCAGTAGTGAATCAGAGCTCTCATTCCTTTATCTTTTTATCAACTTATATTTTGTCAAACATTTTGACTTATCTAAAGGGTATTAAGTGGTATCCTATTGAAACTTCATACCTTTTCCTTTATGGAATACTTCAAGGGTTAGCATAGAGGCGAACTCCAGCAGGGGACAGTTTCTGTGACTATAAGTCCCAAATTCACAAAGCTTGGATGTTTCTTCCCTTCTTAATCGGACAACAGCTAACATTGCCTGATGGGGGCAGAGGCTGCAGACATGATTGGATTGGCCTTGTCTCTTTGAATTTGGAGATTTGTTCTCCCTATGCTGCATCTTCTCACAACCTGCTCTCGATTGTTGATTAATTTACCGTAAAGCCCTGGAGTGGTGCAGCCGCTTGAAGGGTGAGAAATAGGGTTGGTTTGTGGCTGGTGAGTGGCAGGCCATCCATCACTCTGAGGGAAATTGCTCTTTTAAGGAGAAGTAGTGAATTGTTTCTGGCCCCAGCATAAGTCAGGCAGCCACATGGAACAGTGACAAAAAGCTTGCAGCCTGGGCTGGATCCCCAATCGGTCATTTGTTGGTGCTGGAAGTGTCACACTTCGCAAATTTGCTATGGCTAGCTCATTTGACAAGTGGTGAAGAGCAGTCACAGGGACTGCGTCTCAGCCTCCTAATAGAGATGTTCCAGGGCCTTCTGCCTGCACATGGCTCTCACCTGGCTCTGCTCAGTGAAACACTTGGCCCCACTTCTTTACAATTCACAGTAGACCTAAGATTCTCACTCATTCTCCAATTCATGAACACAGTGGATTTCAGCTGGATGTTTTGTCCCAATGTCTGAAGACATTTTTGGCTGACACAAATGGAAGTGCAGCTGGTATCTAATGGGTTGAGGTGAGGGTTGCTGCTTAGTATCTCACCATACAGAGGACAGCCCTCTCAGCAAAGGACTATCCAGCTCAGACTCTCAATAGTGCTGAGGTTGGGAAACCCAGCATGATTTCACTGAAGGGACCGTGAATTTTTATTAAGTACCAGTGATGGACCCCAAACTACCCAGACACAGAGGACAGCCAAGTCCTGCACAAGAGTTTTGAGGACACTTCATTCTCAGTGTCCCTTGGCTACATAGTTGCAGCAATTTCCATTCTGACAGTGTCTCCTTGGGAAATCGAAAAGCACTTGCTTTTCAGACCCATTGCCTGGCCACTTACTGTTCTAATCAATGTGCATCATTCAACAAGCCCAAATCTGGTACAGCATATATCTGGGTCAAGTGTGGTTGAGATGGTGGCTGAATGCCGTCTACCAAGTACTTTCTCGTTTGACATTGGTTCACTTCAACCAACCAAGCTTGGCTTCCTTTTCAAAGTTCCCTCATGGCTACTCTTTCTGTAGAGTACCACTTTGCAGAACAGGAATCTCACACCCAGAGACTGGGACAGGTTTCTGGGCACTGACATTTCAGTTCCCTTGAATTCAGCAGTTAGGAGATCCTCCAGCCTTGGTTGCTGCTGTTGTTTTAGTTTTTATCTTTATTCATGATAGAGCACATGTGCATGCATTTGAGAGAGAAAGAAAGAGAGAGAGAGAAGCACTCTTCATAGTTTATACACAGAGTGATCTCTTCCCTTCAGTTCTCCAGTGTATCTGATTTTGGGCACATGCATGCATGCCCAGTATATTTCAAATTGAGCTAAGGATCTGAACCACAGTTACCAAATGGGATATGGCCTCTCTCAAGCAGTGCATTACCACTATGCCATAGAGTTGGGTTGGTCGTTGTTTAATAAAGTGTCAGGCATATCTTATATAGTTGAGAATCACAGACAATTCTCAAAAGCTGCCCTGCTGAAATTTGAGGCAGGCACTAGATCCTGGATGTGCTGTTCCTTGCCCTATGGCTATGGAGATGTAGGTTTATAGGAGGACCAAAGAAACAGGGCTGGTTTGCTTTGTGTGGAGGCATCATGCTGAAGAATTTGGTTTTAGAAGTGAGTCAAATCTAAGCTTTATGTTTTATGGAATGGGACATAAACATGTTCCTGAACTTGTCCAAGAACAATTTCCCATATGTAAATAGTGATGATAATATTTCTTTGATAGAGATTTTATAAGATTTAAATAAGAGTGTATGGGAAATAGTGTAGCATGAAATAGATATTTAATAAATAGTGGCTTGGGAAGAATCTTCTGGGGGCCACTATGTAGGAGGAAGTCCTCATTATCCTCCACCCTCTCCAGCCCTAGAAAACCACTTGTCTACTTACTATCTCTATATATTTGCGTATTCTAGACTTCTTATAAAGGAAATTGTACAGGGGCTGGCAGGTGGCATGGGGGTTAAAGGAGTAGCATTCCCATATGGCAGACAATGGTTTGAGTCCTGGACCTGGCAGCTTGCTTTCTCACTTTCCCTGGCTGTCTCTGGTCAAATTAAAAAATAATAATAACAACAAATGGAATTAAGTAAATAAATAATTCTTTTTAAAAATAAGTGGAATTGTAAAATATGTGGTATTCTGAGATTGACTGTTTTCACTTTGTGTAATGCTTTCAAGATTTGTCCATGTTGTAGGGTGTGCTATCCCCTTTTATTGCCAAATTATATTTTATTGTATACCTATATCACATTTTATTTGTCCATTTATCAGTTGATGGATGTTTGGGTTGTTTCCTTTTTTTTTTTTTTTAGATTAGGAATAATTCTATTGAAGTATTTGTGTTAAAGTTTCTGTGTGGTGTATGTTTTCATTCCTTTTGGGTATGTAACTAAGAGTAGAAATGTTGGATCATACATAACTCACTGTTTAACTATTTTCCAAAACAACTGTACCATTTCACATTCTCACCAGCAATGGCAGGGATTTCAATTTCTCTGGATCCTTGCCAACACTTCTTATTATCTATCTTTTAACTCTAGCCATTCTAATGTATATATAGTAATACCTCACTCTGGTTTTGATTTGCATCTCCCTAAAAACTAATGATGTTGAGCATCTTTTCATATGTTTATTAATCATTTGTATATCTTTTTTTGAGAAATATCTATTTTCTTTGACTATAATGTAATGCCCAGTGTTGAATAAAATAAATATGTATTGCAGGTGCATGCTTTGATAAACTATACTGTACCCCACTAAGATGTACAAGTATATGTAAACCAAAAATCACAATAAAAACAAGTAAGTGAATACTCAAATCCTTTGTCCATTTTTGTGTTGGGCTGTCTTTTCAGTTGTAAGAGTTCTTTATTTTCTTTTTAAAAATATTATTTATTTTACATTCATTCACTGAACATCATCACAGCATACAAAGTGCGATATTCCATCTAGAATACACTATATATTGGCTTAATCATACATGATATCATCAACAAATGATTTTCCATTTCATATTTCTTTTCTTTATTTTTTTTTGATTCTCTATTTGTCACCCTCGGCCATTTCCCACCCTCCTCCCACACTGTCTCTGGTATCTACAGTTGCTTTCCATACCGCCCCCCCCCCCATTTTATTGATTCAAAAATATCTTAATTAAATACTTTCAGCAGCAAGTTCAGCTGATATATACACATATATGAACATGTGTGTGACTTTAGACATGAGACTCCACCTAGCTGAGGCTATATAGAACTGAGGTCTTTAAATAGGTATTTTCTTTTAATTTCAAGAAAAGCAGTTTTAGCTTTAATACATCAAAATAAAAATTGTTAAAAGAAATTTGCTTAAGACTTAAAGCCAGGAAACTAGTCAGGATTCTGTTCAAATAGTAGGTACACGAACCTATCATCAGCTCAAGAGAAGATAAAAATCCTTACATCTGGAAAGCAAAGCATAGAAGAAAATCAGTAATGTTTTAGTCAAAAGTCATAAAATTCTATTTCACCAGTTCAGTCTCATGTAATTAATTTCTTTACTGTTGTGGTCTGATCTTTTCATTCTGTTCAAATAGTAGGTACACGAACCTATCATCAGCTCAAGAGAAGATAAAAATCCTTACATCTGGAAAGCAAAGCATAGAAGAAAATCAGTAATGTTTTAGTCAAAAGTCATAAAATTCTATTTCACCAGTTCAGTCTCATGTAATTAATTTCTTTACTGTTGTGGTCTGATCTTTTCATTTACATTCTGGAAGATAACATTCAACTCTGGACTTGTCCTTAACATTAAGCTGACCATTTTCTTGGTTGTTTTTGAATTCTTATTTCTGTGTGTCTGAATTAGTTTTCCTGGTATAGCACTCCATTCAGAACTTCTTGGAGAGCTGGTCTGGTGTTAGTAAATTCTTTCAGGTTTTGTTTATCTGCAAATGTTTTTTACTTTTCTTCCCATATGAAGGATAATCTTGCCTGGTATAGTATTCTTGGTTGAAATTGTTTTTCACTTAACGCTTCAAATATATTTTCCCATTCTTTCCTTGCTCACATTGTTTCCAATGAGAGGTCCACTGTTAGTCTGATGGGATATCCTTTGTAAGTAACTTGATGTTTCTCTCTTGGCAGTTTTAGTATCTTGTCTTTGTCTGTGGTTTTGGTCAATCAGGGTATAATGTGTCTTGCAGAAGACCTTCTTAAACTGATTCTATTTGGGGTCCTTTGTATTTCTTGGGTCTGGATCTTTGAATGCCTCTCTAAGTTTGGAAAATTTTCTTGCAGGATTTCATGGAATAGATCATCAATGCCCTTATTAGTCTCTTTACCTTCTGGAATACTCATTATCTGAATGTTTGAATGTTTAAGTGTATCTAGTACTTTTTGTATGTTATTCTTGGTTTTGGGGGGGCTATTTTCTCAGTATTTGTGGTGAAATTTTCTAGGGCAGAGATTCTGTTGAATACATTGAGATTCGATCTTCTGCATGATCTACTCTGCTTTTAATACTTTCAAGGGAGATTTTGATTTCCTGTCTTACAGTCTTCATCTCTAACAGTTCTATTCGATTCTTTTTTATGAGGTGAGTATTTCCTCTTTCAGATAGTGCAAGAACTTCCTCATCTCCTGGGACTTGTCGATTCTTTTATCCTGCATCTTTTGGGGCTCAGTCTCTTTTCTCTGGTATCTCTGTTAACTTTGTCACTATTAATATTCTAAATTCTTTATCTGACATTTCCATGAGTTCCATTGTACTCTCTGTGACTGAAGAAGATTTGTACTTTTTCCTTGGAGGAGAGGTATTTTCTTGGTTTCACATACTTCTTATGCCTTTGTGGTGATTTCTGATCATCTGATGGTTATACATTTCTGCCTAATTTCTTGAAGTTCAATATAAGTGTTCAGAGACGTGCAAGAGGAGGTGATCTGCAATCTCTCTGAAGTTCTGTTTTTCTCCTTTGTGCAGTAGATTCAGTGAGGATTGAGGAATATTCTGACCCTAATAGTATTCAGATGTTCGGTTATTGTTTACTTAGATGAGTGTAGACACTCAGTGTGTGGAGGCACTCTGTAGACTGGGGTCTAGAAGGTGAAGTTTCAGCAGAATATCTTCGATAGTCTTAGTCTCTGAAAGGAATAGATCACAACTGAGATAAAGAATTTTTTATATTTTCTGAGCGTCAGTCCCTTATCAGATATTTGATTTACAAATATTTTCTCCCACTGTCTTTCCTCTTTACTTTATGATATCATTTGAAGCATGAAAGTTTCCATTTTGATGCAGTCCAATTTATCTCCTTTTTGTTGTTGTTGTTTGTATTTTCATGTCACATCTGAGAATCCTTTGCCTATTACAAGCTCCTAAACACTTACACTTATGTTTTCTTCAAAGAGTTTTATAGTTTTAGCTTTTAACTACAGTTTGATTAAATTTTTGTGATGATGAAAGGAATGAGTCCAAACTGCTTCTAATGGATGTAAAAATCAAATTCTCCTAGTGGTACTTGTTGAAAAGAATACTTTTTCCTTATTGAATTGTCTTGCTGCCCTTGGTTAAAAAAAATGGAACTCTCGGGATCAGCAGTTGGCGTAATGGCTATGTTGCTGGACTGCCATGTAGTCAGCTGTGGTTCGAATTCCAGACCGAATGGCTTAAAACATGCTGGGCATGTGTGCGTACATGCCCACCCAAGATCCCGAGAGGAGAATGGAGGAAAGGGGATTATGGCATGGTCAACCCCCTGGGGGGTGATTTCTCTCTTTCTGTCTCTCTTTCTTGTGAGCACAAGTGCCCTATAGCAAAAACCTCTCAAAAGAAAAAAAAGAAAAAGAAACTCTCAGTTGTATTTTATTAATCTATGTTTCTATTCTCATCACACTGTCTTAATTATTGTAGGACTGTAGTAAGTTTTGAGATTGAGGCACGTGAATCCTCCAATGTTCTTTTTTTCCCCAAAATTATTTTGGATAGTGTAGCTCCTATGTATTTTTATATGAGTATTGTTATGGATTGAACTATGTTTTCATAAAGATGGATTTCTGACTCCCAAATTCCCAATGTAACTACATGCATAGATAGATTTTAGGGAGATAATTAAAGTTAAATGATATCATTAGGGTAGTACCTTAATTTTATGATTGGTGTCCTTACAAGAAAAAGGAGAGAAACTAGAGGTCTCTCTTTCCGTGTGCTCACAAGAAGAGCCATGTGAAGATACAGCAAGAAACAGGCAACGCAAACAAGAAACAGAATTTTCACCAGAAACGGAATTTTCTGGCACCCCTTCATGGACTTTAAGGCCCCCAAACCTTGAGAAAATAAATATCTGTTACGTAAGCCATCTAGTCTGTGGCATTTTATTATGGCAGCTCTACTACTGCTTTTTAATTAGATTATTTAATTCACAACCATAATGTTAGAATTAGAATAGTTGGGGGACCAGCAGTTAGCATAATGGCTATGTTGCTGAACTCCCATGTAGCCGACTGTGGTTCGAGTCCCGGAACAGGGGCTTAAACTCACGTTGGGCGTGTAGCGTGTGTGCCCAAGATCCCAAGAGGAGAATGGAGGAGAAGGTACTGCAGCGTGGCCATCCCCTCTGAGGGGTGATTTCTCACTTTTTGTCTCTCTGTCTCTCTCTGTCTTTCTGGAGAGCGCACACATCCTATAGCAAAAACCTCTCCAAAAAAAAAGAATTGGAATAGTTGGATTTATATGTGCTATTTTACTTTATTAATTTTTTTCTTTTTGTCACAGAGCTCATTTGCTCACAATAGAGAGGGAGAGAGAGAGAGAGAGAGAGAGAAAGCACCCCCCCATGGAGACTGGTCACACCAACACACCAAAATCCTTTCTCCTCCATTTTTCCCTTCTGTTAGATTTTGGGCATGCAGGCACAACACATGTGTGTTTTTCAAGATGCCGGGACCAGGACTCAAACCATGCAGTCAGTGATGTGGGATCCAGCTGTCTTAATCACCGTGCCACGCTATGGCTCTACTTTTTATTTCATATATTTCTTTTTATTACTATTGTTTATTTGTTTATTCAATTTTTGTCTCCTGCTTTCTTTTGTAGTAAGTGAATTTTTTTCCAGTGTAAAACTTTAATTCCTTTTAAGAGTGAAACATTTTTGAAATATGTTCTTAGTGCTTATTCTGTCTTACAATATGTATCTAAATTTATCAAAATCTATTCAGATTTATATTAACTTAATGTCAGTGAAATACAGAAACTTTACTCCAATGTGTCACCTTCCCTCCATCTCCTATTAGTTTACATATTGCATCTGAATATGTTACAAAACCAAGAACACACTGTTATAATGATCACTTTATATAAACTTAGTTATTTTAAAGAAGCTGAGAATAAAAGGAAAGCAAATGAGTATTTATAGAGGTTGTTATATGAACCTTCTTATTCATTCTTGTCTCTTTTCATTTCTTCCTGTGAACTCCACTTACCATCTGGAGTCCTTTCATTACTATTAATACAATAAAACTTTTCTCTTCTCTTTTCTTTGTGTTATTATTATCATGTAGAGTGCATTTTCATTTGTTAGTACTTCAACAATATCATTGTATACACATTGTTTTGCGTAATTGTTCATCATCAGTTAAGAGGAAAAAATATATAAAATCCGTCATATTTTATAGCTATCTATACAACTAAACTTTGCAGTATTCTTTTAAAACTTTCATATGATTAGAATGGCTACATGATTTCATTTGTATTCAGCCTGCACAATTTCCCTTGGTGTTTCTCATAAGGAAGGTCTGTTAGCAACAAATTCTCTGAGATTATGTTTATTTGGGATGTTTTTTATTTCTCCTCCATCTTTAAAAGATATTTTTGTTGGATATAAGGTTCTTGGTTGGCAATTTTTTTACTTTCCACACTTTAAATATGTTGCTCCACTTGATTTAGCCTTGTCTGTTGTTAATCTCATAGAATTTCCTTCTATGCAAGATGTCATTTTTCTCTTGCTGCTTTCAAGATCTTATCTCTGCCTTTTACATTTAACCTATGACTATGTTCTGTTTGGAGGTGGATATATCACTGCATTTTTCTTAGTTTAAGTTCATTAAGCTCCTTAGCTATGTGGCTTGTTACTCATGAAATTTGTGTTTTCAGTCTTTATTTCTTCAAATGTTTTCTCTACTTCTTTTTCTCGTCTATTTTTAGTACTCCCATTACATGTTGTCAGTGTACCTAGTGATGTCCCATATTTCTCTGAGACTCTGATTATTTTTCTTCATCCTTGTATTTCTCTCTGTGATCACGAATAGAGATGTTCATTTATCTTCAAGTTTACTGGTTGCTTTATTCTGCCACCTCAGATCTACTGTTGAACCCTTCTACCGAATTCCATTTTTGTGATTGAACTTTATAACTCTAGAGTTTCCCACTTGGTTCTTTTTTAGAATTTCTCTTTATTGATATTTCTATTTGATGAGATATTATCTGCATGCATTTAAAACATTTTTTAGAAATGATTTCACATCAGCTTGTGGGATGGTGGTTAAGGTGGCTAGAGCCCGCATGACCAACCATGCGGTTTGAGTCCCAGACCCAGCACTTGAGAAACACACTAGGCACATGTGTCTGGATGCCCAAAATCCCAAAAGGAGGGAGAGATGGAGGAGAAGGGACTACAGTGTGACCATTCTCCATGGGGGATGCTTTCTTGCTTTTCTTCTCTTTCTCTCTCTCCATTGAATACATGTGACTTCCACAAATTAAAAAAAAAGAAATGGTCTTATTTTGTTGTTTGAACATATTTACAACAGGTGCTTTGAAGTTTTTAACAACTAAGCCCAACATCTGGCCCCTTCATTCATTTATTTATTTAATAATTGCCAGAGGATGCATGTCCTTATCAGAGGGAGAGAGAAAGACAGAAAAACCCTTTTCCTCCATTCCTCCCTCTAATTGGGATTTTGGGCATTGTGCACACACATACTGGGCATGTTTTTCAAGATGCCAGGACTTGGGAACCAGCAGTTAGCATAATGGCTATGTCGCTGGACTCCCATGTAGTCGACTGCGGTTCGCGTCCTGGACCCGGTGGCTTAAAACTCACGCTGGGCACGTGTGTGTGTGTGCCCAAGATCTTGAGAGGAGAATGGAGGAGAAGGGATTGTGGCGTGGCCATCCTCCCTGGGAGGTGATTTCTCGCTTTCTGTCTCTCTGTCTCTCTTTGTCTGTCTGGTGAGCGCACGCGCCCTATAGTGAAAATCTCTCTCAAAAAAAAAAAAAAAAAAAGATGCCAGGGCTGAGATTTAAATTATAGTCAGAGATTTAAATTATTGTGTGGGAGATTTAAATTATTGTGTGGGATCCAACTTCCTCAACCACTGTGCTATGAGTCCCCATTTTAAAATAGTTTTAACTGTCTGCTGTTTTTCTTATGTATGAGTCACACTATTTCTTCCTGTATCTCATTTTTGTTGCTGTTGAAAATTGGACATTTTAGATACTATATTGCAGTATATATTATCCCCTCCCTCACCCTGGAGTTGATGTTATTGTCATTTGCGTGAGTATTTATTTACTCAGACTTGAATAAACTGATTCTGGGAAGTCTATTTCCTTTGTAGAGGGGCAGCCTATAATGTCCCTCCCTGCTCAGATATTTTTATTGTTTATTTCCTAGCCTGGTTACCTAGAGGTTGCACCTGGGTCAGCATGCCAATTATTTGTGCTTAAGTTCTCTTAGCTAACTTAACTTTCTTAAAAAATAATTATTCCTTTCATTTTATTGGTTATTATTTTCTTCTGATTTGCTATAGGTGCTGACCAGAGAAAGAGAGAAGGAAAGATAGGTGGATAGACAGAAGTGTGAAAGCAAGCCACCAGGTCCAGAACTCGAACTGTAGTTAGTCATGTGGGAGTCCAGCACCTTAACCACCATGCCACCTGCTGGCGCTATTAGCTAATTTAACTTTTACTCTTTGGCTATCGGATGTGTGCGGGGGTTGAAGGCTGCTATCATAGTTTTGGGAGTTTAGCTCCATGTTTAGCCATAATTGTGCAAACAATAATAACATCAATCCCAGTGCTCAGGTGTGGTATTCTCTCTTTTTCTTTCTCTTCCTTTCTTTCTTCTGTCTTTTTCATTCTTTCTTTCTCCTTTCTTTCTTTCTGCCCTTCTTTTTGTTTCTTTCTCCCTTTCTTCTCCTTTTTCTTTTCTTCTCTTTTCCTTTCCTTTTCTTTTCTTTCTTATTTATTTATTTTTTTGAGAATTTTGCCTTAGAATGCATGTGCTTGCTGGAGGGAGAGAGAAAGACAATGAAGGGGAAAGTGAGCAATCACCCTCTGGGCTGGGGTGGCCATGCTGCAGTCCCTTTCCCATTCTCCTCCTGGGATCTGAGGCATGCATGCACACACTCTCAGCGTGAGTTTCAAGCCACCAGGTCCAGGACTTGAACCATGGTCAGCCATGTGGGAGTCGAGTGATGTAACTACTATGCCATCTGCTGTCCCTACTGTAGTAGTATTTCTAAACTGGTTTCCAGGGAGTTACTCCTGCATCTGAGCAGCTTATTTTTCAGCCTGCATTTGGTCTGTGTTCATGCTTCTGCCCTTTGTCTGACTTTTGTTAGCTTTGGGGATGTTTTCAAGTCTACTCATGCCCTGCTCTGGTTGCTCCTGGGTGGGTGTAGACACCTGGGGTTGACTAGGTGTGACACTAGCCAACACCACTTCTCTTGGTCCTCTCTTTTCCTGGACCTCTCTAACTTCTGATTGCCCTGCCATTTTGCTTGTTCCATTATCATCAAGTTTTTTCAATTTGATGTTACAATGCTCTTAGGCATG
>NW_006159888.1:3663572-3678239 GCF_000334495.1 Tupaia belangeri chinensis
AGGACCAGCAGTTAGTGTAATGGCTATGTCGCTGGACTCCCATGTAGTCGACTGCGGTTCGAGTCCCGGACCCAGTGGCTTAGACTCACGCAGGGTGCGTGTGCATGCGTGCCCAAGATCCCGAGATGAGAATGGAGGAGAAAGGATTGCGGCGTGGCCATCCCCTCTGGGGGGGTGATTTCTCGCTTTCTATCTCTCTGTCTTTCTGTGTCTGTCTGGCGAGAGCACACGCCCTATAGCGAAAACCTCTCCAAAAAAAGAAAAAAAAAAGGGGTTCCCCCAGCAGGATTGTGGAGTGCTGTGTCTCTGTTGACTGAACCTGTAAACATGGGAGCTGGGGACAGGGACAACAGCCCTCTTTGAGTGACACCTTGTTCTATTAGCAGAAACTGGTTATATAATAGCTGCTCATCTTCTGAGATTGACCTCTCTTGATATAGAACTTCTGCTTTATGAGTGAGCTAGTGTAGAAACAAGCTTATCCTGTTACACTGGGAGTAGTCCCCCCACCCCCCCACCCCCCCCGCTTTTAAGTTTGTTTCTTTTGTGAGAGTGAGAGACAGAGAAAGAGAGAAAGACAAATGCCCCCTCCAGGGTCTTACGCCACAATCTACCCAGTTTCTCCAGCCAGACAGGACCGCCGTGTACATGTCAGCTGGGGTATAGAGCCCACAGTCTTCCTTGTGGATCTGGCATCGCTTGCGTAATGCATTACCACCACGCTACTGAGCTGACCTGGAGTAGAGTTTTTACTCTATGTGTAGGGGCTGGGTGAAGAAAGAGAGTGTTTTAAAGATGTGAGTTTTATTATTAACCACCAGAGTTAGCCAGGAGGCAGGGGCAGTGGGGCTAGGGGGTAGGGAGTGAGGAGGGAGTCAGGAACCTTTACAGTTGTTCTTAGGACTGAATGAGCCAGGTAGGGCATGCAGGTTTAGGAACGGCTAGTTTGTATAATCTCAGTGGACTCTGAGCTCCTGCCTTAGTTGCCTGGCACCTGGCCTTGGGGTGACGAGGGTAGAGGAATACTAGCCAGAGTGTAGAGCCCCATAGAGCAGGTGGGCGTCTGGGTTGGTGAGTTTGCATATGAGAATTGTGCTTTGCTCCAGGTGAGTAAGTTCTTTTTCTTCTGATGTGTGTGACACTGAACAGTATGGCATGTCCCTCTTTGTGAATAAAATACTATCTCAATAGCAGTGAGCTCCTGGTCTGCTGGTCTTTCCACACACACTAACAGAGTCCACGTTTGGGAATAATGGGCACAGCAGACAGGGAGGTTTGGCCTCAGGCTAGATGTGTATAGACTGCCGAGATTTACTGGCTGGCTCCACAAGGTGGCAGTGGCAGCCTGAGAAGGCACTTGTGTCTGCGGCAGGGACTGGACTTGGGCTTGGTAGGACTGCGGCTTGTGCTCATGCCTGTGTTGCTACGGGCTCCCACCCTACATGCGTATTTGGTAACGTAGACCTTATCAGTCTTGTTCTGAGCTATGTTACTGTTTAATTACAGGACCGATGCTCCCAGGGTCGCCCTTGTTTGACTGACTAGCCAAATCTATAAAATCTCATCTGAAGAGAGTGAGGTGTGCTTCCCTCCAAGTGCGGTGAGATGGGGCTGATCAGCCAGCAGGCAGCACCGACAGGTGGGGGGTGAACCGAGTTGCTGTCTTCCCTCTTATTTCAGTCTATCCCGTTGAGTAGAGGGAGCATGCTCTTGGGAGGCACCTGTGAGCTTCGAGCCACAAGTGGAGTCAGCATGAGGGCAGCCACCGCAGGGGCCGGGCATGGCATCCCACAGATGGAACTCCGGTGAGTGTGTGCCTTGCTGCTGGGAGGGTACTGGTCTGGCCTCCTGAGAGACCAGTGGCATAGTTCTTACAGAAAATGTAAGGGGGATGGGACGTTTTATTCCTGACCTTCCCAAGACCCCCGAGAAGGTGGTGTAAAATGCCTGGGCACTGGGTATGGGCCTTATTTGAGCTCCACTGCTTACCCGCTTGCTAAAGACCTGAAAACCCGGAGGCTCAGAAACACCAAAGGGGCCACCAGCACTCCAGGAAAAGGGGATTCGGACCCCTCGGAGGTCAATTGGGACATCCTGAGAGGGAGGCCAATGTCTACACACAGACCTACTGAGTCCACCAATAGTTTACCAGCTTAAATACCCAAAGGAGAAGAAAGGAAAAGAAAAAGTAAAGGAAAAGAAAAAAAAAAAAAAGAAAAGAAATGATTAGGAACAGATAAGAGACATCACTACCAATAAACAAACCACATCCCACCACCCTCACCCCACAAAGGGAAACATTTTACCTGCCTAGAGGATCAAGTCATTCTAATAGATTCACTTAAAAAGAAAAGAAAATGAAGGGAAAGGAGAAGAAAAGAATTCCTACTGCAGATGGGGACAGGAGGTGGGCGGGGCTGGCTGCAGTGTCCCAGGGAGACAGATGGCTGTGATCACAAGCCTCTGTCCCTAGGAGGTGGACTGAGAACCTGAGAGTAAAACTCGGCTCATTCCCTTTCTCCCTTTCCCTGTAATTGCCTAGAAGGTTCACACTATGAGTAATCACCCAGAGACAGAAATGAAAACCTTCTAAAAGCCTAAAACAGATTTTAAAACATTTCAAAAGGAGAGGAGAAGAAAATAGAGGAAACGGAAAAGAAACCTCTTAGATAAGAGGTGGGGTGGGGTGAGGGAGAACATGGAAGGTTACCTATGGGGCACTTCATAGCTCTAGCTTCACATGCAGTCTTTGTGGACAGGCTCTGAGCTGTGTCTAGCTCTCTCCAGAAGCACAGGATACCCTAGACCTCACATTCTAGATAACAACTGCCTAGCCCAAGACTTCACTGTTGGAGGTAACAGAGACAACTGTACCTCAGACATTAAAACTGCTTCCCCAGCAGTGCCCTTTGGACTGCCTCTCGAGGTGTTGACAAACTGGATGTGGGACATGCATTTTTTTTTTAAGTTTTATTATAGGGTACATATGGTCACAAGAAAAAAAGAGAGAGAGGAGAGAGAGCGAGAGAGATCTCCCCTTGGGAGGATAGCCACACCACAGTCTCTTCTTCATTCTCTCTTTGGATTTTGGACGTGCATGCATACACACCATGTGTAATCCTCAAGCCACTGGGTCTGGGACTTAAACACACAGCTGCTCATGTGGGACCCTGCACCTTAACCTCATACCATCTGCTGGCCCGATTGCGTCTTTCCTTTGAAGTTAAGGACTCTTGTATTTCCTGAACTTACTGCTTGTTGCACCCCTGATCCCAGTAACCACTTATTCTCTGCTGAAATGTACACCCTGTACTTCCTCTCCTAAAGAGAAACCTGGTGGAGGTTACTACTATCTGAACTAGTCTAAAAATGTATAGAGGTAATTGCTTTCTTCAGGGGCCACCTTTCTCATATCAGTAAACTCCTTGAAGTCTGGAGAGGGGACCACACACTCCCCAGTGACTCTTACTCCTCCCTTCAGCATTGCACTATGATCTGTGTCCTACACCTCCAACAATAACACCCACAACCACTTCATCTCCTTGGTTACACACACATATTACCAGTCTTTCCATGTGATTTGCTAGCTGTAAACTGCAATATCGTTCATCCCGATCTGAGAAATCTATCGACACTGTCCTCAAACAGTTGCTTTTAACATGTGTCACAACTCCACCCAGTTATTGTTAAGGACTTCCAAAATCTCAGATCCATTTTCTTAGCTAATGATATATAAAAGGGAAGCTTAGTTATAGGTCAGCCTACAAGAGTTCCTTATACTTCAACTTGTGTTGAATAGATCACACTGAAATGTTTTCTATGCTGTTTAGAACACTTATGCCTTCTAAGTGCCTTCACTATCATCATCCCAAAGTTTCCTTAATATGATGCCACAACATCACAAGGCCAATTGTACTAAAGCATGCCTTTTTAAGAAGCCCCAGTGGCCTAATGGATAAGGCATTGGCCTCCTAAACCATGCCTTTTTATTCTGACATTGTGTGTGTGTGTGTGTGTGTGTGTAGGTTTTTGCCCTAGGGCATGTGTGCTTGCTGGAAAGAGACAGAGAGACCAAGAGAGGGAAAATGAGAAATCACTCCCCAGGGGAATGGCCATGCCGCAATCCCTTCTCCTCCATTCCTTTCTCTGGATTTTGGGCACGTATGCACACATGCCCAGTGCCTGGCACAATTCTCAAACCACTAGGTTCAGGGCTTCCACGGTCAACCATGTGGAAGTTCAGTGCCTTAACCATCGTGCCACCTTCTGGCCCCTATTCTGACATTTTGACTTTGGGGCCTTAGATCCTAGGGAGACTTCTCTCCCACGGATAGTCAAATTCTGGTACTGGCTGTGTCCCTAGACTCTTACTGTTCTTATGTAGGTTTCCTTGTATAAATGCTTCTCCATCTATGGACATTTCTATCAGGACCATTTCCAAAGACTCTAAAGAATTGTTTTAGCACATCTGTCCAGGTGAATGGTTGTTTAGAAAAGAGTTTGCTCTGTTCCTCACTTCTCGAACATCCCCAAAGTTGGTCTCCGGAAGTAAATTCTAATACAATCGATGGCCCATTTTTATTGTGAAATAACTTTTTCTTCTTGAATGACTTCACTATTTCTAGTTTGCAATTTATACATGAACATTCATGTAATACCCATTGTAGTAGTAATACATGTTAGGCAGATGGAATAAAAAAATATGAGATAAAAACCAGTGTTCTAACATCTAGAACTCCATTTCCCTCCTGAGTGGCCTTTGAGTGGGTGGTCCAGGGCAGCAATGCAGCCTGACAATGTGGGGATCAAGACCATGCCCCTTTTGCTCTGAGAGCTTCAATGCCAAGCTTCAGGGCATGGTAGAAAATGACTGGCCCAGCTCCTTCCCTTACATCAACATTCTGGGCAGCAGGAAAGAGGAAAGACAAAGGTAGGGCATATATTTTTTTAAAAAACTGAAACCTGATAGTTTCATGCACTGTATTTGACCAGAACTTGACTGTACGGCCACGGCTAACAGCAAGGGGAGCAGGGCTGTAGCAGAAACCCACGCGTTCTGCTGGCCGTCAGTGCCCATCCTGTGTCTACCAGACATCATGAGCTGCTGGGGATTGTCAAAAGAGCAAAACCAGTTGAGCCCTTTCTGGACGACAGTTAGAGCTTCCTGATTCAGAAATTATCCCTGGACCTGCATGTCCCTGTAGGTGGGCCTGGCACGGTTCTCCTCATATTAGGTACTGAGGACATTCTCAAGACTGTAGTTTGGAGGGGATATGACAAATTCATGCCTTTCCAATAATCTCTTTAGTAACCACACTTGCCATAGTGTAAGTGGATAGATGCCACAGCGGTAAAATGTGATGCTCTGCAGGGCAGAGCCATGCGGGAAGGTTTTGAGTTTGTATCCAGAGACCACCGAGTGTGCTGGGCTCATCGTATGCACGCATGCTCTGGGGCTGGCTAAGGCTAGAGGTGGGTCGTAGTGTTGAGAGCCTGTTGGGGTTTCTTTCTCTCTCACTCATGGAATAAATGAATAAAAATTTTAAAAAGAAGAGCAGGCTTGTACATATTCACAGTGCACATTGTTCTTAGTTCAGAGGAACAGGGAGTAAGCTTTAATTGAAGATTTACTATGTACCAGAGTGTAGGCTGCTTGTTTTATATGTTCTCTTTTCCTCCTATGCCTGCCCTCTCCCTACACACACACACACACACACACACACACACACACACACACACAAACACACACGAATGTGTGCACTCAAACTCATACAGAGTGAGAAGTAGGTACCTTTGCCCTCAACACCCATACTAAAGCCCACAATTCAGAGATCAAACCACATGTACAGAGGTGGAGCACCTCTGGATGTCTGCGACTCAGATAATCCAATGACCCTCTGTTCCTACAGCTTTGGGAACTATCAGTATAAACATGTATGAGGCCCAGTTGGGCAGCTCTCCTTAGCTACCTTGTCTGAAATCCACCCATGGGGGTCATGTCCACAAGAGACTCAGCCTCCCACCAAGGTGCCAGGCAGTCATGGTGCATGCTGATGTGTCTGTGTGCAGTGTGACACTGCCGAGAGGTACGGGTCATCGGCCTTCACCCTGCGCTCTCCCTGTCAGCCTTTGAATGATTTCGATAAATAGCTTTCTAATTAAATTCAGAGAGAATATTAAATTGTGAGGGGGCATAAACACCAGTGAGAGTAACTGGTAACTGGAGGAATTCAGTAGACTCTCAGAGGTTACGAAAATGGACTGAAAACAATAAAGTGAAATTCAAAATTAAAAACAAATTAGATAAGAGATTTTTCAGGAGTCAGGAGTGACAGAGGGGGGAAAACCCAAGGGAAGTTTTGATTTGTGCCCACAAGTACCTGCTAGGCATAATTATGGGCTGATATCCCAGCAGGAAGGCAGGCTCCATGTTAGCCCACATGTCCTTTGGGACAATGTGCCTTCATGGGGGTTGAGCACCTGGTGACATCTGTATACTGTCCTAAGCCTGGGAAGAGGACAAGAAAAGGCAGAAGAACAAGAGGAAGGACTTTGCATGTGACTCAGGAATAAATGACCCTGGCAAGGAGGCAATTTCCAAGGAAATGCCTCCTGAGGACCATACAATCTCTCTTCCATGTAGTGGTGGGGAGAGGGGTAGACTGCAGTGTAGTGAACACCTCCACAAGGCTATAGCTTTGGCAGGGTTGTGACTAACTCATGGCCTTCCAATGATCACCTTTACCATCACATTTGCTATAGTAGATGAAGAAACCTTGTCCAAGCCCAAGGGTTAGTACACATTCATTCTTCGTTCAGAAGAACAAGGAAGACATGTCAGCTTTTAGCAAATATTTCCTGACACAGAGTCTGGTTCTGACATTAAATCTTCCGTGTCTGAGTTTCCCTGTCTATTCAACAGAGGCTTCTCACCAGGGCGAGAGAGAGCATGAATGTGGGTGCTATGGAACCTCTCCATGGGCAAGAACATTAGGAGGACTGAACAGTTGGAGCTGGAGGAAGTGGGAAAAGGGAAAGGGCCTTAACAAGGGAGAAGGAGGCAGCCTTCATTGATCTTCTGTTTGAGTGGGTAGAGGCCAACTGCCTTTTTTGTTCCCTAGAAAGAGACCCTGGCACACCAATTTGGTTCTTTGAAAGGCTATGCAAGTGGCACTGGTAGAAAATGAGCAGCAGGGACTAGGTGGGAAGTGAGCCTTGGTCATCAGCTGGTCAGCACTGTGGATGCTTGGATTGTTTCCACTGGTGGACTTCAGGAGCCAGTGCAGAGCCCAGACTTCAGGATGCACATGCACACAAACTCATGCCATTGGGGAGTTAATTCCAGGGGGTGTCAATTCCCCAGGACCTCTGTGTTCTGGCAGGGCAGCCAGAGAGGGCTCCCAGGCAAAGGGTTGCAGATACTGGCAGCTGGGGGTTGGCCAGGAAGCCCGGGAGTAGTAAAGGAGCGAAGACATGAGTAGGCAGGAATGGATACTGGTAGGGTCTGCAGCTCAGAGTTGGGGAGCCAGGGGCCCTGAGCCGCTCTGAAGGACAGAGGGTCAGAGAATTACCAGAGCAGAATTATCAGAGCAACAGACTGGCCAGATGACACTTGACGGGGATCCTGGCAAGAAACAAGAATGTGCATTTGGAGGGAACCTTGGTCCTGGAAGTAGCGACTCAAGTGTCTTCTTCATGGGATGCTGGGCTAGTAGAAACACTGTCAGGAGCAGGGTATATCCAGGCCCAGCCACAGCCAGGTGTTCCAGTTGCTCCCTAGACCTCAGAGGCCTGTTTCCTCTTGCACCCCAAGCTGTGTACTTTGGTCAAATTATTTTGCTTGTTGGTATCTTCGTTTCTTAAGCTGCAGAAAGAGGATAACAACTAGTCTGCACCTCTGAGGGCTTTTGGGAGGATGGAAGTGTTAAATATATAAGTGCAAAGCCTTTAAAAGAGTGCTTGTGCATGATAGATTTCACTAAGCATTAGCTGTTGTCGTTCAAGAACACAATGGTGCACTCAGAAGTTGAAACTGGTTGTGTCACCCTGGAGCCTTGCTGCCTTTTGCTTTGGATGGTTTCCATCTTTATCCCTTTCTTTGTTTAAACATCCTTAAAAAGATAGTTCAGAACAAGGGGCCAGTCAATGCTCACTTGGAAAACTTGCTGAAGCATGAGAGAGCCAGGGGTAGCCTGCCTTCCCAGCTGGTCAGAGCATTCCCACAAGATAGGCCACCTGTTGGCAGGGGACAGCTCCAGGCTGGCCTTGGCTTGGCTTGGTTTCCTCTTCTGCTTGTGGAACCCTGAGGTGGTGGATTTTGTGTGCCTGGTGTGTGAGATTTCCCAGGCAAAGTGTTTACTTTGCCCCAGCTTTCTCCATTCCAGAGACTTCAAAGGACAGATGTACTTCCCTTTAGCCCAATCAGCATCCACATTCCAAACCTTTCTCTAGGTGAGTTTCACCTGTCTGGTTCATCAGACACCTAGAGTTCACAGTTCTTGTTCCCTCCTTTTCTAGCTCCGAGATTCCTTGGCATGAAACCTGGGAACTGACAGGAGGACCGAGGCCTGGATGGTATATGCCCTCATTGTGTCTTTTCAGATCCCTTCTGTACTGCCAGCCTTAAAAACATTAGTTAGTATTTTGCCTTCAGAAATCTTTAAGTGAGAAGCAAATGCTGGCTTCTGTGCCCCTAAACTCTGGGCTATCCCAGGATAATCTCCATGATCCCCGTGTTTGCATGGTGGACTCCGATGGGCCCTGCAGCATCTAGCTTCCTTAGCCTCTGGCTGCAGGAAAGTGCCAGGCTCCCTCATGGAAGTGTCCCTAGTCTGTAAGGTATTCTCTTGGAACCTCTTGCCCCTCAGCTTTGCTGGGGAGGTAGCCAGTAGGCCACAATGCTCCTGACATTTCTGCTTATCTTGATTAGTACCATGACACCCTACTTCTTTCTCCTTGAACCCTGAGTCATCTCCCTGCATGTGCTGGCATGGGTGGCTGTTAGCCATAGGAAAGCCAGCCCACAAAAGTGACCATGGCTGGTTGAGTGACCTGGCCTCTGCATTCATCCAGGAAAGAGCACAGGAGTGGTCCCAAGACCAGGGGCCCGAGGAACCAACCAGGGGCAGGTATGCAACAAATTGTTTTAATAACATCATGGGAGGAGGGGAATGCTTCCTTCTGAAATACCCTCACTTTGTGGGAAGGGTTGGGAGGAAGTAGGTCAAGTGTTGGTCCCTGAACTCCAGGAAGCCACCTTTCCTGAAAATTACCTGCCTTAAAAATTGGGTCATGCTTGCACAGCTGGGTCCTGGGGGCTCCCCAAGCTCATCTATCTGGCCCGTCCCCCTCCTCAGCACCAGTAAGAGTGTCCGAGGCTGGACTATTTTTAGCGCCCTATGAGCTGCTAACTCGCTGACTGGGAGTTGGGGTGCGTACTGCAGAGCATTCTAGAGCTGCAGAGACCTGACTTGTCTCTTTTCTAAGGCCTTGGACAGATGGTGGGTATGACCCCCTCATGCGGTGGCGTTCGAGACTTCCAAAGGGCTGACTAACTGCACCACTCCCCAGACGTGAGCTCTCAGCTAATTGTCATTTCCTGTCTCTCTGTTGTGAGTGCTTTCCCACATGTCTCATTGTGTCTCCTCCTCTCACCAGTCTTGAGAGCCATCTGTAGCTTCTTGAACTTGCCAGCCATGCCTGGGTACATGACAGAATGCCCTTCTCTCTCGTCTGCCTGCTTCTACTTCAACTCTCTGTGCAGACTCCCTATTCTCTGAGTATGTCACTCTCAGGGCCCAAGTTTCACTTATTGAAAGGATTTATTTAAATGTGGGTCTACCCTCTTAGCTAGGACTCTTCCAGGTCTCAGGTTCGTTTTCACACACAGCAAGTACTCAAAACACGTGTGAACCTAAAATTCTGCGGTCTAGGGGAATCATGAGAAGCTCTTGGAAAATATATACTTTCTTCAAACTTGAGATCATCACACTGCCAAAGGTTACTTTCTGGTCCCACCAGAGCTCCTGGCTGACAGCTTCTGCGTAGGGAGGAGGATTAAGATCTAGTAGCCTTGGTGTAGGAGGTTTGAGGTATTTGGGTTCTGATCAAGAAAAACGCTCTGATCACCAGGTGGCAGTAACACCCCCAAGTTCTATCTTGGCAACTCTTTGAAAGGTTTGTAAGAAAGAAGTCCGTTATGCTTGAAACCATCCAGAGGCTGGGGCACAGAGGCACCTCTTCCACCTAGAAGAGGAAAAGAGCGAGGGAACTTCTGGAGGAGAGAGGCTCTTGTATTTAGGTGATGTCACTCAGCAACATGACATATCAGAGAGCCCCAAAGGACAGCAGCCACTTGGGGTCTTAATAGCTCCAGTTTATCTTGTCTGTACTAGCAGATGTGGGGTGCAGTTTTGCAGAGTAGGCAAAGCAAGCAGAGTCTTAATGGCTTACAATCTGTGTATCTGGGCTGTGTTTAAAACAATTGGATGTGTAAACATTTGAGTTTGGCTCCAGCAGTCCCTTTCCTCTTTTCCTCTTTCCTCTTTCCTCTTTCCTCTTTCCTCTTTCCTCTTTCCCCTTAACCACCATGCCAGCTGGCAGCTCCTTTTCTCTTCCCTTCCCTTCCCTCCCCTCCCCTTCCCTTCCCTTCCCTTCCCTCCCCTCCCCTCCCCTTCCCTTTCCTCTTCCCTCACCTCTCCTCTCCTTTTTTCCCTTCCCTCTTCCTCTTTTCTTTATTTCCTCTTCCCTCTCTTCTCGTCTCCTTTCTTTCTTCCTCCCTCCCCCCCTTCCTTGAGAAAGACACACAGAGGGAGAGAGAGAGAGCAAGACACACAGAGGGAGAGAGAGAGAATGAGAGAAACAGAGATAAAACACATGCACACACCCCCAACAGCGTCTTGACACCTTGACCCACTCCCAGCTTCATCCACTCCAGGTCATGGGTACACATATGCCTGGAACACTCAGAAAGGTCTCTGCAGGTAAACACAGAACCTTCTCAGTTGGGTCAGCCTTGTAGAGTGCTGTGTTACTGTCGTGCCACCATCCAGACTTTCCTAGAGGCTTTTGAGCTACCAGATCTCAGTGTGCTATCAAGATACAAATGACATAGGAACCCAGACATTAAAGCCATCTTTTACTCATTATATACCACTCAGAAGGGCAAAGCTCAGCAGGGTTCAATGGAGTTTGCGCCTTTCTTATTTATTCCACAGACCTCTCTGTTGGCTTAATTGATATAGTTCAGGACATCTTTACACTTATTTGGATACCTATAGGGTTTCAGGATGCTTCAGCACCCACAAACTGAGTTTCTACTATGTGTTTAGTGCAAAAAAAAAAATGTAAAAATGATGAAGATACATCTAGTGGGAGTAACAAACCAAAAATAATGAATTACATCTCCATCGATGCAGAGCATCCACAGGTGCACTGGGCTTAGGAGGAAGGAAATGAGCAATGCTTGGAGCTGGGCCAATGCGCCCTAGGCAGGGACTGGATCATTTCAGGATTTATAACCTAGAGGGAATGTGCTCAGATCCAGTGGGTTCAGCCCACAGGGCCAGTTAACTACTGGATTTTAGTGTCACAGCCTGTGTCCCACTGCCAACCCCTCAGTATCTTATGACCGAGGGATAAGGACTGGAATTTGATGCCTGCTGATGTGTGCTAGCTGCTTCACAGCTCTGTAGTCTTATGTAAACCAATTTCCCTTCGAGATCCTCATATCTACTTTTGTAAAATCCACACCACTTCTGCATGACCTCTAAACATGGGTGTACCCCAGGGCTCACCCTTTGGTCTTTCTCTATCGTCTCTCCTAAGATGAAATCTTGTGTTGAGGCTCTAAATACCACATTGGTGCTATGACCCTCAAATTTATATCTTTAGCCCTGAGTCCTTGGCCTCTCTCTGGTGCTTAGACTTGTCTTTCCAACTACATTCAGGTTCATAATTCCTCACTGGAAATTCCAGGCACCAGCTGTATTTTGGAATCCAGAATTTTTAAATTACAGAGATGTAACACACCTAGTGGAATCTAGAGTAGCACACCAGAATCAAGCATACTGCTATTTCTTCTGCAGAACATAAGGATATTCACATTGAGTGGGATTTTAAAAAGTCTATAAATAGTCTAATTTCATATCAGATTGGAATTTGTCAGTAAATGAATTATGAAATGGTTTAGTTTTCCGAGGTTTGTAGATTTTAGAATTGTGGTTAAGGCTACATGGATTTGTGCTGTTTCTCTATGTATGACAGGCACCCAAACTTAACATATTCCAAGGTCGACTTCTGATTTTAACCCCCCAAGTTTGTTGTTTTCCTGTTTTCCCGTATCAGTTAACGATTCCTGTCCATACAGTTTCTCAGGCATGCAATCTAGGGGTTACTCTTCATCTCCTTCCATTTCTCTCTCATGCTTTTCTCATGTCTAACTCATCAGCAGGTTATTGTCTTCTGGAAACCAGATCCTGGTTTTCCACAATGGTCTTCCAGAACCCAACTTACTATGCCCTAACCCTGACCCTGTTTATATATTACAGAATGATCAGAGAGAGTTTTTTAAACCCTCTGACAGTGGAGAGCAGATGGCGTCATTCCAGCTTAGTATACTACAAATGAATAAGATCTGATGTGATGAGGTCTCACCTACCTGATACCTAGCCCTGCCTGCTTCTCCTTTGATTCCATCTCTTAATCCTCACACTTCAACCTCCCCCACCACATCTGGCTTCCTTTCTATTTTCCCAGCTTGCTGTCTTTGTCCTTTGGGGATTTTGCACTAGGGACCCCTAGGACTAAATATTGTCTCCCAGTGACTTGAAGTTTGGCTGATGCACCCACTGTGTGAACAGGCTTTTGCTCGTCACCAACCTTCAACAGTCCCTCCCTCTTTCTTCCAATAATCCATCCTTTGCTGCCAGATTTTATTTTCTTTATGGTACTCTTGACTCTGGAAGTTATGTCACTTGTTTGTTTACTTGAATTGTCTGTAGACATATAAATCCCTCTGGAGTAGGCACTCCTAAGAATATAGTAGGGGGATGATTTGCTCTGTCCCTGAAGTCTGACGCCCAATACAGTGACCTACTCACAGTAGGTACTGCACAAATACTTGTTGAAGAAAAGAATGAATAAATAAATCTACCATGAAGGGGGAGATAGTATGAGGCCCAGGCAGTGGGTGTTGGTAAAATACTGTGTTTCACAGGCTGGGACCACAAGGACCTTGGGTTCAGTTCCTGGTCCAACTTAAAAGTTGGGCATGATGGCATGACTTGTAATCTCAGTGACTGAAGCAGGGGGATTGTGAACTCAAGGCTCATCTGGGCATTACAGTGAGACCCTATATTAAAAAATAAAATTAAGGAAAAATCTGTACATGGTGCTAGTTGGGAGGCTGAGGCAGGAGGATCACAACACTGAGAACTTCTCTAAAAATTTCTTTGAGTGGGAACACTTTGAAATACCATATATTAATAATGATGAGCCCAGGACTTGGACTGGACAGAGATAGGTTTGAATTGAACATGAGCCAAGTGGCCCTGGCAAGCTACTTGATTGGTATAAACTCTCGTTTACTCAAATAGAAAATGAACTTCATAGGATGGTGGCAAGGAGGAAATGAAATGCTGTGTGTGAAGCCTTTTGCACTGCTCTAGCATAGGATCCGTGCTTGACAAGCACCATCATAGCTGATTATTGCAGTGTATAGGGACACTTTGTGCTAGGGGCATAGCCACCCCCAGGCCTGGCTATGGGAGCTTGGTTCAGTGCATGAGTGACAGCTAATGCTGGGATGCAGCTGTGACACCCAACCAGTCACCTGCCACCTGTTGTCTAAGTCTTCCCTGGAGGATCAGTGAGGATGAAGAAGGGGAAGATTGGATGGCTCCTGCGAACTAGGTATTTCAGGGCACATGAGAAATGAAGATTTTCTACTGATATTTCAGCCTCCAGCAAACGAGCTAGCGTCAGAAGAGGCCAGGTCTTCAGAAGAAGGTTCCACATGGCTCCTGCGAACTAGACGGATCTAAGAGCACTGTAGCTAAACATCCAAATACTAATAGGGTTAAAATATTCCTCAATATCTACTGAATCTGCTGCACCAGTGATCACAACAGAACGACAAAGAGATTCTAGATCTTTGTCTGCTTGCTCCTGAACATTCAGGTTGAACTTCAAGAATTTGAAAGAAACACACCATCCATCAGATGACAAGAAATCACCGCCGGATCACAAGAAATATGGGAAAACAAGAAAATACCTCTCCTCCAAGGGAAAAGAGTAACTCTTCTTTATCCACAAGCAGTTTGGTGAATCATGGAAATGTCTGATAGGGAATTTAGAACATTCATAATGTCAAAGCTAACAGAGATGGAAGAGAAGAGAGACAATGAACTGCTAAAGAGAAAGGAGAAAGAAGTTGACGAGTTCCAGGAGATGAAGAAATTCTTGCAAGATCTAAAAGAGGAATTACACACTTTACAAAAGACTCAAATGGAACTGTTAGAGATAAAGTCTACAATACAGGAAGTCAAAATCTCCCTTGAAAGTATTAAAAGCAGACTAGATCATTCAGAAAATAGAACCTCAGATGTAGAAGAGAAAATGACTGACCTGGAAAAATCCACCACAAAGACTGAGAAAATGGCCCAAAAA
>NW_006159888.1:3679126-3682969 GCF_000334495.1 Tupaia belangeri chinensis
CTGTGATGATGCTTAGGGAAGGAATGTAAATTAAGTTACAAAAAAAAAAGTTTCAGGGAAAAAAAAATCTATTCAATGACTACAGTAAGATATATAGCCCCAGCTAGGTGCTACTTTATAGGATGCGTAAAGTTAGACTTGTGTTCATGGGAATGTATATATCACCTGTGTTTGCTATGAAAATATTTAGATTAATTAAGGTCTTTAGTAATTCAATAAAATGTGGGGGGAAAACAGTATAGAAAGCAAACATAGATACCAGAGACAGTGTGGGAGGAGAGTGGGAGATGGCAGAGGGTAAGAGATAGGGAATCAAGGATAGGAAAAAAAGGCAAAACATACAGAAAACAAGAAATGGAAAATTATTTGCTGACAATAACATGTTTGTTGATGTGCTTGATTGAGACAATATACAGTGTACTCTGGATGGAAAAATCTCATTTTGTATGCTGTAATGATGTACAGTGAATGAATGCAAATAAATAAAGTGAAAAAAAAAGGGGAGGGGGAAAGATTGAACAAAAGCTTGAGAAGGAGACTGGGGACCAGTAGGTGGAGATGGAACAGGGGGGAGAGAGATTCAGAATGGAAGGCTGTTGCAAACAAAGGCACAATGTTTGAGATCTGAAGTGATGGGGACTTCAGCAGAGCAGGCCTGGGCCTCTGCACCCAGCATGCTCCCCGGGGTGGCTGGAGCAGATGTGGCCAGAAAAAAAAATGTTAGTGAAGATTTGAGTAAATTCTGGTGTCCAAGGGGCGCGTAGATGGGGAGGCAAGTAGTCTGGGAACTGTAGCTGAATCCAGAAACTAGAGTTTGGGAGTAGAAGACTGATTGGGAAAAATATGAAGTTTTGAATAGACCCTGAATGTTTCAGGATGAGGGCTGCATGGACATGGCCAGAGTTTCTTCCTGGGACTGTTTCCTAGCATGCACTCATGGGCTGAGGCCTGGGCATGACCTCAGCAGCTTCAGCAAAGCACAAATCACTAAACAAAACACAGCCCTTCCCGCGAGGCTGCCTGTCACTGGGTGTATAAATGGCTGCCACACTTCGACTGTCCTGGCACAGCTTTGTGCTGTGTGTGCAGCCCTCCTCCCTCCTGGCAGTGCACTCTCTGTCTCTGTCTCCACAACCCCATCATTCTTATCCTCCAAGGCCACCACAGGCCTGCTTCCACACTGTCTCAGCTCTGGAGCCCTCAAAATTAAGCTGCATGACCACCATCCCATCTGTGCCAGGCAGAAGTGATGAATTGGCTGAGTGTTTCAGCCTTATGGCTCTCCCCCACCGTCATGGCAAGTTAGAAACTAGTCCTTGCCCAAACCCTGCTTAGGCACTCCCTCCTCTGCTTAGTGGGGAGAGGCCCCCTCCTCTGCTTAGTGGGGAGAGGACCCTTCTCTAATTAGGTACTTTAGCTTCTGGGATGCAGAAGCACGAGAATGGAGAGAGGATGATTAAATTACAGACTCACAGACTAGCCTGGGTTTAAAGTAGACAGAAACTGCTGATAGAGGGGAAGAGGGGAAGAGGGGAAGTTGAAGCAGGGCAGGAGGGTTGGTAAGGAGCTGGAGGGAAGTGGTGACGGTAACAGAAGACATGTATTGCGTTTGGAGTTCTCAAGAGACATGATGGAAAATAATTCCCCACCATCCTGTGTACGTTCTGAGCTCTGTTTCTTGAATGGAACCCCTGCTCTCTTAGTTTCTAAGTGTCACCATCACATAGTGTCCATGAGCTGGACTTTCTTCCAGCCAGACTGTAGCTCGCATTGAGGGAAAGAACCATCTTGCATCTTGTCTGCCCTGGGCAGTGAACAAGAATTTCCTAGGGTGCTTTGCCAGGGTGAAGCTGAATAAAGCCTACTGACAGCTACAACAGACCCTGCTCCTTCATCCTGTAATCCCTGACAGGTTTATCCCTATGGCCTCAGGGCATCAGCATGAAATGGAATGATATATTTAACCTGGAAATTCTCTGTCTACTGCTTACTCTTGGTTTTCCTAAGAGCTGTTAGTGATTCAAGACAGGAGTCTTATTTGGTTTTGGAACAGAGCCTTGTTGAAGATGGCATGAAGCCATGAATTAGGAAGGTGGTTTCATCTCTTTTTCTTTCTTTTTGAAATTTGCTATAAGCCATGTGTACTTGCTGGAGAGAGAAAAGACAGAGACAGAGAGTGTGAAAAAGCACCCCCTGGGAGTATGACCATGCCACAATCCCCTTTCCTCCATTCTCATGCATGCACACACACCTGGCATCTTCTTCAAGCAGCTGGGTCTGGGCCTGGACCTGCGCAGACAGCTATGTGGGACCCAGTCATCTTAACCACTATGCCACCTGGATGACCCCATCTCTTTTTTGTAGCTTACATCTCCTCCTTCATCCCTCTCTTCTACAATATGACCAGCACCACACAGGAAAGGTTTTATTAGGACCCAGGAACGAATCAGCCTCAGTTCGACCTTTGGATTCATGAGGCAAGAACCAGCTAGACCTGGTTGAGCTCTATTCAGCTTTAAGAATATTGCTTCAGTATGACCCAGCAGTTAGCATAATGGCTATGTCTCTGAACTCCCACGTAGTCAACCATGGTTCGAGTCCTGGACCCGGTGGCTTAGACTCACGCTGGGCACACGTGCGTGCGTGCCCAAGATCCTGAGAGGAGAATGGAGGAGAAGGGATTGCGGCGTGACCATCCCCCCTGGGGGTTGATTTCTCACTTTCTGTCTCTCTGTCTCTCTCTGGCTGGCTGGCGAGTGCATGCGCCCTATAGCGAAAACCTCTCCCAAAAAAAAAAAAAAAAAAAAAAAAGAATATTGCTTCAGGGACTAGTAGATGGCATGGTGGTTAAGGCGCTGAACTCCCACATGTTCGACTGTGGTTCAAGTTCTAGATCCCTGGATCTGGCAGCTTGAGAACTGCACTGGGTATGTGTGGATTCATGTCCAAAATTCCAGGAGGAGAATGGAGACAAAGGGATTGTGGCATGGCCATCCCTCTTGGGGTGATTTCTCACTTTTCCTCTCACTGTCTCTCTTCCATGATAATATATATAAACATATGTGTGTGTGTGTGTGTGTGTGTGTGTGTGTGTGTGTGTGTTTGTGTAACTTCAGCTCCTCCTCCCATTGAGACCAGGGCATGTCATCTTTTCTCAGCTGGCTTAGGAGACACAGCTGTGGCTGTTTGAGGCTGATGTGTTTGCACCTACTTAGTCCCACTTTCTCACTTCCTTTCTGTCCCTTGAACCCCCTTCTCACTACTCTGAGTTCTCTCTTTCAGAGACTCTTTATGAGCCTGGAGTGTACAAGAGAAGAGATCCCTTGTCTGCAACCTCCAATCCCACTAACTTAGGGACCAGCAGTTGGCATAATGGCTATGTCGCTGGACTCCCATGTAGTCGACTGCGGTTCAAGTCCCAGACCCAGTGGCTTAAACTCATGCTGGGAGCCTGTGTGTATATGCCCAAGATCCTGAGAGGAGAATGGAGGAGAAGGGATTGCGGTGTGACCATCCCCCCTGGGGGTTGATTTCTCACTTTCTGTCTCTGTCTCTCTGTTTTTCTAGCAGTGAGCGCACATGCCCTATAGCAAAAACCTCTCGAGGACAACAACAACAAATCACACTAATTTAGCCTGTGGGTGGCTGTGGGGTGGGGCTGTTTTCTGTCTCACTCTGAGGTTTATGAGGTTGGCTTCTACTCTGGTATCCGCGGAGCTTTCCCTGCCAGTGGGGTCTCTGCTTTGCTACCTCTTGCCTTGTTAATAAAAACAAAACCACAGGGAACCAGCAGTTAGCGTAATGGCTATGTCGCTGGACTCCCATGTAGTCGACCGCAGTTCG
>NW_006159888.1:3683705-3685447 GCF_000334495.1 Tupaia belangeri chinensis
GGACCCGGTGGCTTAAAACTCACGCCGGGCGCGTGTGCGTGCGTGCCCAAGATCCCGAGAGGAGAATGGAGGAGAAGGGATTGCGGCGTGACCATCCCCCCTGGGGGGTGATTTCTCGCTTTCTGTCTCTATGTCTCTCTCTGTCTGTCTGGCGAGCGCACGCGCCCTACAGTGAAAAATCTCTCAAAAAACAAAACAAAACAAAACAAAAAACCACCAAAGGAAACCAGGGAGGGATAGTCACGAAGCTCCAGCTGGAGATTTGTGATGATGTGAGCTGTAGTCTGTGGTGCCTTCATTGGCACTTGTCATATTCCTGTCACTTCCCATCCTGGCTACTCCTCCAAGTGAGTCCCGCGTCCCTCCATGCTCTCGATCTGCTATCTGCTGTCACTGGCTCCTACCTCGGTCTTTGTTCTCTCCAGTCTCCTGCCTGAACCACTCACTCTCTTCTGCACTGCTCAAATACTACCCCTCCTTCAGGGTCCAGCCCCACTCATACTCCACCGAGAGTTTGGTGCTTGAAACTGCCTGGAACCCACTGTCATGGCCCACCTGCCCGTTGTGGGTCTTCTGTACTGGGCTGTTCCTCAGCTGGGCCCTGAGGCTCCAAGGCACCTTCATGCAGCTCAGAGTCTGGTAGGCCTGATGGAACCCCAAACTTGCTATTTCCTAGCTAGGAAAGCAAGAAAATTAACTTCTCCAAGCCTCGGCTGCCTTACCTGTTAGATAGGATTAGTCCGGATCTTGTGGAATTGTTGGAGGATGCAGAGGAATGAAATAATGTGCCTGATGTGGCCGTCGCTGGACATGAAGTCCCTGATGTTCACCCTCTCAGTCTTTCTTGGGTTCCCTTAAATGTCAGTCTTGGAGCTGCCACTGCAAGAGCCATAGGAAGAACACACAGAGCTGGATGCTGCCTTTGCATAGTGGCTTTGTCTTTGTAGAGATTTTCATGTAAAATCTTCAAGTGTACCCATCTCATAGATGAGAAAACTGGAGTTCTAGAAGCCACACAATGAAGTAATGACAGGCCTGGGTCTGTGAAACAGGTGCTTTGACTCTGCCTTCTGCCTGGCATTTCACAGAAGCTTCACAGATGCTGGATAAACGATGAAGACAATCCAGAGCCGTGATTCTCCAATGGCGGTCTCTCACAAACAGCATTGCATTTCCTGCAAACCAATTAGACATGCAGATTTTTGAGTTCCACCCCAGACCACTCTCAGAAATTCTAGGAGGTGGGTCCCTGTAATCTGTGTTATAAAAGTCCAGTGACTCAGGTGCATGCTCAGAGCCTGTCCCAGCTGGTGTCCTGACACTCATCCCCCACTTCCTTGTGAAGCGACACCTGTCCACGGCCAGCTGTTTCCAATCAATCCCTTTAGCAGGACTAGAAAAAACAAAGGTGGTTTCATGCTTGTCCTCTACCCCGACACTCCACTTTCAGCTACTGAGGGAGCAAGATGCCCACTCTGGTCCCTCCTGTCTCCTTTACTAGCAATAGTAACCAGCTTCTGATTAGAGCTGCCCTGGTTGTCCAAGCTCTTTCATTGGCATATCTAGCTAGATTCTCCTCCGCCCTCTGGAGCTGGTGTTATTCCTACCTCTGACGACATGCCAAAATGGAATTTATAACTGTGAAAAGATCACCCACTGTCACTACTGCAGAATGTGGCAGAACCAGCACCTTAGAAGGCATCTTATCCACACCTTCCTTCCTTTCCTACCTGGGAGACCCA
>NW_006159888.1:3685478-3711255 GCF_000334495.1 Tupaia belangeri chinensis
GGAAAGAGCTCTTTCTACAACGGAAGAATTTAACTTTGATGCTATAGTAAGTGTACTCACAGTGCAATCAAGGCAAGGGCTGCAAAGAGCAGGGTATACATTTCTAGAATATTCTCAGAACTTTACGAGATTATTTGTGTTTGTTTTTCATTTGCCAGAGGTCATGTATGGTTGCCAGAGAGAGAGAGAAACAGAGAGCAAGGAAGACAGGGAGAGAGGGAAAGTGAGAAAGCATCCCTCCCGGAGGCGTGTGTGTGGGGGAAATGGTCACTTCATAATCCCTTCTTCTCCATTTCTCACTTCTCTTGGGATTTTGGACTTGCATTCACTCATGCCTGGTGCGATTTTTCTTTTTTTGGAGAGGTTTTTGCTATAGGGTGCGTGCGCTCGCCAGACGGACACAGAGAGAGAGACAGAGAGACAGAAAGCGAGAAATCATCCCCTAGGGGGATGGCCACGCTGCAATCCCTTCTTCTCCATGCCTGGTGTGTTTTTCAAATCACTGGGCCTAGGACTCAAACCATGTAGTTGTTTATGTGGGATCCAGCTGTGTTAATGACCACACCATGGTATGACCCCAAATAATTCTAATAGATGGTATTCTTGAGAATCTATGCTTAACAACAGGTCACTCACTAGTGCCTGTGACTGTGATTACAAAGCTCTGCAACTGCTGACGGGGACGGGAGGGATGGGCTGGACCAGCCATGCGGTGTGTATCTCTCATGGAAGAGACAAGAGCCTGAGTTGTGGCAATGCACCCTCTGGTATCCCTGGGCATTCTTGGCCCATCAGGGAATACTGTGAGGACAGCAGGATGGCCCCAGCAAGATCTCCTGACCATGGCAATGGAGGAGGGAGTGCCGCAGCTGGCTAGTCAGATATTTTGCCTTGCTCTTCGGGGAGGGTCTTCCCTGTCCATATCTAAAGGATATGAGATTAGTTTCTTGTGGCTGCTGTAACAAGATATCACAAAAAGAATGGGTGAAAGCACTCAAAGGTGGAAATGGCAATAGCAGAAGCTAGTTACTACTGCTAAGGGGAGGAGGTGGGGGAAGATGGTCAGTTCAGGATCTTGCTCTCTTAGTAGCGGGAAGTGGGGGTGGGATGGGTGGAAAAGGACAAGAAAAAAACTATCTTTTCTTTTTCTAGTCCAGGTGGAAGTGCTAGAGACACAGCTGGCCTATGGTCAGGTTGTGCTTAATAAGGAAGCAGACACTGGTGCAGCCTGCGTGGTAGAGCACCAGCTGGGACCAGCTCTTATGTCATCTTGAATACTACACTCCAGATAATATGCCTGCTTGCTCAGCATAAGTACTGGGAAGTCTCACTGCAGTTTTTTTTTTTATTGAGATGAAATTTATATTCTGTGAACTGCACAGATCATAATTGTATAACCTGCTGAGTTGTGACAGGCGCATACCCTTCAGTCAAGATAAAGAACAATTTCATCATTCCAGAAAGTTCCCTCATGCCCTCTCCTAATCAATCCTCACCTGTCATAGACGACCGCTCTTTTCTTTCATTATAGAGCTGTTTACTTGCTCCTGAACTTTATATAAATGGAAACTTATAGTATATGCTCTTTAGGTCTAGTTCTTTTTTAAAAAAAAAAAAACCTTTTAAGATTTAACTATGTTGTTGCATGTATGATTATACTGCAAAGTTGCAGAGATATCAGTTGTTTCCAGTTTCTAAATTTGATTAAAGCTTCTATAAACAGTATTTTATAGATTGTTTTTTCTCTTTGGGAAATACCTAGAAGTGGAATTACAGGGTCATAGAGCAGGTGTGAGTATAGAGAAACTTGCAGACAAATTTACAAAGCATTCAATATTTTACCACAAGTATAATTTTAGTCATATGATTTTACTAGATTCCCTTGATAAGACTAAAGAATTTTTCTTTAATCTGTAGGTGGCTGAGCTTTTTCTTGAATAGGTGTCAAATACCTTTAAATGCTTTTTCTCTAACTCTGGGAATGATCAGGTGAGATTTCTCATTTACCCTATTTATCTCACACATGGTTGTACCACTGTATAACTGTGTGTATTCCCACTCACCATGTGTGATAGTTCTGTTGTCCACATCTACACCAGCCTTCGGTGTTGTCAGCCTGTGCTATGAACTCAGTGTGTCTCTTCAAAATTCTTATGTTGTGAGTCAGCAGCATGGTGGTTAAGGTGCCTGGATCCAATATGGAAAACTGGAATTCAAGCCCTGGGCCTGGCAGCTTAAAAAACATGCTGGGTGTGTGTGCGTGTGGGCCCAAAATCCTGAGAGAAGAATGAAGAAGAGGGTGCAAAGTTGCCACCCGCTCGGAGGGTGACTTCTTACTTCCTCTCTCTCCCTCTGGGGAATGTATGCTCCCTATAGCAAAATTACAAAAAGAAAAAGAAAACAAATTATGTATGGAAACTCTAATCACCAAAGTTACGGTATTAGAAATGGACTTTGGGGGTAATTAAGGGATGAGAGGGGAGCTCTAAGGAATTCTCAACTTTTTCTTTTCTGTTTTTATCTTTATGATTTCCCTTTTTCTATTTACTTTGACTTTAATTTATGTTTCTTTTGTAAGTTTTGTAAGTAGAGAAGTTAAATTACTTAGTGTATTTTTTTCATAATATTAGCATTTAAAACTCTATTTTTCTCTAAGCACCACTGTAGTTGTATGCTATAAATGTACACTCATTATGTCAATGTTGTCCTTTGTGTTCTTAGGTATATTAACTGTTTTAAAGTCTTTGCTAAATCCATCATATTGGTTATCTCGGAATCTATCTCTATTGACTTATTATCATTTTTATTAGGGGATACTTTTTACTGGTTCCTTTCATTTTTACTTATTTTGATTCTATGGTAGACATTGTGATGACACACTAAACGGTGTCTGGTTTATGCTTTCTTTTTAAATCAGAGTGCATGGTGATTTTAGCTATCTGTTCATGACATTATTCTAGAGGAACCTAAAAATAAGGAATAGACATAATATAATTATACAAGGCTTTAATGTATCAACGTTTAAACTTAGGATGACAAAGAATGATCACACAAATAATAGAAAATAAAATATCCATAAAGAAACAATATAAGAGGTTAACACTTGGGATTATAATTTTTGGTAGTTGTCCTTCTGAATGTAATTAGCTTATATCTAATTACTTTATGTTGTGAAAGAAATTATTATTATTATTTTAACTTTTTTTAGGAGAGGTTTTTGCTATAGGGCATGTGTGCTTGCTAGAAAGACAGAGACGGAGAGACAGAAAGTGAGAAATCACCCCCCGGGGGGGTGTGCCCACACCACAATCCCCTCTCCTCCATTCTCCTCTTGGGATCTTGGGTATGCATGCACACGTGCTTGGTGTGAGTTTAAGCCACCGGGTCCAGAACTCAAACCACAATCGACTACATGGGAATCCAGGGACATAGCCATTACGCCAACTGCTGGTCCTAAATTAATTATTTATGGTACATTCTGCAGCAATTTTTTTATCCTGAAAATTCTCTAGGAAGTGATCATCCTTCGGGCCAGCAAATGGTGTAGCAGTTAGATTGCTGGACTTCCACATGGCCAACCATGGTTTGAGTCCCAGACCTGGTGGCTTCAAAATCATGCCAGGTATGTGTATGTACATGCCCAAGACCCCAGGAGTAGAACGGAAGAGAAATTATGCCATGGCCATCCCCCATGAATTCTAACTTTCCCTCTCACCGTTTCTGTCTCTCTCTGCCCTAAGACAAAAACTTCTAAAAAACAAAAAAGAAGAAGTGATAATTCTCAAAACACACATGTTATAAATGCATTTGAAATGTTACCAAAGGTGAATGGAGAATTATAACTTATTTCAAAATTGTTTGAAGCCAAAATCTTTAGGGCTTTACTCTTCAATAGTAGTTTTTAAACCTTGTTTCATAAATTGTGGGCAGTGAAATCAATCTGGTGAGTTATGACCAACATATAAAAGGTGATATAAAATAGAATAGAATAAAATAGAATACAATAGAAAATACTGTACAGATGCCTTGCATGATATAAGAAAAAAAATTTGTGACACTTTTTTGTACTTTTCAAACTGTGATTTAAAATATATCTTAGGGGGAACCAGCAGTTAGCGTAATGGCTATGTCGCTGGACTCCCACGTAGTCGACCGCGGTTCGCGTCCCGGACCCGGTGGCTTAAAACTCACGCCGGGCGCGTGTGCGTGCGTGCCCAAGATCCCGAGAGGAGAATGGAGGAGAAGGGATTGCGGCGTGACCATCCCCCCTGGGGGGTGATTTCTCGCTTTCTGTCTCTATGTCTCTCTCTGTCTGTCTGGCGAGCGCACGCGCCCTACAGTGAAAATCTCTCCAAAAAAAAAAATATATATATCTTAGAGTGCATTGATGAAAGTCTGAAAAACACGATACCATGTTGTAGAGCCATGAGATCTTTCACTTTACAGAAGGATCAGGAACAAAGCAAAATGACAGGACACTAAAGTCTCTTTGTCTTGTAATATAGAGATGATCTTTGAGATGAAGGGGAGGAGTGTAAAAAGAAGATTGGGGATGAGTGATCCACCCATGAGTTTCCTTGTTCGTCCATTTATTAGTCTACTTGATAAGCATGCACTGAGTTCTTAGGAAATGAAGTCTCTTTTTTCTTCCCTTCAGTTTCAGTTTGGCTGAATGACTTGTTTTTATCAATAAGATGCAGAGGAAATGATTGTGTAACAATTGCAAACTTAGAAGGCCAGGTGCATTGTCACTTTCTCTTGGACTCCAGCCACCGGACTAGTATGAGGAAGCCAGGAGGAGGATGAGAGATGACATGCAGTATGGATGAACCATCCCAGCTGAGGCCATCCTGGACCAGTGCTATATTCTGAATGTTTGTGTCTACCCTAAATTTACATGCTGACATCCTAACCCCTGATGTGACGGTGCCAGGCATTTGGATAACTTTGAGAGGTGATTAAGACTTGAGGAAGGAGGAACCAGCAGTTAGCATAATGGCTATGTCGCTGGACTCCCATGTAGTTGACCGTGGTTCAAGTCCCAGACCCGGTGGCTTAAACTCATGCCAGGTGCATGTGCATGCCTGCCCAAGATCCCAAGAGGAGAATGGAGAAGAAGGGATTATGGCGTGGCCATCCCCTCTGGAGGGTGATCTCTCACTTTCTATCTCTCTGTCTCTCTCTGGTGAGCACACGCAAAAACCTCTCCAAAACAAAAACAAAAAAACAAAGACTTGAGGATGGGGGACCAGTAGTTAGCATAATGGCTATGTCGCTGGACTCCCATGTAGTTGACCGTGGTTCAAGTCCCAGACCCGGTGGCTTAAACTCATGCCAGGTGCATGTGCATGCCTGCCCAAGATCCCAAGAGGAGAATGGAGAAGAAGGGATTATGGCGTGGCCATCCCCTCTGGAGGGTGATCTCTCACTTTCTATCTCTCTGTCTCTCTCTGGTGAGCACACGCAAAAACCTCTCCAAAACAAAAACAAAAAAACAAAGACTTGAGGATGGGGGACCAGTAGTTAGCATAATGGCTATGTCGCTGGACTCCCATGTAGTTGACCGTGGTTCAAGTCCCAGACCCGGTGGCTTAAACTCATGCCAGGTGCATGTGCATGCCTGCCCAAGATCCCAAGAGGAGAATGGAGAAGAAGGGATTATGGCGTGGCCATCCCCTCTGGAGGGTGATCTCTCACTTTCTATCTCTCTGTCTCTCTCTGGTGAGCACACGCAAAAACCTCTCCAAAACAAAAACAAAAAAACAAAGACTTGAGGATGGGGGACCAGTAGTTAGCATAATGGCTATGTCGCTGGACTCCCATGTAGTTGACCGTGGTTCAAGTCCCAGACCCGGTGGCTTAAACTCATGCCAGGTGCATGTGCATGCCTGCCCAAGATCCCAAGAGGAGAATGGAGAAGAAGGGATTATGGCGTGGCCATCCCCTCTGGAGGGTGATCTCTCACTTTCTATCTCTCTGTCTCTCTCTGGTGAGCACACGCAAAAACCTCTCCAAAACAAAAACAAAAAAACAAAGACTTGAGGATGGGGGACCAGTAGTTAGCATAATGGCTATGTCGCTGGACTCCCATGTAGTTGACCGTGGTTCAAGTCCCAGACCCGGTGGCTTAAACTCATGCCAGGTGCATGTGCATGCCTGCCCAAGATCCCAAGAGGAGAATGGAGAAGAAGGGATTATGGCGTGGCCATCCCCTCTGGAGGGTGATCTCTCACTTTCTATCTCTCTGTCTCTCTCTGGTGAGCACACGCAAAAACCTCTCCAAAACAAAAACAAAAAAACAAAGACTTGAGGATGGGGGACCAGTAGTTAGCATAATGGCTATGTCGCTGGACTCCCATGTAGTTGACCGTGGTTCAAGTCCCAGACCCGGTGGCTTAAACTCATGCCAGGTGCATGTGCATGCCTGCCCAAGATCCCAAGAGGAGAATGGAGAAGAAGGGATTATGGCGTGGCCATCCCCTCTGGAGGGTGATCTCTCACTTTCTATCTCTCTGTCTCTCTCTGGTGAGCACACGCAAAAACCTCTCCAAAACAAAAACAAAAAAACAAAGACTTGAGGATGGGGGACCAGTAGTTAGCATAATGGCTATGTCGCTGGACTCCCATGTAGTTGACCGTGGTTCAAGTCCCAGACCCGGTGGCTTAAACTCATGCCAGGTGCATGTGCATGCCTGCCCAAGATCCCAAGAGGAGAATGGAGAAGAAGGGATTATGGCGTGGCCATCCCCTCTGGAGGGTGATCTCTCACTTTCTATCTCTCTGTCTCTCTCTGGTGAGCACACGCAAAAACCTCTCCAAAACAAAAACAAAAAAACAAAGACTTGAGGATGGGGGACCAGTAGTTAGCATAATGGCTATGTCGCTGGACTCCCATGTAGTTGACCGTGGTTCAAGTCCCAGACCCGGTGGCTTAAACTCATGCCAGGTGCATGTGCATGCCTGCCCAAGATCCCAAGAGGAGAATGGAGAAGAAGGGATTATGGCGTGGCCATCCCCTCTGGAGGGTGATCTCTCACTTTCTATCTCTCTGTCTCTCTCTGGTGAGCACACGCAAAAACCTCTCCAAAACAAAAACAAAAAAACAAAGACTTGAGGATGGGGGACCAGTAGTTAGCATAATGGCTATGTCGCTGGACTCCCATGTAGTTGACCGTGGTTCAAGTCCCAGACCCGGTGGCTTAAACTCATGCCAGGTGCATGTGCATGCCTGCCCAAGATCCCAAGAGGAGAATGGAGAAGAAGGGATTATGGCGTGGCCATCCCCTCTGGAGGGTGATCTCTCACTTTCTATCTCTCTGTCTCTCTCTGGTGAGCACACGCAAAAACCTCTCCAAAACAAAAACAAAAAAACAAAGACTTGAGGATGGGGGACCAGTAGTTAGCATAATGGCTATGTCGCTGGACTCCCATGTAGTTGACCGTGGTTCAAGTCCCAGACCCGGTGGCTTAAACTCATGCCAGGTGCATGTGCATGCCTGCCCAAGATCCCAAGAGGAGAATGGAGAAGAAGGGATTATGGCGTGGCCATCCCCTCTGGAGGGTGATCTCTCACTTTCTATCTCTCTGTCTCTCTCTGGTGAGCACACGCAAAAACCTCTCCAAAACAAAAACAAAAACAAAAAAACAAAGACTTGAGGATGGGGGACCAGTAGTTAGCATAATGGCTTTGTCTCTGGACTCCCATGTAGTCAATCATGGTTCGAGTCCCAGACCTGGTGGCTTAAACTCATGCCAGGTGCATGTGCATGCCTGCCCAAGATCCCAAGAGGAGAATGGAGAAGAAGGGATTATGGCGTGGCCATCCCCCCCCGGGGAGTGATTTCTTGGTTTCTATCTCTCTGTCTCTTTCTGTCTTTCTGGTGAGTGCATGCATCCTATAGCAAAAACCTCTCAAAAAAAAAAAAAAAAGAAAGAAAGAAAGAAAAAAGAAAGACTTGAGGATGAACCCTCCTGAATGGGATTAATGCCCATATAAAAGGCCCAAAAACTATGTTGCCTTTTCAACCATGTGAGAGCACAGTGCGAAGTCCACTGCCTGCATTCTAGAAAAGGGCCCTCACCAGAATCGGCCATGCTGGTACTTTGATCTCAGACTTCCAGTCTCCAAAACTATGGGAGATAAATTTTTATTGTTTCAAGGCACTGGATGATGGTATTTTATTATAGTAGGCTGAATAAGACAATCAGCCAGATCTGACTTAACAACTAACTTACTAAAAATTCATACATGAATCAAAGTCAACTAAGCCAAGACCAGATCTGCAGGGTCTCCGAGCCACCCACAGATTCATAAGCAAAAGTAAATGTGTATTATTGTAAGTCACTGAGATTTTGTAACGTTTTTATGTAGTGTTATTGTGACCACGGTGACCAGACCAAAGCTTAGTGACAATTCCACAAGGTAGACAAAATTTTGTTGTTGTTAACAGATGTAGATATAGAAAAAAAAATGATTTGGTTGAGATTATCCATTACAATAAACCCAGTATTAGCCTTTAAAGATTAAAAATAAAAAGTTTTCTTTTTCCAGGAAGTGGCAGAAAGATGAATATTTCTATTACAACATGAGGAATACTATGGCAGAAATACTATAGTTCCAACCCAGAAGTGCCTAATTAATCCTAGACAGGAGGTCTTGGAAGACTTCCAGGAAGTGGTGATCCCTATGCTAACCTTTGGAGATTGAATAGTTATCATCAGGCCAAGAGAGTAGGAAAAGTATGCTCTGCAAAGAGAAAGTGATACATGCATAGCACAGAAGCAAAAGGGAGGAATGAGTTTTGCGGTCACGCAGAACTGTGAGTGGAAAGGTGATAGATTTGAAACTGAGTTGTGCCTTTGTGACTGGGTTGTGTTTATAAAAGTCAGTGAGGAGGCTGCTGGAGAGACATTTCTCAGGCTGGAGAGAAGAGGATGCACTGGGGGTATCTGTGCGAGTAGAATTTGAGGAGCAGGTGACCAATAGGATGAGGACGGAATGCGTGAGTCTGAGCATCTCAGATGATCCTGGGCCTCTGTACAGGGCCTTAGCAGGTGTTGGCACCATTCTCTAAGAATGGGGGATTCACTTGGGAATAAGAGGTTTGTGGGGGTAAAAAGAAGATGATTTTATGTTATGTGGAAGTTAAGTGCTGAAACCGAACCATTTTAAGAAATCTAGAGAGCTGGTGGAGTTTCAGGGCTGAATTTGAGAGAACATGCCTTTTGGAATTCAGATCATATGGTTTGGAGTTCAGAATGCCAATCTGGCCGAACCTGTCTAGAGTCCAGGATTCAGTCAGCTGGAGAAAACGAGGCATCTCATAAATCCTCACATAAATAAAAGTGCAACTTTTCAGGCCCTTATTTATAGTGGCTTTAGTGTGCTACATTTCCAGGGAAATATATGTTCTTGTCACCCAACTTCAAGAGAAGTAAATGAACTTGAATCACATGAGTAGGTTTAAATGCCAGCCTGAAATTTAGTAAGCTACTTCACACCCTTTCTTCCTCCCACTCTTCTTTTTATTCTTTATTAAAAGTGTGCTATTTTTCTCGGTCTTTTGGTATATAGATTAAAATAAGGCTGGCTGTGAAGAAAAGAAAAAGATATGATTAAGGAAACAAGAATTACATGGCATGAGGACAAGCAGATCTTTCTTTGAGCCTTGCTAAACAATCCAACCTGCTGCAGACCTTGAAAGAGTGAGGGTAAACTTAGGTCTTTACTATCCCTGAGCTAGCCCATGACCCAGGGATGCCAGGATTTTAGGGAACAACACCTGATTGCATGATGCCCTGGTCTGCAAGCTGCTTTGGGTCCGTGACTCTGTTGTTTGCTACTGCCGTTCCAGGACTGAACACTATGCCTGGAATGTTTAGAGGAGTGGAATGTATGAATAAATGAATGAATACTAATAATAACAAACAACCAAACTACACACCATAGTGACAAGGAGTCTGGTTTGTCTTTATTTATAAATTGAGGGTGATAATGTCTAGGATTAAATGAGATAATGTGTAGAATATGCTTAGTCAGTCCTTGGCACATGGTAGTGTTTAATGATCCAAGCTACTGCTATAAATACTGTTGTTGTTACCGTACCATTATCGTGGGTTCTAGTAGGAGATTTACTTTTACCGTGTGTTCCTAGTTAGTCAGAATATGTTGTCTGATAGGGTTTGTGAATACTCTCCCTTTTAACAGCCTTCATTTGTAAGATGGAGATAGGTTGTTACAATAATTGTAAAATGATAGATCAGGGATGTTGATACCGAATCTCATTGTCTTATGCTCGAGGGAACTTCTATGTAGAGAGGCAAATATCTTAGGGTGCATGGCAGAGCTGGATGGGATATGGATATGAGAATGCTGTGGAAGGTTAAAATTGCTAGGCAAATAAACAGTAACTATAACACAGTATGAATATAGCTTTGGTGTGTTTTGGAATCATATGGGCATCCTTTCCTAGCCTAGCTTCTCCTGAGCTGGCTGCATGAGCTTAGGATAGTTATTTAGGTTGCCCTAATCTCAAATGAGAACAGGGAGTCTGAAGCTGAGGTACAGGTGGTTGTGCAGGTAAGAGAATGGTTGCACATGAAGCCCTCCATGCGGTCCCTTGAAACACCAGTGTTCAATCCACGGCAGCTGGCACTGCCCTGTAGCAGAACTAATGGCAGACATTAACTAAGGGCAGGCCTGCTGGCAGTGCCTTCGGGTCTCTTATGCTTTAGACCGATGTGTGCCTCCTGCAGTGCTGGGCTGCCCTTCATATGCAGAAGGTCACTGTAGGGGCTGTGAGCCAAAGAGCAAGGCAGGCAGCAACCCCGCAATGGCTATTGTGCTTCTGTCTGAGAGGTGACCACGAAAAGTCTTTGAGTTTAGAGGGGCCAGATCGTGGACACCAGGCAGGCATGACTTTCAAGGACATCAGCCTTGGGGCTCCCCATATTAGCCACTCCTCTTATCGTACCATCTCAACTGTACTCCCATTTGATTTTGCAGGGCCCAGGGGCAGTCCTTTGTCAGCCAGAATGTTAGGGTGTTAGGGCCTAAAATTGAGAGTGGACTCTTAGTCAGAGTTTGTTATCTGATGGACAGAGTGGACTTGTTATCGCTGTGTGATAATGAACAAGTGACTTAACCTCTCTGTGCCTCAGTTTCCTCATCTGTAATGTGGGTTTAACAATAGAACCTACCTCATGGGTTAAGGTACACAAAGTACAGGTGCCATAGAAGCAGTACATTGTGTTCAGTGCTATTGTTGCTATGGCAGGAGGTTGTTAGAAGAATAGCATCCCTGGCCCTGGGACCTTCGAGGAGCCTTTTAGCCCAGATGCTCTGCTTTAGAGCCTCACCCTCTTCCTTTAGCTGTGAGTTAATTGTGGGCATCAGAAGGCATAACGATCCTCAGTGTCTGAGGCCCCCGACCGGTCAGAGGTTAGCCTGGGCTGGTCCCGAGGGCTGCAGCAGCTCTCGCCTCTGAGTCTCCCCGGGGCTCACTAATGCTCCAGGTTCTACACATCCTCACTGATGCCCAGGGCAAGCGCAGGCAAGCCCAGCACAGTGGCTGGAAATCAACGTCTGATGGGGGTCTTGCACTGAGCTGGGTGCTGCCTCGAGCACTTGGGGCAAGTGGTCTCAGTGGCTCTGCACTGCCCAGCAGCCCCAGAGGCTTTGAACTTTTCCTGCCATGTGTTGTCACTCCAGGACCTCCAACCCCAGGCTCTTCCCCACTCTGATACCACAGCTCTTGCCATCTGCTTTTGAAAGCTCTATCTAGAACCTCATGAATCTCTGTGCAGTCCAGAGCTAGCAGTTCACTATTGCCTTGACGGCTGTTCTGGTGGACAAAGCCCAGAGAAGGCAGTGCCCAGTTTGACCCTTGTCCCACAGGCTTGTTTTTCGTTTGGTCAGAAGAGCAGAGGTGGTCATATTCAGAAGCCTGCTCCCACTCAGCAAGCCGCCCGGGTATCGGCCCTCCACTAAGGAACAGAGCCCTCACACTGTGTAGTAAGCAGGAGCTAGGCTGGTGGTTGGCCTGGATCGCTGGAGTTGTCTTCTGGGCAGGGAGAGTCTGATCCAGCCAGACCGGGCACATGGCTATTCAATAAACATTTATTGGGTACAGGGTTGGGCTGGGAACCTGGTCCACAGAGCAGTGCACTGGGCTGTGGGCGGGCATGATCCTGATGCCGCCAGGATGGCCTGCACACTGGTGGGAAGACTCTGGATATGGGCCTGGTGCCCCATGCCTCCCTCCTAGAGGAGAGCCAAGGCATCTCCTCCCACTCCATTTCTCAGCTTCCATCATGATCCTGGTACCTCTGCTAATGTCTTCTTCTGACTGTGTACTGTACAGTTCCTTACACTCACCTTCACAGGTAATGACTTGGGGATTTACTTTTGGCGTTTCTCTCTGCATCCCACAGAATGGGATCTTGCACACTTGCTTGGTGGGAGGATGTCCCCTATCACCCATTGCCATCCTCACTTGTCCAGTCAGCAAGCAGCCCCACATGCCCAGAAGAGGGCCCAGAAGAGGGCCCAGAACAGCGCCCAACTGCAGAGGGAAGGAGCCACTCGACTGCAAGCAGAAATGCCAAAGCCTCAGAGCCAGAAGGCATTTAATAAGCAGTATGACAAGGGATAAAATAACTATTAATAAGGTACTTTGCAGACTTGATTCTAGCCCCATTAAACTTTTCTTTACCTTATTTCACACTCCATTTCCAAAGCACCCTCTTCTTCTCCCCCCTACCTTTAGTGGTTCCAGCAAACCTGGGCTCTAATGAAGTCTGGCAGCATAAATCGAAGGCAGTGTCTGACTGAAGTGATAGAAACCCACATCTATGGGAAAATCCTCGGGATGAATGGAGATAGAAATCTGGTTTCAAGACTCTGATTTAGCCAGGCTAGCTGTGGGGAGCTGTGCGTGCTATAGGGCTGGCCTTGAGCAATGGCACCTCAGAAGTTCTGGATGCTCACAGCAGGTGGCCATCCTGTCATTCCCTCATGTATTCATTCCACAAGTATCCTTGGCTGTGTGCACTCTGCATCAGGCAATGCCTACACATGCATAGCTTCGTGACCCTGCATGGTGGGCATGGCCTCCATTTTACTAAGCGAGGATCATTGGGTTTCAGTGGCTTGCCCTGGCTCAAGTGGCTAATTCCTGGGAGCCAGATAATACCAGAGGGTTTTCAAAAAGTTCACAGGAAATGTGTAGTATGAAAGAAATTGTGCATGGATTTCAAAAATTTTAACATCAAAGTACATCCTTTAATTCTATTTTTCCATGAACTTTCTGAAGTCCCCTCACAGCCAGTGAATGGGTAAGAAGAAACAGGGCCTCCTTTCCTCTTTGAAGCCATTCTTCCTTTCCTCTGCCAACTGTCCCTCCTGTATCTTCATTAGCTCTTGTGTTGTTTTGTGGTGAGAGGGATGCTCCATTGTCCCCTGGAACTTACTTTCTTGTCTGTCTGCAGGTTTTTTGGCTCTAGGCACAGGGCTGTGTTTCTCTTGATCCACACATCCCTACTGCAGTTTTGTTCACCACCTGCAAGGGGTTGAACAGAGGCTGGGTCCCCCAGATTCATGGCAGAACCATTTGTCTACAGCCCAGGTCACTAGAGTTCCAACTGGGGCCAGCATGTGAGATGTGAGGCTGGGCCCCCTCATTCATCAAACCAGGGGCGGGGGCTAAGCTGTGCCTGTGGTGAGTGAGTGGGTTCAGGCACAAAAAAATAGATGGGGAAGGGTCTAGGAAAGCAGAAGGAGGACCTGTTGGCAGAAGTGGGCAGAGGGGAGGGAATGCTGCAGGACTCCCATGTGCAACTGCAGCCCATACAGCCTCTACTGGTCACAGGGATTTGTACCCTTCAGGTTGATTAGATGGGGACTAACTTTGGAACACCTGGCCTTGAGACATCAATTAGAGGCTGGGGTTTTATTGTCATTCTCCTATTGTTTGTCTTTATCACCCATTTGTCTCTGACTTTTCAATTTTCTCTCAGCCTCCTTAACCCTTTACTTCACAAAATTATTTAGCTGTTTGAGGCAGATCTTGGTCTTTTTGATGCTAATGGTGATGTTAATGCTAGTGTTTATGTTGATGGTAACACTGGCATGTTATTGATGATGTTGGTGATATTGGTGATAATGAAGGTGGTGGTTTTGCTCTTGGTGGTTGTGTGGATTATAATGCTTATGATGATGGTGGTGATAGTGTTATTGGCAGTGACTATGAGATTGTTGGTAGTGCTGATGGTCATGACGGTGGTGGTTTTGCTGTTGGTGGCTGTGGTTGTGATGAGTTATGACAGTGGTGGTGATAGTGATAATAACATTGTTGGTGTAGTGATTGTAATGGTGGTGATTTTACTGTGGACAGCATAGTGTTGAGGAGGGGTGTAATATTGGTGGTGGCAGTTGTAGTGGTGGGTGCTGGGCCTCAGAAACAGGAGGGTACAGTAGAAAGAATACAAGTTCTAGAGCTAGATAAACCTGCATCTTAATTTTGACCCTAGTGAATTATCTAATGTCTCTGAATCTCCATTCCCATCTAAAGTGGGAACAATAATGACAAATGTGGTGTCATGAGGATGAAGGATAGTGTGTGTGTCTCACCGACCACTCCCCAGGGTTCCAGTCTCTTTTCGCCCTTTCTCAAGCATGGGAGCTTGGGCAGTGTCACTGTTTTCCGGGTGAGGAGTGACATCATCACTGGTGGGAGACTGTTGACACTTTGGTGAAGGGTTTGGCAGCCAAATCCTAGTATACCTTGGATACTATCAATACTACCAGAGGTTACCTCATGTCTGCCTGAGACCAATATCCCAATGTCCAGTTTTCCTACTTTTCATGTTCTCCTACAGAGCATGATGCAATGACATGGGCAGCCCAAATGTTAGCTGGGAAGTCTTCAATCCTTGATATTGAAATTGGATTGTCTCCAGCCCTCAGCACATGATATAGGGTGACTTCCCAGGACTTCTGTGATTTAGCTGGATCATACTCTCCTGGTTCTCTGTGACTTGGGTTCCTGGTCTGCATGGCTCTGCTATGGCCAGATAAGAAAAACCACCCCTCTCTGAGAGCTACAGAAAGATCCACAGGCATAGTAAGGAGATCTCACGGAAAACTGGCATGGGGTGAGCCTCATCACCCTCCCTCAGAGAGTTTCCTGAACATCCTCACTGGTCATGTCTGTTCCTTAGGACCCTTCCTGGTTGTCTCAGCCCATCTCTAGTTACCAATGGCCCCTGCAGTTGGCATATTGCCCTGCAGAAACCACCCCACTCTTTTTCCTCCCACTCTACCCCTGCCCATCTTACTTATGGATCCTCCATCCAACACACAGAGCCACCAGGGAGGAGGCTCTCACTATCTCCACCCTCAACTCAGCATGGCCTACCCACAATGCAGGGCACCTCCCTCTGTAGAAAGCAGCCAGGGAGGTAAAATAACTGGTTTCCCCTACTGAATATACAGACTGGGAACTGAACTGGGATGTTGCTTTTAGAGGACAAGAGTTCTGCCCTGCCCTGGCTTCTGTTGGTTCCTCTCTGCAGGTCTTCCACTAGTCCAGGCCTCACTGAGCCAGCAGTTCCTAGGGCCACCTCTGCTACCATCTTTCCATCTCTAGCTTTGTCTTTAGCAGTTATTCTAGTCAATTCTGTCACTAATAACAGAAAATACCTGAGTCTGGGTAAGTTAAGAGCATAGAGGGTTATTCAGCTCATGGTTTGGCAGTCCAAGGTCCAGGGACCACATGGGACGAGTTTTTCTGTTTGTGGAGTCCAGAGGCCATGCAGGTGTCACATAGTGAGAGGACAGGAACACATATCTGTGTGTTTGTCTCACTTTCTCTTCTTGTGAACCAAACAGGAGTCAATCATGAGGGCCTCACCCTAATCACATTAACACTCCCAAAGGATCCTCCCTTTTGACACTGTGAAGGTATTAAGCTTCCTTTTTTAATATCGTCACTATACAGCCAAATTCCACACATGAACTTTTTTTGTGGACACTCGAACCATAGCAAGGGAGAAGTAAGAAGCATTTCTGGTGTGACCTGGAGGAAAGGCTGCTTGTGACAAGGCCTTGGGGATATGGAACACCCTGTCATCCCCCACCATGGACACCTCCTGACTGCTCATTTTCACTGTGGGAATGAGAATGAGCTCATTTATTACACAGAAATGAGAGGGGCTGGCTGGCCCTGCTTTCCCGAGAGTTGTATGCTGAAGGAGGGGCATCTCCAGCAAGCCTAAGGCACATCCAACCCCTCATTTGTTCCCTGCTGAGTCAACCCCTCAGGGCAGCTGTTTCTGGAGCCAAGTAGTTGGTGGAGGCTGCCTGTTCTCATTTATACTGTCTCCACAGAGACCCCAGTCACCTCTCCTTGTGTCTCCTAGGCGTGGAGGGTCCTCTCTGCAGAAGAGGTAATGGTGGTGATAATGATCACGCCCACTATTTAATTTTCACCTGCTATGCCCTATCATTTTATTTCATTTAATCCTTACAACACCTTTGAAGAGGTAATCTTGAAGCAGCACTTCACAGGTAGGGCAGTGGAGGCCCAGGCTGCTGAAGGCAGTTGGCTTAGTCTCACAGTTACTAAGTGGTAAAGCCAGGCTTCCAGACCAGCTCTCTGAGTCTGGAACCCTGCGGGCCCTTCACTGCCAAGACCGGCAGCCTGAGCTCTGTACATCACCTCTGCCAAGTCCACAGGCCAGGAGGTCAGGATTGCTTAAAGCCATGTCAGTTTCACTGACTCCTTTAGGATTTCGGGATTAAAAACAGGACTTAAATCACCTATGGAACATTTTTTTTTTCTTGAAGTATAAACCCAACCTGGATTTTTGTCTGAGAGTTTAGGAAAGGATTCACATTATGGAGAGCATTTAATCCTTACAACACCTTTGAAGAGGTAATCTTGAAGCAGCACTTCACAGGTAGGGCAGTGGAGGCCCAGGCTGCTGAAGGCAGTTGGCTTAGTCTCACAGTTACTAAGTGGTAAAGCCAGGCTTCCAGACCAGCTCTCTGAGTCTGGAACCCTGCGGGCCCTTCACTGCCAAGACCGGCAGCCTGAGCTCTGTACATCACCTCTGCCAAGTCCACAGGCCAGGAGGTCAGGATTGCTTAAAGCCATGTCAGTTTCACTGACTCCTTTAGGATTTCGGGATTAAAAACAGGACTTAAATCACCTATGGAACATTTTTTTTTTTTCTTGAAGTATAAACCCAACCTGGATTTTTGTCTGAGAGTTTAGGAAAGGATTCACATTATGGAGAGCTTATGTCGTGCCTGCCACTTTACCAACATGGTGACATGTCAGCCTCACATCAGGCTTAAAGTTCAGATGGGTAAACTGAGGCTGGGAAGGTGTGGTAGGTGCAGAGTGGACCTTTGAACCCAGTTCTTGGGCTCCCAGTGACTGTGAATCCCACTCCCTTGATAGTGCTACTCCAGAGAGGGCAGCCCATGGCTCTATAGCTTGTAAAGTGGATGTAAGAACCCATATCTCAGGTTGCGGTGAGGATGACGGACTCACCTGGAGCTTGCGCAGGGTTTTGTGCATGGTGGGAATTCAATGACGGCAGCCACTGTTATTTTCAGGGATAATAAAGCTTGCTCAATTTGATCTAGGTTACCCAGTGGGCTGTCTCCCAGCCTGGTGTTTTTCCCTCTTTTTTCCCTTTGCTATGGGTTTCCTTTCTCAGTGTCCTAGAAAACAGGCAAATGACAGAGACTCTGTCTGACAGCTACAGCTTCTGCCAGCAGTGCTCCGGCCTCAGTGCCGAGGGCTGTGGTTCAATAGCCAAGTTGTCCTTGTCTGCTACCTGCCTTCCCTTCCACTCCCTGTTCCAGTCACCTGGACACAAGGTGGAGCCAGGCAGGAAGCAAAGCTGACTCTGGGCACACAACCTCACTGCCCGTGGATGTGAGTGAGGAGCTATAGTTTGTGTGTTCCGTGCTTGAAGAACATTACACGTTTCTATTACCCAGTATTTTTATAGAAACTTTTCCAAAGGAATGGCTTAAAGCACTTTATCACTCACATGATCAGAGGGTCATGAATTTGGATGGGGATGAGCAGGGCGAGTCTTGTATGCCATGTAGCATTAACTGGTGGTATTCAACTGGAAGCTGGCGGTCTTGAGAAGGCTTCACTCACATGCTGGGTGTTCTGGTGGAGGTGGAAGGAAAGGGTGAATGGTGGAATGACTAGGCTCAGTGGGGCTCCTCTTTTCTGTGGCAGTTCAGGGGCTGTTCAGATGATCTTTCTAGCAGGGAAGCAGGACTTATTACACGGTCCAAAAGTAAGTGTCCCAGGAGGTAAGATGTAGAGGTAGCTAGTCTCAAATTCTGAGCCTGAAAACTGGTGCAGTGTCACTCTGGAACATTCCATGGCTGAAAGAAGACACAGTACCTTCTCAGATTCAAAGAAGGGAGCAAATCCCATCTCTTGACAGAAGATGTGTCAAAAAATTTGTGACCATCCTTAATTTACCACAGCGCTGAAGAAATACATTGAACTCTGACAGCCTACTCAGGATCTTGCTTCTCCTGTGTGTCCCAGGCTCAGGACAGAGACCCACCTCTCCTTGTCCTGGAGAGAAGGTGCTTTATATAGTAGGAGTCTGAGGGATAAGTTTAAATGTGTTTGGTTAAAATATCTAAATTTCTCATCATGGCTCTTTTTTTCTTTCTTTCTTTCTTTTTTTTTTTTTTTTTGGAGAGGTTTTTGCTATAGGGTGCATGCGCTCGCCGGAAAGAAAGAGAGATAGAGAGACAGAGAGACAGAAAGCGAGAAATCACCCCTTAGGGGGGATGGCCACACCGCAATCCTTTCTCCTTCATTCTCCTCTCAGGATCTGGGGCACACATGCACACGCGCCTGGCATGAGTTTAAGCTGCAGGGTCCGGGACTCAAACTGCCGTTGACTACATGGTAGTCCAGTGACATAGCCATTACACTAACTGCTGGTCCCATCTCATCATGGTTATTAGAAGGCTATAATTTATCTTTTGGATTTAACCTAAAAAAAAATAAGCATGACTTGATTTCAATAAATTCAATGCAATAGATGTTCAGTTACCTTTGGTCCAACTAATATTTCCAGCTACTTTTTTTTCATTTTTTTTTCTTTCTTTTTTTTTTTTTTTTGAGAGATTTTCACTGTAGGGCGCGTGCGCTCGCCAGACAGACAGAGAGAGACATAGAGACAGAAAGCGAGAAATCACACCCCAGGGGGGATGGTCACGCCGCAATCCCTTCTCCTCCATTCTCCTCTCGGGATCTTGGGCACGCATGCACATGCGCCCGGCGTGAGTTTTAAGTCACCGGGTCCGGGACACGAACCGCGGTCGACTACGTGGGAGTCCAGCGACATAGCCATTACGCTAACTGCTGGTTCCCTCCAGCTACTTTTTGTTTGGTTGGTTTTTTCTATAGAGTTCATGTGCTTTCCTGAGATAAACAGAGATAGAGGGAGAGAGAAAGTGACATACACATACACCTGGTATGATTTTCAAGCTTCCGGATCTTGTACTCTAACCATGAAGTCAGTCATATGGGACCCAACGCCTTAACCATACCACCTGCTGGTCCTCTAGCTGCTTCTTGATAATCTCTTTTAAATCAGTTACTCCTGTATATATTCAAGTCTTCTGGAAGCTCTGTCATTTTATCACCTTTTCATTGTTTTTGTCGTTTTCATAAGCAAAGTCTAGAGTATGATTCTATTTTATTCCAAACCATCCCATCCACATTTTCCTATACCACCATGTTTCCAGGCTGCTCAGTACAACATACCTCATTCCATCTGTTTCCATACTACCTCACCAAAGCTCTTCTAACACAATCCATCCCACTCTACACTGGTTGTTTTTTGATGCGTTACAAACTACTCAGTCCTCTCATCCTAATTATTGGATCCCGTTAATCATCCCAAACATCCCTCCTGGGTGTCTGCAAGGTAGTGATCACTATGGGCAAGAGAAACCCACCATGTCCTGTCAAGTGGGAGCCACCCAGAGAGCCCAGCTCCCTGACTACTGTGCACTGTGAGGCTGTAGCTGACTGCGGGGCTTGGACTCTGGGTGTGTGCTAGGACAGGGATCACACATGGGGTGTCTCCACATGCAAAGGGCAATGATTAGCATATCTTATTGTTTTTTCACTCACTATTTATACACTGTTAAAAGAACTTCAATCTTTTATTATGAAAATGTTCAAACTTAATCAAGAATAGAGAAAACAGTAATCCTTATGTACTTATTACACATAACAAATCTCGCTTTCTGCATTCCCTCCTTGAATGTTTTGATACAAATGCCATGTAATGTTATTTCAATAACTTCTTCCATATGTGTGTCCACTGTACATTTTAAGCATACCTTCCATACCACAAAAACCTATCAAGATAAATAATTACTCTTTAATATCAGAGTGTGTTCAGGTTTCCCCAGTTATCTCAAAAATGTCATTTCATAGTTGACTAGTTTGAATCAGAATCCAAACAAGGTCCACCTTTTGCATTTGGTTGATTTGTCTTATATATCTTTTAATCTCCACTGCTTTTTCATGCTTGTTGCTTGTTTTTGTATGTTTGTTTTAGAAGGTCAATCATTCATCCTATAGGACTTTGATACTGAGGATTTGGCTCATCATTTTATCTTTTAGGTTTTTAAATTTAAATTTTAATTTCTTTAGAGGTTTTCACTTCTAGGGACAGAGACAGTGAGAGAGACAGTGAGAAATCATCCCCGCAGGGGGGATGGTTAAACAGTAACCCCTTCTCCTCCATTCTTCTCCTGGGATCTTGGGCACACATACACCTGGTGTGATTTTTAAGCCACCGGGTCTGGGACTTGAACTGTCATCAGTCATGTGATCAGCCAGCAACATAACCATTACATGATCAGCTGCTCCCTTAAGTATGCTTTTTAAGATGTTATCTCAGCTCCCAAATTTTTTGTAAATGTGCTGTCAGATCTAGGGGCTTGATCAGATGAGCTTCATTCTCTGGTGGTGTGATGCTGTGTACCTATCATACCGCATCATGGCCTGGAGTCTGGTTGTTTGGCCTTTACTGAGTGAATTCAGGAGCTCAGGGTTATCAGCCTGTACTATCTCTTATAATGATCCTCATCTATTTTTTCACTAATGATTTCAGCATCCATGGCTAGTCATTTCCTAGCTCCATTATTTTATATGAGTTTGCAAATGGTGTTTGCTGTTATCCCCTCCCCACCCCCATAGGGCCTGAGTGCTCACCAGAGAGAGACAGAGAGAGAAAGAGAGGGAAAGTGAGGAACCACTCCCCTCTGGTGGATGATCATACCACAATGCCTTCCTCCATTTATCCTTTCTTTTTGGATTTCGAGCATGCATGTACATATGCCTGGTGTGTTTTTCAAGCTGCTGGGTCTGGTACTTAAATCATGCAGTTGGTCATGTGGGATCCAGCTGCCTTAACTGCTACACCACTGGCTGGCCTGCAAATGGTGTTTTTAAATTCTCTCAGTCCTTGTGGACCTAGACTGTAAACATAAGGTGGGGGGAGTGTCAACACCTTCATTGTCCAGAAGGAAGCGGCTGCCTTCTCCCTCTATTGCTGTGAGGATGTAATGAGAACATACTGGAGCCTGGCTCAGAACAGTGGACCATCAAGGCTGGTTTGCATATAACTGAGCATTCTAGAATGTAGATAGGAGTCACTACTAGTGCCCTTCAAGGGAAGCATCCTGGGGTGGGATAACCATGACCATGGTGGTCATAGAGATGTGCAGGGAGTTTGAGCATGCAAATGCATCTTTTCCCCATTAAAGCATTGTGGAATTGGTTAGGAGCAAGAGAACATGAGAGGGAAGGGCCACAGGGATCGTGGCACCAGGCAGGCAGTGGCAGAGCCTTGGCCACATTCTATGCCCGGGATGGCCAACATAACTTCTCAGGGTGACGAGTAGCTTGTCTGCTAGGTGAAAGCAAGACATCTCCAATGACTGGTTGCTCTTTCAGGGCTGAGAGCAGCTGCTGAGCAGCCAAGCAGAACACAGGCCCTGAAGAAGATGGCCAACTCTGTGGCCTCGCTGTGGAAACTGAGGCAGCTAAGGTACCTGTCTCCATCTCACTGTGCTGTGGTAGCATCATAAGAATAGGAAAGTTTCTTAATGCTAGGACTCATCTCTTTCCAGCATTTGAGTGTGTGTTAGAACCTGTGTTCCCTTCTCCCCACACAAGCCTGGAAGTAATTCACACTCCAGTGACAGGAACAATCTTATATCAGATTTAGAAGTTGAAACCTAATAGGTTGGCTGCTACATTATAAACAAAAAATCCCCTAAAATGTATTTTCTTCTCATTCCAATGGGGCCAAGGTATGTGTGGAGGTGAGGAAGGGTCCTATCCATCAGGAGAAGGCAGCTCATTCTTCCTTCAGGCTGCGTCCAGCCTCAGCCATCGCTCATCCCAATGGCTTTCAGAGTCAAGTGGAAGATAATGGATGGGCTGGACTTTCCTTTCCAGGGACAGGCTGTGTGCTTTCCTTCCGGACAGAGATGGCAAAGGTTAAATGAGTTGCCATTAAAGAGTGTTAAGTGTCCAAGGGTGAGTTTTATTTTTATCATTTGGTGATGGTTGAGGAGGAGGGGATACCTCTTCTTTTGACTCTTTTTACTTCTAGGGGAGGATTTATCCCCACTTCCCTTCTTTAGGGGACAGTGAAAGGGAGGGGGGAAATAGAAATAGATGCAGGACGATGGAAATAACACAAGAGAAACTAAAAGGGAAGGGCTAAAATGCAGAGCCAGGAAGATGGGGGGGAGGAGAATAAATGAAGAAAACAGAGAAACACATTCAGTGGAAGCAGAGGACAAAGCTGTCCATGGTGGATGACTAATAAAAAGATGAGCCTGTTATAGGATGGGATGTTCAGCTCTTGGGCTCTGCTAAGATTAGAGACCTGTCCAAGACACAAATAAAGCCTCAGCCATGAGAAAAGGGAAAAAGAGAAGTTTTAATCAATATCTTCCACTCAGGTGAGATGACCATGTGGGCAAGTCATCAGGGGACAACTGCACCAGGAATGAGGTTGCGTTTTCCTTCTATTGTGGAATCTCGTTGACACGGGAGTGCTGGGTGGTCAGACCCAACACCCATGCTGATTCTTGTCTGACACTCAGGAAGAATGTGACTCAGATAGAGGATAGCAAAGTGGGAATTTATTAAGAGAGGAAAGGAAGAACAGAACTGCCAGGCTGGAAGCAGATCCTGAATGGGTTGTTGAAGAGGAGCTGGAGGCAAGGGGTTTTTATCTAGCAGTCCGAGCAATGGGCTGCCTCTCTGACAATGAAGTGGGCACAATGGGTTGGCTCTTTGATAAGGAAGTGGACTTCAGAAAATAATTATATGGTAGTCTGGATGATTTATTACCCTATTCTTTGTGGGGTCAGCAGACCATAGCATTCTGTACTTCTTGCTAGAATACAATTACTAAATAGAAGCTGTTGCCCTTAGCTAAGATTGCTTTGAGTCCTAGTGCAGACAGCTTTTGGCTGTGAAAACTTAGTCACTGTGACTCCATCTTGGCCTTATTCTGTCTATGTGTTCACTATCCCTATCTCCTGCCTTTTTAGCAAGAACTAAAAAATTATTTAGAGACATGTAAAAGGATTGTGTATTTTACATTAACCAGACAATAGAGGAAAAACACAGAGATTTCATTATAAAGAAAAACATAATGACTTTCTGGGGGTGGGGTGCTATCCTATCTACCTGTAAGTGGGATCTAACTACCATCTCATTGTCATGAATATTTAGGAGGGGTGGTCTGGCACCATAGTCAGCTCTGCTGTTTGTTTCTTTGGGCTTTTGTTGTGCTTGTGCTCTTCTTGCCTGGTAAGGGGAACTCCAGTGCCTGGAAGGGGGAAGCCATACGCATGCCCAGCGTGGATTTTGAAGGTGTGAGCATGTGTATAGGGATGGTTTTGCCCATAGTGGTAGAGTGCCTCCAGGGGAAGGCTAAATATCAAACAGCGGGGAGGGCATCTGTGTGCATGTGCATTGCTGTGGGAGGGGAAGGAAGTTACATTCTTCAGGTCCTCTAAACACAGTTTAGGCCGTGAAAGTCAGATAACCTCTTCCCTACTGGCATCAGGAGTCTGCTCTCAACCCCTGATAATGATGAATTATGTGTCAGATGCCCTTTCAGATGGTGTCTTGGGACATCCTGCTCATACCTATGTGAATGCTTATAATCAGCCTTCCCCATTCCCATCAGGATGACTGAACAAGAGCCATAGTCCCTACAGCCAAGAGGCCCATGTAGAATGGGAAGGGCTTGGAGAGCCAAGGACAGAAAGTGGGGACAAGAGGGAGCAATGTCAGGAGAAGGCGGCTCCTCCCTGTGCAAGGGAAGAGCCAGCACAGGTGCCCTCTGCCCTCAGCCTTTGAGAGGCCGGGACAGATGAGTGAAGTGGAGTGAAGAGAGACAGAAGAAAAGAAAAGCTCTCACTGACACTGTCTCAGAGTAGTGCTAACTCTGAGTCCAAAGGTCCCAGTTCTGATCTGAAATTATTTTCCTTCCTACATGCACTGAATCCTTGGGGGGCAGGGAGAGTTTGCAACATTTTCCCTTAGGATATAACCACTTCTAAGGGTCACCTAGCCCACCTGTCCTCAGGGATGTTGGGTCAGTGGTGAATGCTTGGCCTTCGGTGGATCTGAGTCCTCGTGGCTGGCAAGGCATCGGATCTGCCTGCCTTCCCTTCCTAATATAGACCATTCATTCCCTAGGGCTTGGAGCATTTCCATGGGTGATTCTTGGTTCTCTTAAATTTGTTATAAAACGAAAATAAGACAACTCTCTTACTATGCAATGAAACTTGCTGGATCTCTAATTTTATGATTATTGATGTGCTCTGTTGATAGCATTTTCCTAGTTCCCTTTCTGGCACTGGTGTCAGGACAACGTAGGAGGCCTGTGCCTCCTCCCTGTGCTGACTCTACATCCTCAGGGATCAGGTGACTGTTGGGAGTCAGTTAGGGCCTCTGCTAGGTCTGTCAGAAGTGACTAGGACACATTCTTTCCTTTGACTCTATGAAACTCTTTTCTATATTTTTAGAATTCATTGTGCTCCTTCCAAAAGACATATTTCTTTTGAAGACAGAGGGAGCATAAGTGATTTAAGTGAATAGAGAGAACATGAGGATTTTTTTTTTTTTTCTTGAGAGGTTTTTCGCTATAGGGCGCATGCACTCGCCAGACAGACAGAGAGAGACATAGAGACAGAAAGCGAGAAATCACCTCCCGGGGGGATGGTCACGCCGCAATCTCTTCTTCTCCATTCTCCTCTCAGGATCTTGGGCACGCGCACACACACGCACCCGGCATGAGTTTTAAGCCACCGGGTCTGGGATACGAACCGCGGTCGACTATGTGGGAGTCCAGCGACATAGCCATTACACTAACTGCTGGTTCCCAGAGAGAACATGAGGATTTTTAATATAAGAGTTTTTTTTCCTTAGAATTTTTTTAATTTAATTGTATTTGTCATTGTTTTTTAATTTGACCAGAGAGAAAGAAGAGAGACAGAAAGTAAGAAAGCAAGCCTCCAGGTCTGGGACTAGAACCACAGTCAGCCAGCTCCTTTACCACCATGCCACTTGCCAGCCCCAATAGAAGAGGTTCTTTTTTAAAAAGAAAATTAATTTTTATTTATTCATTCATTTATTTTAATTTGACCAGATAGAGACACAGAGGGAAA